>NC_137803.1:24134123-24719123 GCF_963383645.1 Muscardinus avellanarius
AGAAGGCCGTGGCGGATGCCATGACACTGGAGATGCAGACAAAACTTATCCAAATGCACTGGAACTTATGGAAAAATTCCCCATGAAGGAGGACTGCAGTTTCTCTATATTGTTAAGAATCTTGGACATCACCTGTAAGGAGAGAGTTTAGCGGAGACCAAGGAGAAAGGCAGTGTTGAAAGCAGTCTCCGCGATGGCAGTGGAGGTTTGTATTCAGGAGAAGCAAAAATCAGATCCTACCAACCTTATTTTTTTGGAGAAATTACACCAAATGTCAAATGCTACCATCACACATGCTTAGGAACACTGGACAATATTCAGAGTGGAAAAAGAGCCTGGGAAGGATTTGAAATGGTGGAAGCAGTGACAATGGCAGTGGCCAGTACTCAGGGGAGGCAGAGATCTGATGCATTACACCCGGAACCTTTGGAATAATAACCCCAGAGGCAGAATGCTACCACCACACACCCTTGAGAACGTGGGACAATTGGATGGGTAAAGAGGGTGCTCGGATTGGAGCCTGCCGAGGGATGAGGCTAGCAACCGACACAGCAAAGCTGGGATTGGAGCCTGCCGTGAGGCAAGGCCAGTGCTGCAGCCTCCGAGGCCAGGATCGGAGCCTGACAAGGGGTTAGGCCGGTGCTGGGGCCAATGGCCAACATCGGAGCCTACTGTGAGGCAAGGCCAGTGCTGGAGCCTCCGAGGCCGAGATCGGAGCCTGCCAAGGGGTTAGGCCGATGCTGGGGCCAGTGAGGCCGGGATCAGAACCTGCCGTGAGGCAAGGCCGGTGCTGGGGCCTTCAAGGCCAGGATCGGTGCCTGCCGAGGGGTTAGGCCGGTGCTGGGGCCAGCAAGGCCAGGATCGGAGCTCACCGTGAGGCAAGGCCGCTACTGAGGCCTCTGAGGCCGGGATCAAAGCCTGCCAAGAGATTAGGCCGATGCTGGGGCCAGCGAGGCCAGCATCGAAGCCTACCATGAGGCAAGGCCATTGCTGGGGCCTCCGAGGCCAGGATAAGAGCCTGCCGAGGGGTTGGGCCGGTGCCGGGGCCAATGGCTGGCATCAGAGCCAGCTGTGAGGCCAGGCTGCTACTGGGGCCTCCGAGGCTGGGATCGGAGCCTGCCAAAGGGTTAGGCCAATGCCGGAGCCAGCAGCCAGCATCGGAGCCTGCTGTGAGGCAAGGCCGGTGCTGGGGCCTCCAAGGCCGGGATAAGAGCTTGCCAAGGGGTTAGGCCGGTTCCGGGGCAAATGGCCAGCATCAGAGCCTGCCATGAGGCAAGTCCAGTGCTGGGGCCTCCGAGGCCGGGATCGAAGCCTGCCAAGGGGTTAGGCCAGTGCCAGGGCCAGCGTGGCCGGGATCAGAGCCTGCTGTGAGGCAAGGCCAGTGCTGGGGCCTCCAAGACCGGGATCGGATCCTGCCAAGGGGTTAGGCTGGTGCTGGGGCCAGCGGGCGGCATCGGAGCCTGCTGTGAGGCAAGGCCGGTGCTGGAACCTTTGAGGCCAGGACTGGAGCCTACCAAGTGGTTAGGCCAGTGCCGGGGCCAGCATGGCCGGGATCGGAGCCTGCCAAGGGGTTAGACCAATGCCGGGGCCAGCAGCCAGCATCGGAGCCTGCCGTGAGGCAAGGCCAGTGCTGGGGCCTCCAAAGCCGGGATAAGAGCTTGCCGAGGGGTTAGGCCGGTGCCGGGGCAAATGGCCAGCATCGGAGCCTGCCGTGAGGCAAGGCCAGTGCTGGGGCCTCCGAGGCTGGGATCAGAGCCTGCCGAGGGGTTAGGCCGGTGCCGGGGCCAGTAACCGGCATCAGAGCCTTCCATGAGGCAAGGCTGCTACTGAGGCCTCCGAGGCCAGATCGGAGCCTGCCAAGGGGTTAGACCGGTGCTAGGGCCAGCGAGACCATCATCCGTGCCTGACAGGAGGCAAGGCCACTACTGGGGCCTCCGAGGCCAGGATCGGAGCCAGCTGAGGGTTTAAGCTGGTGTCAGGGCCAGCGAGACCAGAATCAGGGCCTCCCATGAGGCAAGGCCGCTGCTTGAGCCAGCGAGGTCTGGATCAGTCCACTGGGTATCCAAGCCACTACTGGGCCCGTCAAGAGTGGGATCTGTACTTGCAATGCGGCATGCACAGAGAAATATCGCAGAAAATATAAATCAGATGCTTCCCCTAATCAGCAATAACTAGGAGGAAAGGGGCAACAGGAAGAGGTCGAGCTATAGAAAGGGCCCTAGAGTGAAGCAACTAAGGTGACCAATCAGAGGGTATGGAATAGGGGAGGATGGAGCCTCTTTAAAACACAGGAGGTACATAAACAAATGTGTCAAAGTTAATCACCAAACAAGCATGGGATCGAGGGAGGGGGAGAGAATGGGATGGGAGCTGGATGAGGGCAAATTGGATGATGTGTGCTTGTATATCCTCTCAAGTCTTGCATTCCAATGTGATATATGATTACAATGCAGCAATTAAAAAAAAGAAAGCATCCTGTTCTGACACCCTCTTCTACCACTCCCTCTCACAATCACTGATCCATTATCTTGATGTATAAAAGGAGATAAGAAGACAAAACTGGCATTTTCCAAAAGATGGAGTAGAGCAAAGGCCACAGAATTCATGATTCAATATTTTTAACTCTGTCACATGATAACATTAAGCAATAAATTTCGTTCCCTCTCAAAGATTGCAGTCACACTAGAAGAACACCCCCCACCCCACATTTACAGTAAGGACAATAAAATAGCCTGCTATTCAAGATTGTCAACATGTGGCATGTTCTGAGTTAATACGCTCTTCTACAAATTACAACAACATAATGAAGAACAGGCTCTGAGCAAGAGCCCGAAATCTACTCCATATGGCTCGCTTATACTTTAGGGCTAAATCCTTGTAAAATGTTTTGTTGAGTAGTTCTATGCAGGGCTTGATTTCTTTTGTAAAGCTGATAAAATTATTTTTTAATGTGAAAAAAAAATGTACTCAAGGGTGGTAGACAAACATTTAACCTGAGGGCTAACACCCCCCCCACACACACGCACACACACATACAGAGTGTGTGTAAAACTAACAACACAAAAAAGAGAACAGTTCCCAGTATTAATTTTAAAGTAGAAAATATTTAGTATGGGTCTTTTTCCTTAGTGTATAGTTTTTAGATGTGTTATGTGTTCGAGATGCATTATTAAAAAATAATAAGTCAGGTGTAGCGTGGCACCTGACTGTAATCCCAGTATATTTAGGAGGCTGAGGCCGAGGATTATAGGTTTGAAATCATCCTCAGCAACTTGGCCAGCCTCTCAGCAATCTAGTGAGATCCTATTACAAAAATAAAATATAAAAAGGGCTGGTGGTGTAGTTCAGAGATCGATTGCCCCTGGTTTCAACCCCCAGTATCATAATAAAAATAATAACAATAATAAACCTCAGTTCATACTACAGTAAGAGGAACATGATTTGCAAACAACTACTTTTTGACAGTCCTTTTCCAGAGGCCCCTATTAGGTATGTAAATGAAGTAACCAAGGGGATTACCAACCACACTGATACCTTAATAAGACAGCTCTTCCGATAGATTCCCAACCCTGCCTGTGTACCTGTTAAGGGCACCCAGGCAACGGAATCTGTCAACTCCATGCAACTGACCCCTACACAATATATTAATTCTCTTCCCAGTAGAGAAATAAAACTGCATAAATTGAGCAAAAGAAGGACTCTGTGCTTGAGTGTAAAGAAGATCAGGTCTAGAATCAAGGGAAGACACACTTCCCCACCACATACAGTCTATTTGGAAAAGGTATTTCCTGGGATCGTGGCTGTGCACCTCAGAGACCAGGACTGAGTCTCTCTTTCTTCTCCAGCCTGGACGGGATAACCCCAATAGCAATCATAATAATGTCAATAAGGCGGTGGTGGCTGAACTGCAGAAGAGTCTCATTTTCAGTTCAATTTTCAGCATCAGAAGTTCAAATTACAGAGCATCACCTCCAATGAAATTGAAAACCGAAAGACCACCTCTGTTCTCAAACCAACCAGGGTTGAAATCCTCTCCCTAGGAAATTCTTCAGAAATTCTTCATGCACTTTTGACTTTAAATAATGACTTTATTTAAAAAATAAAGCAGCTATAGATTTTGAGGCCAGCTTGTTTTTATTGCCTGTGGGCTTTCTCAGCCCAGGGTAGGAAAATGAGGCTGGCTCTAATCCCTGCATCAGTGGAGTAACTAAGTCCGCAGCCACTGTCCCACCTTTATTCTTTGATATAAAGGACCCAAGGAAAGCATTCTTGGCAAAAGATGCTCTGAACCCCAAGTTGCTACAAACTTTAAGCCCCTCCTGAGCTGTTTTCTGTCCCTGCTGCCTCCTTAGTCAGCCTCTTAATCTCCCTTAAGAACTTAAACTTTCCTCCTCTCTCCAAGTGGGTCCTCAGGCAGGGGAAATATATGATTATGGGCTTTGGGTATCTGCAGTTGCTCTTTTGTTGTTGGGATGGTTGCTCTTAGTATTGTTGTTGTTGCTAGAGATTGAATTCACCTCCAGTATACACTGGTGAATATTTTGAAATAGTGTCTCACTAAGTTGCTGATCTTGGCCTCGAACCTGCAATCCTCCTGTCTCATCCTCCCAAGTACTGGAATTACAATTGGGCATCTCTATGCCTGGCATGCATTCGTTTTTGTTTACTTGATCTTCATATTTTATGCAATTCATTCACGGCCATCTGGGCCAGAAGTAGCTCTAGCCCCGGATAGAGCAATCTAAACTTTACTCAGTTTTTGCCCCCTACTCAGAACCATATATCCTAATGACTAAAGTGCATCAATAAATTATGCCTTTGCTCATCGTTTGGTTCTTAACCCCGTGCCTTGTTTATTAAATATCCTTAGAATGAGTTATTAACACATCAAAAAGCTATTCAAAGGCAATTCGGTTTCATCAGATACATACTTTGGAAAGCAAATGACAGAAACTCCAACTCAAATGGTTTGAACAACAAAGAGAATGTATGAACCTCCATACCTGGGAGCCTGGAGATGGTTTAGGAGATGACTTTTAGATCCATCACTTCTTTGAGGACTCACTTTCTTTCCTTCTTTCCACTCTGCTTTATTCAGCAAGTCAGGTGTACGCCATTTCATGATCATGGGGTAGCTGTCACAGTTCCAGATATCAGAGCCCTCCGGGACATCAAGAACAGCAGAGAAATTGTTACTCTGCCCCAACATCCAGTTTCTTTTTATCATCTGGAAATCTTTCAAGGGAATTCCATCACTGGCTAGAACTGTCATGTTCCACATCTCAGCCAATTCCGAAAAGAGGAAAATGAGTCCACTCAATTATCCCAAGTCCAGTTTTCTATTTTCTTGGGCTGATAGCATAACATAGCTTTAAAAATACAAGATGGAGGGCCAGGCGTGGTGGTGCATGCTTGTAATCCCCGCACTTGGGAGGCGGAGACAGGAGGATCGCGCTGGTTCAAAGCCAGCTTTGCTGGTTTAAGAGACCCTGTTTCCAAATAAAAAATATAAAATAGGTCTGGGAGTGTAGCCTGGAGGTACAAGGGTTTCCAGGAACCCCAGTACCACACACACACAAAAAAATACAAATGGACAGAGAAAAGTGAATAATGAACAAAGAAGTTGAGTGCCATGGCCCACACCTGTATAGGAGGCTGAAACAGAAGGATCACAAGTTTGAGGATACCCCTAACAAGTAACCGAGACTATCATCAAAGTAGATAGACCCTGCTTCAAAAAACAAAAGGGACTGTGAGTATAGCTTGGAGGTAGAATGCCCCTGTGTTCAATCCCTAGTAACGCACACAAGAAGGAGGAGGAGGAGGAGGAGGAGGAGGAGGAGGAGGAGGAGGAGGAGGGAGGAGAAGGAGGAAGGAGGAGAAGGGGGAAAACAAGAGGAAAAGGAGAAAAAGAAAAGGAAAACAAAATACCTGAGAGGCAACCAAGTTTGCTATAAGTGATATCTATTGGGGACCAAAATATAAATACATATACATCCATCAATTACTCTATCTCAAGCCACTATTGATACTTACAGAAGTGCCTTCACAGTAAAGACAGAAATGTCAATAAAGCCATGAACAATTTATTTGATAAACAGTGTTAAAATTGGTATTTTATAGCTCCTATACCTTCCCATTTTGAGATATATTGAAAGGTTTCTGCAATCTGAGTGATTATTTTCCATTCCATGTAAAATCAAATTGTCATATAGGACACTACATGTAGTTTTTCTCCATTCAAAAGAAGTTCGTAAAGGCATTAGCATTAAAGATAAGTAAATAAATAAATAAATAAATATCCATCGCATCTCTAAAGTGCCAGTAATTGAGACAGTGTGTTATAGCATAAGAGTAAGGAGACCAGTGTAGAAGAGAATAGAAAACTGAGAAATAGATCTATATATTTATGCCTGGTTGGTTTACAACAGATAAGGCAAAGCAATCAGAGGTGGAAGAAAAGGTTTTATTCAACAAACAGGGCGAGAACAACTAGATAACCACAATATAAAAAATAAAGCTGATTCCTACCTTACACTATATATAAAAATTAATTTGATAGGTTATAGACACAAACATGGAAGAGGAAACAATAAAGCTTCTAAAAGCAAACATCATAAATTCTCTTTATAACCTGAGGATAAATAAAGATTTATTAGGCCACATATTTTTAAAAAGACGTGCAAAAATGTTGAGCAGCTGTCTTCATAATAATCCCAAACTGGAAACCCGAATCTCTAAAAACAAAAAAAATGAACAATTAAATTGAGCCATATTCACAAAACTAAAAATTAACTATTAGTGCATTCAATAGTTGAGATGATTATCAAAAACATTATGCTAAATGAAAGAAACAACATATAGGTATAAAGATACTGTCTTGTTCTCTTTATAAGATGTCAAAGGACAAGCACAGCTAACCCAATGTGATATAATTAAGAACAGCTGGTTTCCTCCAGGGACAGGAAAGCTAGTAACTAGAAAGAAGACAAGGGAACTGGAAGCAGTAATAGACATGTTCTATAAATTCACTGGTGTTCTGATTTCAGGGATCTATACACGCATCAAAATTCACTGAGTTACACATTTAATATTTTTGCAGTTTCGTTTGTAAATTATAACTCAATGAAAACCCCATATAAATGCATGAACACATGAAAACTGAATTACAAGTTGCCTTTTCTTTTGTCTGCATTATAGGGTTTCTAAAATCAAATTTCCTAGCTATATGACACTAAATGTTATTAAACAAAAATTGTTCTTATTGTTTAGTAAACTTTTGCTAACATATATGCAGAAACCGTAAGTGTGCAGCTTGATGATCTTTTATATAATAATTTGCCCCGTGTAACCATCTCGCAGGTCAAAATATAAAATCAGCACCGCACAATTTCCCACTATTCCTTTATTGCTGTATAGTATTTCGTTACATGGATACACTACAAATGGTCTATACATTCTGTTATTAAGGACATTTGTTTGTTACCAATTTCCATTTATTATACATAAAGCTTCCAAGAATGTTATTGTATATTTTTGGTGCACTTACAGCATAAGGTATCTGTTCAGGTTTTGCAAATGCTATGCAATGGTTTTCCAAAATGGATGTGCTAATTTATATTCCCGCCAGCAATTAAAAGAATTCCAACTGTTCCAAATTCTTATGAAGAAGACATTGTCAGGTTTGTTTTTATTTTTGTTTTAGTTTTCTTTGTGTGTGAGGCATTTGGGTTTTCTTTAGTTTTTGTTGTTGTTGTTGTTGTTGTTGTTGTTGTTGTTGTTGTTGTTATTCTTTACATCCTGGAGGTAGTATGCAGTGGTATCTCATAGTGGTTTTGATCATCAGTCAATACCACTTCTGGGTTTCTACCCAAAAGAAAAGAAACCAAACTACCAAACTAATGCATGTGTATCTATGTTCATAGCTGCACAATTCACCATAGCCAAACTATGGCACCAGCCTGGATGTCCATCAAGATGAATGGATTACAAAACTTTGGAATATGTACACAATGGAATCGTACTCAGCCATAAAAAACATTATTATGCCATTTGTGGGAAAATTGATAGAACTGGACATTATGTTAATTGAGATTAATTACAAAAAGTAAAAAATTTGAATGATTTCCCTAATATTTTGAAGCTAGGGAGGAAAAGGATCATAGGAGGAGTTCAAGATGAAGAAGGAGAAACCATAGATGAGCAAATAAGATGACCTGAGAGGGATGGTGGAGGGAAGAAAGAAATTCCCTAATGTACGTGATGTATTTATTAGGGTGTCTATATGATATGTTCACAAATATATCAAAGTCAATCAACAAGCCAAACATGAGAAGGAGGGAGGGAGAGGGAATGGGGTGGCATTGAGGAGGGTTTAAATGAGTGATGTGTGCATGTATGCCTCTACCATCTTGTACCCCATTAAGATGTATAACTACAATGCACCAATTTAAAAAAGAACATGAATAAAAGAAAGCAGTTAAATTTTAAATTAAAACTTGGATTACTAACTGTTGCTTGAAATGTCTTCAAAAAGATTATATGATGAGATAATTTTATATGCCACAGAACAAAGAAATAGAATAGTAGGAAATATGGAGATGTCACAACTCAGTATTTCCTTAAAAATCAACACCCTAATAAGCAGTTCTGTAAAGGATGTTTGTGAGCTTGATAACGCTGCATTACCATTGAAAAGGCAGAGAGAATTTAAGAAATAACAACCAGTCACAACTTCAGACAATGCAGTCAAAGGGAGTAGAAGTTTCCAAGTCACCAGGATAATCTTGTAAGAGAGATATCATTGTCTTTCCTAGATTAAGAAAGTTAACAAAGCCAGAATTCAAAACCTGGAGGCTCTAATTCTAATCTATGTTCTTTACATGTAAGCCAAGCATAATATAAAAAAAGCAAAGAAATCCCCATGCCCTATCCATTTAATCACCATAACCTGTAATTTTCAAATCCATTTTCTCAGTAGCACCACCCCAATGCCTGTTTTTATACATTTATAAAGACATCTATTTACAACATTTTGTGTAATCCAAGAAAGACAACCATGCTTCACCATGACAGAGCTGAAAAGCTGATCTATCTTCAGGATGGCAATCCTTTCTCCCCCAGGACAGGTCACTGTGGTTCCACATCAGAGGAGACACTGCCTGAGGAGACTCATCTCCCATCGCTTGTGTCTCCCTGGGGCTGAGCTACAAGGACTTCTGGGTCTCCTCTCATCCTCTCGGTACATACTACATTTCCTTTTCTCAAATAACTTTCCCCCTCAGGAACTGGTGATTTCATTCATTCATCTTCTTCTTCTCAATTTATGAATTTATACATGGGCCTGGCTTACCCATCCACCCCACTCCTACAGAAAGAAGAGTAACTAAGAACATCAAATTCTACATAGTGAACGAGGAAAAGACCATTAAGAAATGTTCTCAGAAGTGTCACATAACCCCAGCTGCTGGTAAGGCCTAGAGATTATAAACTGTAACCCATTAGAAATCACCTTGCTAAAATGCATCTCTCTTTAGAGCTGAGATGTTCTTTGAACCACATCACTTCTGATAAGGATAAAGATTTCCCAGTCCATTGACTAGCAAAGATAAGAGTTTAAGTGGCCTAATTATGCCTGAAATGGCAAATCACCCTTTCAAGAAAGCTAATGCTTTTTGCCAACATAGAAACGATCCAACTCTTCCTTGTCTTCTAATGATTTAGTTAACAAAGCAGGAAGCACCTTTAAAATCAAGTTTGTTGTATATCTTGATTCATTGTAGCTGTCGAAAGTAGAACCTGTTCTCAGCAACCAGCAGGGGGAACGTCTTAGCAACTTGGACAGCTGGCAAAACAGAACATATGTTCCAGAGGCATGATAAAAAATTGATTTCTAAAAGTCTTCAATTAAGGATGAGAATCACTACAAAACAAAGAAATAATTCTTCAAGCTGCCAACAACACTGGTAAAATGAATAATACAATCTAGGAGTAGTTGACTGCCACCAAATCCCTTGCTGGTGGGAAAGTCTGCCTTGCCCAGCAGTGAGCCTTTGGAGGAGGCCAGAGATAGAAGGAAGAAGATGTGGAATCCCTAAGACATGTTCCATCAACCCAGTGGTATTCAACAGAGTGAGGGAAGGGAAGTTTACTAGGCTTTTTGCCATTGGCACATGGTAACATGGAGGATAATTTAAACATACGTGTCACAAAGAACATCTGCTGATTTATTTCCCAACTTCACACCTCTCTTCTGGAAAAAGTACTCAGGTCCCATTACAGCGTCTTCACAGGTTAAGTCAGTTAGCAGGAAAGAGTGGCAGGTATCTGGCTATCTGGGCCATGCAGATAATAGACAATGAGTTCTAGGAATTCATTTCAAACTCAAGAACCAAACTGGTATGCAGTGGTTTGGTCCTTGGACTGTCTCACTTGATTGAAGAAAGCCCTGAGAAGGTGCATAGCTCCACCTCTGCTTACACAGAAAAATGTCATTCCCAGTTGGATGCTACTCAGTTCAAAGGCCACAGGAAATTGAAGAGACAAATCCAAGCTAAGTGGTTTCGTAGAACTTAAATTAAATTATAGAATTAAATACAATGAGGTATTTTCTTAAATTTTAAGTTGCATTAAACATAACACCTCAGAGTGTATGCTGTTATTTTAAATACAAAGTAAGAGAAATCATCTATATTTCAAGTATACATGAAGAGAAAGGGCTATTGTGATCAAGTAGTCCAGCTCTGTCACTTCACAAATAAAGAAGATGAAACTCAGATAAATTGGTCACATAAGTAGTTAATAAATGCTAAAAGATAAAAGCAACAGTCTTAGACCCCAGAATATTTTCTTCATACACACTGCCACCTAAGAGTCATAGGGTGTTCATACCCACCTTAGCACCAATACCCACTTTAAAGATCTTGTACTGACCATTTATAATGTTGCTGGGCCTTTTTGTTACTTTTTAAACTTTTCCTGGAAGTAAGCTTTCAAAGGCTCAAGATTTAGCTGAAATTTTTAAACTCTTTATGCCATGATACAAAAAGAAAAAAATCAGGTGATTAGGCTGATTTATGTTAGTGAATATTTTTAGAAGGATCTTAGGGTTTGGAAACAAAAAAAATATGGAGACTCGTAAATTTTATGAAAATGGTGTTTTAAAATAGAATGTTATGTTTTTCAGGAAATTAAAAAAGTATGAAAGTAATGTTTCTACTAAAATTAAAGTTACTATAAATTTTTTTTTGTAATAACTGAAACCATGATAGTTTTCCCTCCTGCAACACAGGAGAGCAGTTTCCTGGTCCAGATTCAGAAAAAAATATCCATTTTTTTTCTCATTATCACCTCTATCCCTCCAGTCTATTCTTAGACCCTAAATACCTTTAGCCAATAGGAAGCTTAGCCTTGTCCTACCCCAGATGCTCTAGCCCCAACCACACTGTCTATACTCTGACTCGCCTTCCAGAGGAAAGTCCTGCTTCTGGTTGAAATAAATGGGACAGGAGCCTGCCTGCAGATCCTGAAGCAGCCCAGGACTTCTAACAGCATCTAGGGTCTCTGCGGGAACACATCATCCCTCAGTGCTCTCCAGGAAGGAGAGCTTTTCACATTCCCAGAAGGCTGACATCATCCCTTCTTCCTCCTCAGGTCTAGAGTAGAGTTAGGAAGTTTTGCCAGTAGGATTTAGGACTCTGCTATCCATGCACTGGAGAGCCTGTGTTTCCTTGCGCCGGAGTCTCCCACAGCTCGTTTCCCTCCTTGCACATCCCACGAGAGGCCAAGATGTGGCCTCCTAAGGACAGACTCAACCTCAAACAGTCGCAGCTACTCCTCAGCATAAACGTGGTGTGCTATCTAAACCCACAAGACCTGCGAAATATTTTATCTGCCAGAATCTAAGTAAAAGCAACGGGTTGCTAGAAATCTTATTCCAGGCTGAGATACTAGAGAGGAAATTGACTTTACTTCTTAATCTTTCTCTGTCCTTTCTGCAAGGGGAAAAAAAAAAATCTCTTCTCTTAACATGCTGAGTAAGAGGGGGGAAGAATGAAATCCACACTCAGGCTATTTTTTTAGGAGGGGAGGCACACAATTTTACATTTATTCTATCACTGCAGATTAAAGACATCATGATAACCTGTGAAGAAATCAGCAAGAAAGCAGCAGTAAGAGCTGGTGGCACCTGAGTCTCTTTGTGTCACCGTCCTCTCCCTCTTCCATCGAACTCAATAGAAATTTTCATTGGGAAGCAGCTGTTAAAACAAGACTTTAACCCTTCCAAAAGTATCTGAGACGTTTGTCAATAATTGCTCCTAGTGACAGTAGTCTGAGTAGCACGTTTTCTATTTCATTATTTTTATTATTAAATATTTTAATATAGAGATTGAAACAAGAGGCATTTGTTCTCCAAGCTATACCCTCATCCCTGTTTTATTTTTCATTTTATTTTTTGGTTTATTTATTTATTTATTTATTTATTTATTTATTTATTTATTTTGGTGGTACTGGGGTTCCTGGAAGCCCTTCTACCTCTGGGCTACACTCCCAGACCTATTTTTACATTTTTATTTGGAAACAGGGTCTCCTAAGCCACTGCGTGCGGCTGGCTTCGAACCTGCGCGATCCTCCCGTCTCTGCCTCCCAAGCGCAGGGATTACAAGCTTGCGCCACCACGCCCGGGCCCCAGACCCATTTTTTTATTCATTATTTTGAAACAGGGTCTCACTGAGTTGTGGAGGCTAGCCTTGAACCTGCGATCCTCCTATCTCCACCTCCCAAAGACCAGTATTACAAGTGTGTGTCACTGCACCTGGCTTGGGTAGCACTTTCTGATTTAATTAACTTGTAAACAAACTTGGAGCCAGAGCTGAGTTCTGGTATAGTTTTGTAATTTACTTAACTGTGCAGAATTTAGGAATAAAGAGGATAATTTATATTTTCGTAATAATTATTCAAAAAAAGCAATTGCCTGCCAAAACATATCTGTCAAATTGCACAACCATAAAATGACAGACTGATCAATTATAGCCCGGGGGAAGAAGACTATAAAACCAACCTTAAATTATTACAATAGTATGATTTAATATAGAGAAATTATTTTGCAATCCTTTTAGAATAATTGCATTGCTTGAAGATTGCTATGTCTAGATTCCCAGATGAGGTCTGTCTCTTCATGTTGCTCTTGATATCTAGGTAATATCTTTACTTTCACCAAACCTTGTCGATTCCAAGTGACATCCTGTATGTACAAAGTGGACTCAGACTATTAGGTTGTTCATGGAACTCACTCTCAGCAGGCTTCACAGTCAGTAAAGAAAGAAGGCTACTTAGAAGAGTTTCCACTGGGCCACACAGCCCCAGGCACAGCAGCAGGGTGAGGTCCCTCTGCCACCTTCACTGAGAGGTTCCAGCAGCAGGATCTGCATGCTAAGCCGTTCCATGGAGCCCTGAATGCGGAGGGAGTTGAGCCACTTTCCTTCCTTCCTTCCTTATTCCTTCCTTCCTTCCTTTCTTTTTTGTGGTACTAGGGATTGAACCCAGGGGCATTCTACCTCTGAGCTACATCCCAGACCTTTTTATTTTTTGTTTTGAAACAGGGCTTTGCTAGATTTCTGAGAGTCATGGTATACTGTTGAGACTGTCCTCAAGCGTAGAATTCTCCTGCCTCTGCCTCCCAAGTGCTAGAATTAAGGACATGTGCCACCATGCTGGGCCCTGGCCCTTGCTCTTTTTTTATATATACTTTTATTGGTGATTATATTCTTATAGCATAATGTAATTCACAGTGATGGTGACGTACATGCACATAGCACTTGGTGGGCTTTCCCCCAGCTCCCTCCCCATTCTCCCTCCTACTTTCCCCTTATAGGATATTAAGACTGACATTGGTATTCTCACATTGTATATAAAGTCAATGGCAGTGATTGCTTCATTGATGCTTTCTCTTCCACCCCTTCCTTAGACTACCTCCTTGGATCCTCTATTAGCTGAAGTCCCTCTGCTATTCTAACTACTCCCTAGCTTTTGCATATAAGAAAAAACACATGACCCTTCATTTCTGTGCCTGGCTAGTCTCACTCAACATAATATTCCTCAGGTCCATCATTTCCCTATAAATGGCATGATTTTTGTTCTTCTTTATTGCTCAGTATAAATCAATTGTATGTATATTCCATAATTTTGTAATCTATTCACCTATTAATGGATATCTAGGTTGGTTCAATAATTTGACTATTGTAGGTTGTATGCTATATAAACATGGACATGTATATATTACTATTATATTCTGATTTCAGTTCCTTTGGAAAGATATCCAGGAGTGGTATAGCTAGATATAGTCAATTCATTTCCAATTTTCTGAGGAATCTTCACACTTATTTCCGTAGTGGCTGTACTAATTTGCAATCCTACCAACAGTGTAGAAGAGTTCCTATTTCCCCACATCCTCACCAGCATTTATTGTTGTTTTACTTCTTGATGCTTGACATTCTGATTGGGGTTAGACGAAATCTTAGTTTTCTGATTGCTTCAGTTTGCTGATTGTTAATGATGTTGGACAGTTTTCATGCATTTATTGGCCATTTGTATTTCTTTTTTATGAAGTGTCTAATTATTTCAATTGCCCGTTTCTTGGTTGTTGACTCTTGACCTTATTCCAATTTTATTCCTAGTCTTCAGGAAACTTGAACACTAAAGTATATTCTTTCTCTCAAATCTTTCCCTAAATTCTTCTTTCATTCAAAAGAGTATGGAGGACTCCTTTGGATATCTCTACTAAAAACAATCACCCATTTTTTCTCTACTATGTCAAAACATCTAAAGGCATAAATTATAGGCACATTTATGTCTACTTTATCATCTCTTTTTCACTCCTCAATATCCCTGCCTCTTTTGATCACTTCCCCAAGTCACTAACAATCTCTGAATTGGGAGAAACTTGATCGTGAGTCCTTTAATTTCGCTTCCAGTTCTCCTAGCCTATTACTCTTCTGAATCATGCTATACGATGACCCTGCTGAATTCCTCAGCAATACCCAAAGATTTTCTCTATATGATGTACTTTATTACCCGTACGGTTCAAGTAGCAAACTCCTACTTATTCTTCAAAGCCCAACTCAACTTTTAACTTTACTGAGCTTTTCACAACTTCTCCTTCCTTAAGTAGAATGGACATATCTTTCTCTGCACCTAAAACAACATATTACTTCTCCCCTTATAACTTATTCTATCTGTGATGGTGACTACTGCCCAGGTTTCTTTCTATGCACTAAGTGTGTGTGTGTGTGTGTGTGTGTGTGTGTGTGTGTGTGTGTGTGTGTGTGACTGGGGTTGAAACCCAGGAGCATTCTACCTCTGAGCGATACCCCCAGCCTTATTATATTCTTTTATTTTAAAACAGTGTCTCACTAAGTTGTGAAGACTGGCCTTGAACCTGTAATCCTCCTGTTTCTGTATCCAAAGTGCTGGAATTACACTCATGCACCACCATGCTGGTATCCTATTTCTTTAAAGCATAGTAGGTACTCATGAATATCTGATTAAAAGACTAGCCTGCTTAAATTCTGGTTTTCCCACAAGAATAAACTCCCAAAGTTCTGGATCTCCCACAAGAAAAAAAAAAAAAAAACTACCAAAAATGCTAAAGACAAGCAAGGTTTTCTGGGAACAGAGCCAGAAAGTGGGAAAAGGACTTCTTAGAGTCAATACGAGCTCCAATCCAGAACAGAGAATTACAGTGATCATTAAATATTCACAAATGCCAATGTCAAGAGTCCAAAAAGGGACAGCTAGGACACCACTGAAGAATGCGGAGTTCCTTGTGTTATAAGAGAGAGTGCCAACTTTGGTTTCTCAGACACTAAGTCAGTCCCTGCCAGGACACCTGTGTGATGGACACTTTCAGTCCCTGGCAACAGAAGGCCACTGCATGTTATGCCCAGATATGGCTGGTGCTTCAATATGCCCTGGAACAAGCGAGAGACCTAAAGTGGAACCAAGGAAAGGGCTGGCCATCTTCCCCAGGGAAACTTCTGTGCACACAGACTCAAAATCTGAACTGCAATGACTGAAATCTTTTAATTGAGTTTTAAAGTACCTCTTAACAAGATGAGCCTACAAACATGTTCACTCTTGCAATCTTTTCATTTCGTGATCTTGCCTCTTCAGCCTAGTGACATTTGTGAGCAAAAACCTGAAATTCTATATGATGAATCCAGTATTCACTTACAGGGAACTGGGCAGAGGAGTCTCTCCAACCCAGCCCAAGTCCATTCCATTCTCCCTGTCCCCCAATCCCTGTTCATTCTTTTACTTTTTGTTTTTCTTTTGTATTAGGGATTTAACCCAAGGATGTTATACCTCTGAGCTACACTATCTTTCCAATTTTATTTCTTATTTTGAAATAGGTCTTATTAAGTTGCTGAAAGCCTCACTAAGTTGTAGAAGCTAGCCTTGAACCTACAATCCTCCTGTCTCTACCTCCCAAGTACTAGGATTACGGGCATGTGTCAACATGCCCAACCCCAAGCCCATGTTCATTCTAATCTCACTTGTAACTTTTTCCACCTTTTTTTTTTCTTTTTACAAATGGTTCAATTATATCATGAACACTAGTGACTTTTTTTTGGATCAAAGGAGAAAACTGGCAAAAAAAAAAAATCATGGCTAGCAAAAAGAAAAAAAAAAAAGAAAAGCAGAGATTTTCTTGAGGCAATATAAAAGAAAATAGAGATGGAAAACCACACAGCTTTCAGTTCCCAAAGAAACTGAGGGAGTGCTGATGAATATCTGCTGTTGAGAAGCTTTTCCCAATAAAGCGAGAAATCCATTCTCTTTAACTTGATCCCAACAGGGGAGACATCACTGAGGCTACTTTGAACAGATGGAAACACTCCACCTGCCTCAAGGATATACTACAGCATAAACAGCTTCTGTTTCTCATGTGTCTTGTTAATGTTTTCTGTACACTGAAGTCCTATGCAATTACACAGCGTATTTCCTTCTAGGAGCTTAGGGCCCTTTATAGAGAGCTTAATGCCTTAGAAAGTAATTTTCTGGCTCCTTCCATGAAGTCTGGAGATGGAAGGGGCTGTCAGTGATCTAAACTGGCCTGTTCTGGTTCTTCTCTGACTCAGACATCCCTGGTACTATACATTTGGTTCCACCGTTCCCTGTAGCCACTGCTGCAGAAACCAGCATTGTATAGGTGCATGTGTGCTGGCCTCAGCTGAGCTGCACGGAAAACCTCTCACTTCTACAGTGGGCCTCTCTGACAGGTGATGAGGGACACACTCATGTGTCATTTTGCCTCCATGGTTTGACCAATGAGGGGGAAGAGAGGACAGATAAGGGGGATGTGAGATGATTGATAAGCGCTCTCTCTATATATAGAAAAACCTGAGGCTTTCAACTGTGAACACGCATAACAACTACCTAATGAGTTTGGTTGATACAGTACTTTCCTTTCCTTTCCCCCAAACATTCTGGTTCAGGAGGTCGGGTGGGGCCCACAACTCTGCATGTGTAAGAGAGTCAAGGCCATGTCAACACAGCCAGTCCATAATACATACAATCCTGCCACATGTCTTGTTCAGCTTTACTGTAGGCTGTACCCAGACGCATTCTACCTCCATGCTGTACTCCCAGCCCTTTTTATTATTTTTATTTTGAAACAGTCTAGAATTTGTGTGTGTATATGTATGGTATTGGGGATTGAACCCAGGGGGTCTACCTCTGAGCTACACCTCTAGCTCTATTTCATTCTTCATTTTGAAGCAGGGTCTCACCAGGTTGCAGGCAGCTAAACAATTCTTAACATACTTTTGTGTTCCTTCTCCACGTCCATTCATCTCACTCTCCATAGCCCTCCATTGCTGTTTCTTGGGATCGCTTCTCAAATGAACTACCTCAAACACCCTTGTCACAGGCTCTATTTTCAGAGAAACTCAACCTAAGGCCTGGATCCTTAACCCCCATTTGCCTTTGAATCCCCTATTGGGTTTTCCCTATCTTGTTCCCATGGACCATGTAGTTAGGAGTCCTGCCTTCCTACTTAGTCATAAAATGGCATCAGAACTAACACCTTACTCTTCTGTTAATCCGGTTGGGCTTCTCTGAGATCAAATATTTAACAGGAGTTTGTGGTGGTGGAGATGATGGTAGAGTTTCATGAAGTTAAGTCAATAACTTGGGGTTTTTTTTCAGTACTGGGGATGGAACCCAGGGCCATTCTACCTCTGAGCTATACCCCCAGCCCTATTTTTTATTCTTTATTTGGTAACAGGGTCTCACTGAGTTGAAATGGCCTCACTAAGCAGCTGAGGCTGTCCATGAACCACGATCCTTCTGTCTCAACCTCCCGAATGCTGGGATTATAAGAGTGTGCCACCACACTGGGCTTAATAACTTGGTTTTGTGAACTCTGTATTGTCCATAAGCCTACAAAGACCTTACAAATTTACCAAGAATGCCTCACTGCACTCCAGAGTAACTCACAGCCTTGCGGGGAGGCGCTAATATTGGCATGTAGGTTTCCTATCCAATAGCCTTTCTCCTCTTCTAACCAAAACCCTAATCATTGTATTCATGCAATGCACTCATCCCTGGGCATAAGTCATGATTGTCTAATCTAATTACTATAACTGTAAACTACTGCCTGATGCTCATTTTTCCAGTCTCCCGGTCACTGGTGGGTCAATGCAAGACTGCTAATTCTGAAAAATAGCAGATAAGAGGAAGTTAGAGAGTGCTTCTGAAAGAGAAATTTTATCTACCGTTGAAAGGAGAAATCATACAAGCACCTATTTATATTGCCTCTCTGGTTACCCCCACTCTATCTACCTGGGAATGTAGGTTTTGTGCTTAATTCAATGACAGCCATCAGGCAACCATGAGGTTATATCACCAGGCTAAGTGGTACATGCCTGTAATCCCAGTACTTGGGAGGCTTTGCCAGGGGAGTTTCAAGTCCAAGGCCAGCCTCAGCAACTTATAGAGACCTTGTTCCAAAATAAAAAGGGCTGAGAGAATAGCTCGGAGGTAATAAGCCCTTGGGTTCAATCCTCAATACCAAAAACAAACAAAAACCAAACACAAGCACGAAAAGCCAGAGCGCTATGGATGACACACCTACTTAATGCCAAGCACTGCCTGCATCTGGACTTTTTTATTGTTACATCAGATAATTGATATTGATATTACCTAAGTCATCATTAATCCAAGTTCTTTTTATTTGGATGAGAAAGTATTCTTGGCTTTTTTATGATAAAGGACTTGTATCCAGAATATATAAAGAATTTCCACAAATCAATAATAATGGAAAAACAACCCAATAAAAATAGTAAAATATTTAAATAGTCACTTCACAAAAGAAGAGCTATGAATGGCCAATAGACCCATAAAAAGGTGGTCAATATAGCTATTCATCAAGGAAATGCAAACTTAAACCACAATAAGATACCACTGCATATTCGCCAGACTGGCTGAAAAGTATAAATAATAGAAATAGGAATGTTGGCAAGATGTAAAGTAAGTGGAACTCTCTTATAGTGTTGTTGGGAATGTACAATGGCATGGCCACCTTGGAAGACCAGTGGCAGCTTCTAACAGAGTTGGAGGCCTGCCTACACCATAGGATGACTTCAGTCAAATCAGAGGGCTGCAACCCCAGCCACCTGCTGCCCAGCGCTGGTCCCACTCAGGACTGGACAGGAAAGGGCTGCCGCTCCAGAATAGACTCTTCTATGCTCCAACCCTGCCCATTGGTGGGAGATGCCGCCTCATGACACTTCTTTCATTCTTTAGAATTTCATGTGTGATACCCTCAAATGAATTCCAAGGTAGAGATAGTGTTTTATACACTTTTATTTATTTTTTTTTTGCATTACTAGGGATGGAACACAGGGGCATCCTACCTCTGAGCTACACCCCCAGCCCTATTTTTTATTCTTTATTTTGAAACAGGGTCTCACTGAGTTGCAAAGGGCCTTGCTAAGTAGTTGAGGCTGTCTAAGAATATCAATCTTCCTGTCTCAGCCTCCCAAATGCCGAGATTACAAGTGTGTGCCACAATGCCTGGCGTCTTGGGTGCTTTTTAACTCTATTTGAAACCAAAATTGACTACTTAGGCAGAGAGGGAAAGGTGCAGTTATGGAAATAGTGAATAAAAATGTTTTATATCAAGTCTTCCCTGGATAATCTAGGGCTAGAGATGAGTATCTCTGTTACTTTATTACCTCATAACTCCTTACTAAATAAATATGCATTTTATAGATTCTAAATAAATATTTGTTGATTTGAATTGATTTTACTGTTAAAGTTTCAGGGAATAAATACTAAGGTTCACAAATGGCTGTGCCTTGAATGCTTTCACACACACACTGAGATACACACACACACACACACACACACACACATTCACACACACACTGAGATATACACACACATTCACATACACACACATACATACACACATACACACACACTGAGATACACATACACACACACTGAGATACACACACATATACACACACATACATACACACACATACATACACACACACATACACTGAGATACACACACACATACACACACACTGAGATACACATACACACACACATGCATACACACACACATTCACACACACACACACACACACACACACACACACACACACACACACACACATCCTGTACCCTTTTCTTCCTTTCTGCCTCATAACAAACAGCAGAAAGCATACCAAAAAGGGAGAGAGCAGGAAAATCCATGCCTCACTCACCACTTACTCTGAAATTCTGGACATGCCACTTTACCATAAAGATCTTGGTTTTACCACCAGCAAAAGGACAATAACAATAATTTTCTTTCCCCAATCTTGGAAACAGAGCCAATAATTTCTCAAGGCTGTTGACAGCTCAAAAGAGAGCTAATATTGCTAATATTAGCTAATAAAGAGAGCTAATAAAGGGGGTGGTACTGGAGGCTAAACCCAGGGGTATTCCTCCAAGCTATGTCTCCAGACATTTATGTGTTGTTTGTTTTTTTTTTTTTTTAATTTTGAAACAAGGCCTCAAAAGGTGCTGATGACCTTGCTAAATTCCTGTGGCTGGCCTCAAACCTGTGATCATCCTGTCTCAGCCTCCCAGGTACTGGGATTACAGGAAGTACAACATACCTGGCTTCCTTTTTCCTCTACTCTCTCAGGCGTTCATAGTTCTCACTATATATAATTTTTATCTTCTTTAATTTCTCTCTCCTTTTTTGCAGTTGCCTTCGTCCTTTGCTTTGCACATGGCATCACTCACTGCTATACCTTCCTTCCACAGACGATTCCACTGCCCATCGTTCTCCAGGACCCACCCAGAGATGCATTTCAACGCTTCCTATCTACTCACCACAGAGACAGGCCATCCTCTTCAAGACAAACTCTCCAGGAAATGAAAGGGCTATTGATTTAAGTGTATTTGCTATTCTATTGATGAAATAATAATCACTGGGATAGAGCTGATGGATTTCATCCAACCATAAAATAACGATAGTAAAGACTAAAAGAAAAAAGTTATATGTAGAAAAAGAGACAATCTTTTCATATTAGCAGTGGCAGTCTTAATTTTTTTAACCACGATAAGCAAATTCTATTGTTACCCTGCAGACATATTGAAGGTATTATGAATTGTGTCATAGTTAAATGGATATTGTTTTGTCCCATAGGAAAAATATTTTCATGGGGGAAAGCAGATAGCTTTGTCTAAAATAAAGAGTGAGGAACAACATATCACAAATATGAAAGTTCTAATATCTACAGGCTTTCATTATCACGATCATTAAAAAGAGTAAATTATATCCCATGATCCACAAAACAAATGTAAGGCACTGGACAAGTAGATAAAAGAGATGCCTTGATTTACTGGAGAATAGTCAAGGAGCCCATAATAAAAATTACTTTATTGTATGATACATATGACCTAAGCTCAATTCAAGCTATATTAGACATTAATTAAATGCCATTAATGATGGTTGGTTTGCCTTTTACAATTTAGTTATTTTAAAAGATAATTAGCTATTTATTTAGGGGGTGTCTAGGTTTCTGATAGAATATTGAACTATCTCTTTGTAAGTTTTTCTCACATCTTAATCTCGCTTCTCTAGAAAGCAAAAGTTAGGTAAGAAATTAAATCGGATGCTATACTTGGAAGATGTACCCAGGGCAGGTAAAAGGAGACAAGAAAGAAATAAAGAACAGGAGCAATGTAGGATGACATGATGCACCCAGCAGTATTCCAGTAGTAAAAGCTAGTCACAAACCCTGCCTGGATCCCAAGGGTGGGAAACATGGCCGCATCTCCATGGAAGTAGTTACAAAGTCACATTGCAAGGGTGTGAAGACAAGGAAGGAAAGAACTGGAACCACTTTTGCAGTTTTTCTATCCTACTCTATTTTCTAAAGTCCAAATGACAGCTCAAATTTCCACCCAATTTCCTTCAAATTTCTCTAGATGTTCAGTACACCTGTGATCCCTGGTGCACACTCTCCAACCCTTTTGTTGGATTCTCTACCACTTCACTAATTATTTTGCCTCCCATAACTGCTGCCATCTCTCTGAAGGCCCATCCTTTCTCCTGTATTTCCCAAAGCACCATTAAGGCAAGACTGTTGAACAAGAAACTCTGGAATGTTTGGAGTTAATGGAGTGGAGGCAGTGATTAGTTCTAGTACAGAACAAAAAAACAAATAAACAGAACATTAGATACAACTGTTCTTTAAAAGTTTCAGCTCTACTCACGTTTTAGGTTGTCTTACTCCACCAAATCTATTTAAAGACCCTCTCTCTTTTGAGCTGCCAAGGCACCGCCCCAAATAAGAGGCTATATCACAGTGGAACCCTTTAAAGAAC
Source organism: Muscardinus avellanarius (assembly GCF_963383645.1). Lineage (NCBI taxonomy): Eukaryota > Metazoa > Chordata > Mammalia > Rodentia > Gliridae > Muscardinus > Muscardinus avellanarius. The sequence goes on from NC_137803.1 coordinate 24,157,020, forward strand.
AGGAAAAAAATTTAAAGTAAAGGACATAGGAACAATTATAGTTGTCTATACATGTATCCGGAGTTGCCATAGGCCAGTGGGATTATGCTGATTTATGCATTTAAAGGGGAAAATGTAGGTCTTATGGTTAGAAGTTATATGTTGTCAGGTCTTAACTAATTATAAGGAAAATATTTCTAAGTTGTAGAGTTGTCTAAACTCATAAGAAACAAGAGGTGATGAGAGCAACAGATGAATGTAAAGATACCATATTGTAAAGGTAAACTGGCATGAATCTACAATCCGTCCCAAATACTAAATTTTCTCTTTTTCTTTCCCCCTTCTTTCTCTCTCTTCTCCTTTCTTCTTCTTCTTCTCCTTCTTCTTCTTCTTCTTCTTCTTCTTCTTCTTCTTCTTCTTCTCCTTCTCCTTCTCCTTCTTCTTCTTCCTTCTTCTCCTTCTCCTCCTCCTCCTCCTCCTCCTCCTCCTCCTCCTCCTCCTCCTCCTCCTCCTCCTTCTTCTTCTTCTTCTTCTTCTTCTTCTTCCTCTTCTTCTTCTTCTTCTTCCTCTTCTTCTTCTTCCTCTTCTTTCTCTCTCTCTCTCTCTCTCTCTCTCTCTCTCTCTCTCCTCCCTCCCTCCCTCCCTCCCTCCCTCCCTCCCTCCCTCCCTCTCTCTCATAATTGAGCCCAGGGCATATCTACCTCCAAGCTATACCCCCAACCCTTTTTAAAATTTTTTGTTTTGAAACAAGGTCTCACTAGATTTCTAAGAGCCCTGCTATGCTTCTGAGGCTGGTATTGAACTTTTGATCCTCCTGTCTCAGCCTCCCAAGTACTGGGATTCCAGGCATGTACCACCACGCCCAGCCAATATTCAGTAAACTCTTGACATAAGACCTTCCTACTATCAAACCAAGCAAGAGCCAAGAAATCATCTCATGTAAAACCCTAAGCAGTTTCTAGGGGTTGCCAAGTGTCATGGTTCTCAAAAAGGAGGTATACTGCTCAAGCTAACTGTATAGAAGAAAAAATTATATATTTAATTTCTATTTAATTTTACCTAAATTATAAGAAAGAAATTTATCTTTTTTATATTTTACATATGACCTATTTTATTTCAATCTTTATTTACTCTATAAATTAAGATGCATATATTAGAAATTTACACTCATATCTTGGACCACTTAAACTCATTTATTTAAAAATTTTTTAGTCAGTGCTTACTATATATGTTAGTTGTTCCAAATGCCAAGGATGTAGCAAAGAACAAAGAGATAACATACAAGCTCTCATGGAGCTCTGCAGAGAAAACTGAACAAAATATGAGAATAGCGAATTATTTTTATGCAATTATACCAGGTGTGGTGGCAAATGCCTGTAATCCCAGAACTTGAGAGAATCACAAGTTTAAGGCCAGCCTCAGCCTTAGTGATACCTTCAGGAACTTAGCAAAACCATGTTTTAATTAAAAACAAAAGGGTTGGGAGTGTCACTTGGAGGTAGAATACTCCTGGGTTCAATCCCCAGTACATACATACATACATACATACATACATACATACATACATATTTATATTCTATTAACTTGCTACAAATGTTGTATTAGTGAATAATGAAACATTGCTCTTATGAGAAATACAGAAGTTAGGTTTCTGTGAGCCTCTGATCACATTTTCATTAGTTGATCAATACATAATTTTGTCTTATGCATATTTCTGTTTACAGGTACTTATCTACTCTGTGTGTGTACTGAGTTAACTAACATTGAGCTCATGGCCTAGTACCACAACTCATGAGAGAACTTACCTAACACATATATTTTGCCTATGTGATACACTGTAGCCTCTCTGCAAACAGAAATTCTTTTAGCTCTTTAGAACTATGATTGTATATCAATTTAAACAGAGAAATCAGATAAGCCGGTGATGCACACTTGTAATTCCAGTACTTGGGAAGCTGAAGCAGGAGGATTGCAAATTCGTGGCTACTTAGTGAGGCCCTCTACAACCTAGTGAGACCCCGTTTCAAAATAAAGAATAAAAATAAGACTGGGGATGTAGCTCGGTGGTAGAATGCCCCTGGGTTCAACCCCAGTAACAAAAAAATTTTTTTAATTAAAAATTAAAAATAAACAAAAATAACCACCACCAACAACAAAATAAAATAAAATAATATATAAAAAGTATGCCATGAAAAGGACACTTGTATACAGCCTGAGAGCTGAAAACCAGAAGGCCTATGGCTCTCGTGTTCAGACTCATCTGGGAACACGGACAGCAAGAGATTCAAATATTTTGCCTCTAAGAAGATCTGCCAGTGGTCAAAAAAACATAAATACTGATTTGGGGGGTTATATATAATCTCAGTGAGCAGATGAACTCATAAATACAGAATTTAAAAATAATAAAATCACACACACACACACACACACACACACACACACACACACACACATCAAATGGCATTAAGGGCTGTAAAAAAAAAAAAAGTGAACCAGGAAAAAGGAGTTGAAAGTGTTGAAAGTATTGGGTGAGGGGGGCCATGTGGTTTATATTCAACTTTAAATAAGGACGCCGGGCGTGGTGGCGCACGCTTGTAATCCCCGCGCTTGGGAGGCGGAGACAGGAGGATCGCACAGGTTCGAAGCCAGCTGCGCTGGCGTAAGAGACCCTGTTTCAAAAATATAAAATAGGTCTGGGAGTGTAGCCCGGAGGAAGAAGGGCTTCCAGGAACCCCAGTACCACCAAAAAATAATAAATAAATAAATAAATAAATAAATAAATAAATAAAGTCAGCACCTGAAGGAGGCAGGAGAGTGAACTCTATGGCTACCTGAGGAAAGAGCCCTCCAAGCAGAGGAAGAGTCAGCGTAAAGGCCCAGAGATGTGGGACTAGTCCTACATCCCATTAGGATCAATAGGACCTAGCCAGGTGTGGTGGCACATGCCAATAATCCCAGTATTGGGAGGCTGATGCAGGAGGATCACAGGTTTGAGGCCAGCTGCAGCAACTTAGCAAAACTCTGCTTCAAAATTTTTAAAAGGGAGGGGTATAGCTAGGCAGTAGAATGCCTCTGCCCCTAGGTTCAATCCCTAACATAAAAAAATATTATTAAGGCCTAAATATTGTCAAATACGGCTATTCAGGCTTCAGCCTTCACAACCATATTCCCAGAAAAAAGCTAAAGTTCACACACACGCACGCGTGCACACACACACACTTTTTAAAGCACTTCTGCCTGTTCACATCTCAATGGGAAGAAGATTTTTTTTCTTTTTTCCTTGCAATCATAAATTCGGCTAAAAATGTAGGTGTGATATTACTAAAGAAAAAGAGCTATTGGATAGAATGGGGGTTACGGCTTGCCAGGGAAGCATGGCAGAATAGAGAGCAGGATCAAAGGAGTTGGTGGTGTATGCAAGGGAGGGGCAGTAATGAACTGGCGAGGTGACAGGACCATCCTACTGATGGGTGCGATGGAGTCAAAGCATTGTGTTAGAGTGGGGTGATTTAGCACGCTGGAAACGTAAGAGAGCAGACAGTGGCGTGCTCGAAAATAAAAAGCAGCTATTAATAAAACAAGACCAACAATGTGAATAGAGAGATGTAGCTGAGGGAGTGGAGGACAAGATCTTTGGGGGAATCAAGGCCCCGGCAGAGAAAGGTAATCTATTTGGATATTAAAGTCACTCACAAGTATTGAAAGAAGCAGGACTGGAGATTGGGATGGTATTGAGGACTGAAATTAGCAAGGAGCACGGGATCTACAGATAACTATAACACAGCTCTCAGAACCAATGATAGGATGTTTATTGGGTCTGAAGGGTTATGGAAAAGTAAGAAATCATTTGGAAGTAGTAAGAAAATTGAGGATAAGGAATATATCCACCCCTTCCAAGCCCCCAAAGAGAAGGAGTGTTAGAAGTAAAACAACCAGAGTTGCAAAAGGCAGTAAATAAATGTCTTCAGGCAAGAGCCTGATTCCAAAGCAAGACACTGAAGAGAATTGTTTAGGAGGAGGTTGGGGTCATAAGGGATTTTGCTTGTCTGAGCTGGCCATGAGTGATGGTTAATTTTGTATGTCAACTTGACAGGGATAAGGGAAGTCCAGATAACTGAGAAGACATTATTTCTGGTTGCGTCTATCTATCTGGTAGAGATTAGCATTTCAGTTGTTGGATTGAGTAAAGAGAACAGATCTCCTGAAGGTTAATGGGTACCATCCAATCCATTGGGAGCTTGAATACAACAGAAAGGTAGAAAAAGGGTGAATTTCCCTATTTTATTGAGCTGGAACATTTATCTTCTGCCCTTGGATATCAGCACCCCTAATAGTTGGACCTTTAAACACATCGGGATTTATACCATTGACTCTCCTGATCTCATGCCTTTGGTTTTGGACTAGAAGGGCACTAGCCGCTCTCCTGGGCCTCAACCTTGTAAAAGGCAGACAGTTGGACTTCTCATTCTCCTTAATTCTATGAGCCAATCTATCATACTCTTTATCCAAACATGTATCTATACCCTATTGGTCCTGTTTCTCTAAAAAAACATGACTAATATAACATTATTTACTTTTTTTTGGTGGTACTGGGGGTGGAACCCAGAGGCTTTCTACCTCCGGGCTAAACTCCCAGACCTTTTTTTATATTTTATTTGGAAACAGGGTCTCACTAAGTTGCTGAGAGCCTCGCTAAGTAGCTGAGGCTGGCTTAGAACCTGTGCGAACCTCCTGTCTCTGCCTTCCAAGCACGGGGATTACAAGCGTGCGCCACCACGCCCGGCTCATTATTTACTTTTAAAACAGCCAGTCATGGTAGCACATACCTGGAATCCCAGTATTTGGAAGGCTGAGACAGGAAGATTGTATGTTCAAACCCAGCCGCTACAATTTAGCATGACATTCAGCAACTTAGCAAGACTTTGTTTCAAAATAAAAAATAAAATAGGGCTAGGGAGTAGCTCAGAGGTAGAATGCCCCTGGATTCAATCCCCAGTACCACAAAAACTATAAATAAATAAATAAATAAATAAATAAATAAATAAATAAATAATAAAATAAATAAACAGAACATTTTGAAAGCAAAGGAGACTGTTATCAGGAATTACACCAGATGGCAGGAATAACCTACAACTGTCTCAGGTGAACTAAAATGTGCCAGCATCCTACTGATGGCTGACTTTCAGCAACTTGAGCACCTCCCCTGCTACAGCTGGGGAGCACTGGAAATCTCTCTTGCTTCTCCTGCCACTGGGCTGAGACCGAGGGCTGCTTCTGCTCTACTGCCCGGTCAGTTTCCCACAGAGCCTCTTCCCTTGCTTCCTTTAACACTGATTCAAAGAGTGGGGGATCTGATGGACTGAGCAAAGGAAGCTAGAAAAGTATCTAGCCTTTCTACCTGGTACCCTGACATCTTCTTTCACGGGAGATTATGCCTCCTACAAAGATTCATAAGAGAGGGGATCCTTGTCCAGAGGGAGGGGTTGCAGGCTTGATGCAGTAAAAAAACACCAACATGTGTATGTGGTAAATGTCCTTTAACATCGCCATTTCCTTTTCCTTTCTTCAGGCCTTGAAAGATGGCCAGCATCCTCTGTGTCTTTTTATATAATCTAATAAGATGCTATTAGGAGTTCAATTGGGGAATATATGATTAATGATATAGATTCAATCAGAGTTCATTTACTACTAATATTGCAATCATTTCACATTGGAAGAGGCAACTGTGAGCAATAAATTCACTTTCTAAAATGCCAATTTTACATAAATAAAATCAATTTAAAATTGATTAACTCATAACCACTGACATTTCCTAGTAAAACATAAATGATTTAAGCTATTCTTAATCAGTATTATAGAAGGCTTGAAGTTTTCATGGGTTTTCCCATAAAACATTTTATGACTTCATGCCTCTGTGTCCATTTATGAACAGTGTAACTGAGACTTCCCAGATCTCTGAGTACACCCTCTAATCAATACTCCCTGATTAGATGCCGCACTTCCATTTCACTACAAAAATACTGTTCTTCTTAAGTACAAGCATGCGCTTGCTAATTTAATGCTACCTCTCAAGATTTATCTGGCACAGTAGTTGCAATGCCAAATGCATCTGGAAATAACAACAGAATAACGATAATAAATTTACCATGTGCCAGGCACTATATTATGTTCTTTGTAAGAATAAATTCACTTCATCTTCACAACCTTAAACAGTGAATAAGATTATCAACATTAGTTTATAGATAAGAACAAAGAAGGATTCGTATTTTATAAAAGCACATACCACTAGTAATGAATGGAGCCTAGATTCAGATGTAGGTCTAATTCAGAGCAAACCCGCAAACCCACCCTGTTGGCCATGTATAAAGTATTACACACTTACACACACATGCACAAACACACACCTGCTTGTCACTAAATACAGAAGTAGGCAGCACACATATATTTTAAGGGATTTTGTTTTTTAGATGTTTTTGTTTGCTGTTGTATTTTGTTTTGTTTTTTTGGTGTTGGGAACTGAATCCAGGAACATAGTATCTCCATGCTACATCCCCAGCCGTATTTTACTTCCTATCTTATTTTTTACTTAGCAACGGGGTCTTGCTAAGTTGCTGAGAGCCTCGCTGAATGTAGAAATTTAATGCATACAATTATTTTTTCTTCACTTTAATGGACTCCTTACCAGAAGCACAATTGCTTAGATGGGGCAGGCCTGGCCTGTACTTCTTAGGGCCCTACTCACTGCCCAGTCCTCCAGATGTCACACCAAGATTGAATGGGGGAAGAATGTGCTAATATGGGAGTCGTTACAGAAGTCCCCCAATTCAAAATACTCCTTTGAGAACAAACAGAGAACTAAAGGGAAAAAAATCTATGAAAAGTTATTTGGTTTGCCTGGATTTTTTTTTTTTTTTTTTTGGTACTAAAGATAGAACCCAGGGCCAGTCTACCTCAGCTACTTTTTATTTTAAAACACAGTCTCACTAACTTGCTGAGGGCCTTGTTAAGTTCCTAAGACTGGCTTCAAACTTGTTATCCTCCTGTCTCAGCCTCCCAAGTGCTGGGATTACAGGTACATGCCACCACACCCAGCAGGAATCACTATTCATCCTAATTTTCATTTTGTCTTGAAAAAAGAACCCTCAATCCTGAATCTATCCAAATGCAAGCTTAAGATCAAGGGTCAGAGGGGTAGTTTTACAATCACGTTGTGATACACAATGAATTTCCTGCTCCATTAACTCTTCCTTTATCCCTTAGTAATATTGTACTTGAATTTCAGCTAGATTGACAGCTACCTAGGAGAAACTTGAGATGCCCATTAAGATGAGAGCAGAAGTGTTTTATGATCTTGACTTGAAATTCCGCCTGCCACTCTCTCAAGCAGTAGCCATCTTGCCCCTGTATCCCATGTCCCACAGGCCTGGGCACTGGCAGCTGTGCTTCCTTATTGTTCAGTATCCTTGCCATGTGCCTATGACACCTGGTCCCCTTTCTTCTCCACCATCAACAAACCTCTGGTCCAGGCCTTCATCTTCCATAACTCTAGCACCTTGCCCCCTGACTCTCCATCATTATCTTGGTAACTTCAGTTTCCATTGGATAATCCACATAACACTTGGCCTCTCAGCCCCTTGACCTACTTACTGACAATAATTTTAATCTACTGCACCTTAGTTACAAACTCATATGGTCATATTTGAGACTTGTACCACCTCAGATGGTAGCCGCTCTTTTTATGTAGTCTAAATCTTCTCCCCTTCACAGTAACTTTGGGGAGGTGCTGTCTTTATGCCCATTAAGTTTTAGACAGGGAGTTAAGACCCAGAAAAGTAACCTGCCACAGAATGAATCATAAGTGGTTTAGGGCTTTACGCTTCAGATGCTTCCCTGCTTTCTTAATCCTGGAACGTTAGCACCTCTTAGTGCAGAAATAGATGTTCCAGTTAACTTCTGAATGCTTGGTTGAATCCAGTTATTTCCTGCCTTTTCTCGGGGGCAGTAGGTTGATGTCTCTGGATGATAGAAAGAGCTTAAAATAAAATCTAAGGGAAGGGGAGAGGGAAGAGTGAGGTTCATTGAAGGAATTACTACCATCGGCTGTGCATACATATGTGAAAATACCCATTTCAACCTCAGTACTCTGTTTGGGAAGATGGGGAGGTAATGGGGGGAACACCAAGTACTGTGTGCATGTATGTCACTGTCAACACGGTTTACATTATGATGTGAGACTATAATGCACCAAATAAAAGTATATTTCAAAAAAAGAAAATAAATAAAATCAGGGGTCACATTCTGGCATTGTGCTCAGGGAGGACACTTCTTCAGGCCCCTCAGCAAACACACAGGTGTCCTCTGGAGCCTGAAAGTTCAAGTAAGACCCTCAGGATGGACCTGCAATCTTTGATTTAGGGGCAGTTAGAATGTCACCCCGTGCTTCAGAACTTCACTTTGTTGGCTATACCTTCAATTAGAGACCCATATCAACAACTTGTATTGTCAAATGCCAATACCGAGTCTAAGAAGTATGGTTTAAACTACTATGGTCACCACCCAGCACATAGCCCTTCATATACTCTGGACATTTGCTCCTGCATGCAATGAATCTTTCTCTTTCCTCTCCTTTCTTTTCCTCTCCTTTCATCTCCTCTCTTCTCCTCTCCTCTCTCCTCTCCTCACCTCCCCTTCCTTTCCTCTCTTCCCTTCCCATCCCCTTCCTCTCCTCTTCTCCTTCTCCTTCTCTCTCTCTCTCTCTCTCTCTCTCTCTCTCTCTCTCTCTCTCTCTCTCTCTCTCTCTCTCTCTCTCTCACCTTATATCACCATTTGTCCAGAACTCTTTTGCAGATATGCCTGGAGCATTCAAAAAAACACTTAAAAGATTTACCATTGTACTATCACAACAGTAGTAGCTAAGGCTGAAATAAAATATTTATCTCTACATCTTTCAAGGAGAATAATAGTCTGGCAGCCCAGCAAGCCAGCTAGCTCTGCATGTGCCAGCCCCCACTCTCCTTCCCCAAAAGCAAATCTACTGTCTCTCAATTTTTTCATGTGAACCAACACTCAAGTATTGAAATTGCCAAATGTATTTTTTCTGCTTCAGTGTACATTGCATTTTTAAAAGCACAGCATGAAAAATAGCCCTGCTAAGGAATCATTGTTATCAACAGATGAAGTAAATATAGGTCCTTCTGTCTGCCCACAATGCTCCATCTTTCATGAAACCAAAGAAAAGAAACCAACAAATCTAAAGTATTAACCTTGGTATCAAATATTTAGTTCAATCTCCAGGGATAATTGTCCACTCTGAGTAGCTGTTCTCTTGGACCCTTTGCCTACACGGCACCATGACTCCACCAAAACCACTAATAACTAATAAGTGATGTCATGACCTGGGACATTTCAAAGTGAAGAGTCAGCATGGAGGTCTCAGAGTCTCTTTATGACCTGACATTTCTATGCACTGATTCATACCTATCTAGAAGCTCAAGACAGACACTAGGCATGTTTCTCATTGTAAGGATATTTGATTAATTCTCCCACTTCACGTCCTTTCTACTGCACATGCTGGTTTTTTGGTATTTGGGATATGACCACAAAATTTACTTTAAAAATAAAACTACCTTATATATTCATTCTCTCCCCCTCTTCTCTCTTCTCTCTCTCTCTCTCTCTCTCTCTCACACACACACACACACACACACACACACACACACACACACATACTTTCTTGGTGTTTTGAGATCTTAAAAGACTTAAAAAAATCTGCTCTGTGCTGAGTGAGTAGAAACCTGGTTTGGTGGCAAGACCTGGGGGGAGGGAGGTGGTATGGAGCACAGGGCACTCTGCGGTGACCAGTAAAGCACTCTGCTGGGGGAAGGGTGGGGCAACTGAATGTGAAGAGGAGGAAGACAGGCATAGGACAGAGAGGGGCAAGACCAGGGAGGGGAAGGTATGGGGAAATGAATAATGGACACAGAAACGGAAAAATTGAGACAGATTTCACTTTCTCTGCAGTGGTTCTGGGAACAGCCTCTCCTTAATAATTCTGGCCACAATAAATCTCTATTTCCAGGTCTGCTCAGCAAACCTTGGATCAATCTCTCCAAATTTTTCACAGGGTAATAGCCTATAATGCTTCTCAGCCTGCCCCTCCCCTGATTTTTTTTTATTAATTGACTAATATGCCCTCAGTTAAAACTTGAATGTATTTGAACCCAATGCTAGCTCCTGAACAGAAAAAAAACTCCAGTCTACGGGAAATATGACTCAGGTCCTTTTATTTTCAGTATTTTGATGTTTGTATATCTGAGGGCATTGCTGATCTTGGCCAGGAAGAGCTCTTTTCTTTTAAGAGTAAGTGACTTACCTGTGGGTATACTGATCATATGCAAACCAACCTTTCAGAGCCCATCATCCACCTCCTTTCTAGGAGGCCTGTTAAAGTTAGGGCCACTATTTTCTTTCTTTAATCACCCCAGAGCAGACACCAAACAACTAGGAACAATATCTGTATCCTAAATCCTGCAGAAAATATTGAAAAAGATAATCCCAAACCTGGATGCCCTGCTCCATCAGTCACTCCTCACAGAATCTACAATGGGGTTTGTCCAGGTTCTGATCCCTCCCTCTGGTGCTTCCTGTGTGCCCTACAAGGTGTGGCATGTCCCCTCCCCTTGGGGTCTGTGAGTGGCAAACTCTCTGCTCAATGGCAAACATCTTCTGACCTATTGGCCTCGCCGCACCTGAACAATGAGAGAAAGCCTAAAATTTAAAACAAGAACAAACAGTTTTTTAAAAGTGACCATTGAGAGATTAGTTTTCCAAGCTCTGTAAGAGGAAAGAACTGGAAGAATGAAGTGTTGGCTATGGACTGATGTATGTCTGTGTAGCTGTCAAATGTGTATACACCTGCCCAAATTGGCCCTCCCTGCTTCCCTCAATAATAGTAATAATAAGTATGGGGATTGATATATATTATTAAAAGGGCACAGAGGAACACACTTTGGGCTTCATTAGGCTTGGGTTTGGAATCAGACTCTATTATATCCAAGCTTATGATCTAGGGTACACTAAGCTTCCTTCCAAGCCTCAGTTTCTCTATAGTAAGATAAGGCTGCAACATCAATCTCACCTTAGGTAGACATTAAATGTGGTCATGTATGTGAAAATGCTTCCACTGGATAGTTTTCTAGAATATGAAGTGCTATCCCAGGTATTTTTTCACCAAATCCATATTCTACCACAGGTGTTCAGAATTAACCTGCTTGGGCTGGAGTGTAGCTCAGTGGTAGAACACTCACTCAGCCTGCTCAAAGCCCTGAGTCCTATTCCCAGCATGGAGGGGAAAATAAAACACCCTTAATTTTGAGATTAGAAAATGGAGGTCTCATGCCTGTAATTCCAGTACTTGAGAGGCTGAAGCAAGGGGAGCATAAGTTTTCAGATACTTCAACAATTAGAAAGACCCTGTTTCCAAATAAAATAAAAATTAAATAAGGATGAAGGTATAACTTCAAGGTAGAACCCTGGGTTAAATTCCCAGTGAGGGAGGGAGGGAGGGAGGGAGGGAGGGAGGGAGGGAGGGAGAGAGAGAGAGAGAGAGAGAGAGAGAGAGAGAGAGAGAGAGAGAGAGAAAAGAAAGAGACTCAAATAGATGAAGAAACTTGCACAACAAGAAAATACAGCAAATCACAGGCAAGAGACTTCTGTACCACCTCTTGGTCATATTCCCAGTACTGCTCCCGGACCCTCACTACTGAAATTTATAATTACCTAGGAGAAAAGGATTTATTTATTTATTTATTTATTTTGCGGGTCTGGAGATGGAACCCAGGAGTATTCAACCTCCAAGCTATAACCCCTGCCCTGTTTTTTATTCTTATATTGAAACAGGGACTTACTAAGTTGTGGAGGGCCTCACTAAGTAGCTGAGGCTGTCTGCGAACCGCAGTCCTCTGGTCTCAGCCTCCTGAATGCTGAGATTACAAGCATGCACCACCATGAAAAACAGATTTAGTAAATAATTTAATTTCAGACATTTTCACAAGAATCCAGCTTTTAAAAAATGTTCCAAAGCCAATCATGGTGGCACACACTTGTACACTTGTAATCCCAGTACTTGGAAAGCTGAGACAAAAGGATTGTAGGTTCATAGCTAGCCTCAATACTGAAAAAAAAAAAAAGTTCTAAATCTGATAGGGGAAATAAGAAAAAATGGTGTGTATGGGCTGTGGTTATAAGGGTAAGAAGGAGCAGATCTCTGTAGTGAAACTGTCCCATATCTTGACTACAGTGATGAGCTCACAAGTCTAAATCTGTGCTAGAATTTCACAGAGCTAAGTCTCAACAGGTCAATGAGAGCCTTTAAGACTGGTGAAATCTGCGTAGAGTCAGTGGGTTACCTTGACAGCAGTTTCCAGTTCACCATATTGCCTTATAGTTATACAGGATGTTTTCACTGGGGGAAACTGGGTGATGGGTACACTGGGTCTCCCTGTTTTACTTCTTACAATTACATGTGAATCTACAATTATCTTCAAAAAATTTTTGCTAAGAGGGAATGCAAGAAGGTAGAATTTTAAACTGAAGTAGGAAAGAAAATGGAGAAGATTATCTTGGCGCCCAATAATCTCCATGGCTCATCTTAAGTAGAAAAGGTCTCCACGCACGCCAAGCCGTGCAGGATCTAACCTAGAGAAGCAAGGTCTTCAGTGAGATGCTCTAAACTACCTTACGATCCTGCACAGATTTCCCCAGGACATGGGGACCCAGGGACCACGCCAGCCTCTGCCTCCAAATACCCCTGCAGATTCCCAGAGAATCACACAGGATAGAGGGAAGGGAGTTAACCATGGAGGCATTCCTTCCGCTTTCCTTTCCCCTGGAGATTAGGTTGAGACTAAGCACAAGTCATAGAAACCACCGGCCTATAATCATGCAGCTTGGGATTATGCCAAAACCTTAGGCAATAAGCCTCTGCTGTCTTGTGAAGAGGGATCGTTGTGGGCTCTGCTCCCTGTTCTATGCCTCATTGGTCTCTACTGCTCCAAGTACTTCACAGCTAAAACAAGGATCCTGTTCTTTGTCTCCTCATTGTCTTCATGGAGGAATCTTACATTCCCTTTCCACTTCTTTCTCATGTCCTCTGTTAGAAGAGTTAGAAGGACGCCGCCTGGTGCAGAACTCAGGGTCACACCTGGCTCTGGATGTATCAGCCAGGTACCCAGTTCTGGTTGGCTTTGAACAGAACTAAGCTGAGGGCACTTGCCTCTGCTGCAGGCTGCGGGCTAGGCCCCTTCTGCACTTCAGAGTCCCCCCTCTCATCCTCAAGTTATCAAGCGATCCCATTTTGCTAACATTTTCCTCCCAAATCTGTCCTTAAAAGCCTTCATGCACAGGGGCTAAAAACAGCTGCTAACTTGATAGTAATGCCCCATGTTTGTACAAAGTACTTTATGGCATGGGGATTTCCTTAAAACCCTGGAAGAAAGCAAAAAAAAATTAATTATTTTCTTCATGTTTTGGAAGCGAAAATTTAGTTTATGAAAAGTCAAGTCTAACGCCGGGCGTGGTGGCGCACGCTTGTAATCCCTGCGCTTGGGAGGTGGAGACAGGAGGATCGTGCAGGTTCGAAGCCAGCCGCACTGGCGTAAGAGACCCTGTTTCAAAAATATAAAATAGGTCTGGGAGTGTAGCCCGGAGGAAGAAGGGCTTCCAGGAACCCCAGTACCACCAAAAAAAAAAAAAAAAAGTCAAGTCTAGCCACGATCGACAGAGTTAGTTAAAAGTAATTCCAGTACTCAAACTCACACTGAGCTCCTGAACTTACCAGTTTCCTAACTCCACAGCCCATCTCCTCCTCTTCTTGCCGTATAATGCATTTTCAGCTGCTATGAAAAATGGATCCAAAACATATAACAATAGAAATTTTTAGCTTGCTCCACAGAACCAGGCTACATAGGCCAGCAGCTCTGTGAGTTGGCTCGCCATGAGGTCATTGAGGGAACCAGGCTGACAGAAGCCCAGACACTTTGAGTACAAGGCTGTGAGAGTACCCTGGGGTCATCTCCTTCCAGCCGCACAGAAAGAGGAAGATCACAGGTGAGACGATGTGAGAGGTTTGCGTGGGAGAAGCCTGTTATGATCTGAATGTTTGTGTCCCCACAAATTTTATATGTTGAGACCCTGTTGTGGTTAGATACAGAATGTCCCCCAAAGAGCTCATGTATTCATGTTCAGAGTTGATATGCTTACATCATGAGGATTGCAATCTCATCAGTAGATAAAGCCATTGTGATTGATTTCCAGGTGCTAACCTAGGTTGCTAGGATATGACTAGAGAAGGTGGGGCCATGGGGATGTGGCCTTAGAGACTGTTTTTGTCTTTGAATCCCCTTGGTTATTTGCTCCCTCTTGCTCTTGGCCTCCATGATGTAAGAGCAGATCTTTGCTTTCTCCCTCTCTCTCCTTCCTGCAGCCATGTCCCCAGTTCCACCACCTGGCCTGACACAGACCAAACCTCTGAAATATCCAAAACTGAGAAAATAAATCTTCCTTCCTCTAAGTAATGTATGTTTGGGGCTTTTTGGATCACAGCAGAGAGAATGTTGACCTAAACAGCCTTAACCCCCAACCCTCAATATAATAGTAATAGATCGTAGGGCCTCTGGGAGGTGTTTAAGTCATTAAGGAAGAGGTCCTATAAATGAGATTTGTGCCCTTATAAAAAAGACCCCTAAAAGATCCCCCATCCCTTCTGTCATGTACCAGAAATGGGCCCTTCACAAGACACCAAATCTGCCGGTATCTTGATCTTCCCATTCTTAAGAACTATGAGAAATAATTCTGTTGAACTGAATCTAAGATTTGACTTTTCTCAAACATTTTCACTTTAACAAAAAAAAAATAAAACTTTAAGCCAAATGATATTTAGGCAAAATTCCAGCTGTCTGTCATTCACCTGGCTGCACACATGAAGAGGTGAGGAGCCTCTGCTGCTTTGAATCCTCATTGCAGGAAGCTTCAACCAAAATGCAGGGTCATCCCTGCCCCCCAACACACACACACACACACACACACACACACACACACACACACACACGTCCAGCATTGGAACCCCCCAGAGAAGACAGTTGAAAAGAGGCAAGAACAAAGCCATGTTAGACCACCGTCCTCCCTGTTTATGTTCCTGATTTCTAAGGGGAGTTGAATGCTTACTTAAACTTCCTGCAGTTCAGCTTCTCATTGGATGAAATACAAGGAAAAATCCAAACCCCAGAGCAAAGCTTCAGTCTGGTAGGAATTCTTACAGCTCAGATGATCCCATCAGGACTTCTTCATAGGATTGTACTGTGATGTGAAGTAGACCTTACCAATCCCCTCTTGAGTAAAGATATCCTCTCTATGCATCCAGCAAGGACCACCTCTGTACTGGGTCTTTTTCTCAAAAGTATGTGATGAGGGATGGACTTAGATCCATTTTGTTAGTTACATATGGGAATAGAGTGTGGTTAATGAATTATTAAAAAGCATTGCCATCCACAGGCAATTTAGAGGGAGTGGGGATGCTCCATTTAGACATACCCCTCTGCCCCTTTGCCTTCCTATAGCCCATTCCTTCATGCTCTCATCCCCAGTGGTTTTATTTTATAGCATTATTTTGTACCATAGAGAAAAATGAGTATGTTGTAAAGGCATGCCTAATATTTTTGATTGACTCGCAAAGCTATGAAAAGCTAGCTGAAAACTATCTGTCCAGTTGGGGGTAGTTGGTACCCAAACCAAACAGCTCATAAAAGGCCTCCTCTGCCTCAAAATCCATCTTCCTGCATCCCAGGAAGATTTATGTCAAAGGTGGTGATGCTGTTTTCCACTGTGAACCATTGACCCACTGAAAAATCAATGGAGAGCCACAAACAAATAAAAAGCAACCTAGTTCTTTATTTTCCTTGGAGAAATATAAAGTATTCAATTCATCTGCTTCCTAAATTATAGATAAGGAGGCCATGGAAAAATTCAATAAAATTATAACAGGATAAAAGAAGAGAGACTTATAAGACACAGAGAAAAGAAGAGTAATTTCTTTTTAACACTTGCTTTCAAAACTAACCAGTTTACTAATTTTTCTGACATTCAGGTCGACCTTAACATTTGAGCACTGTGGTTGCTAACTAGAGGGTGCATACCTCTAAAAAATAGCAAAAATGCATACTCCTTTGGCTCCCACAAAGTTTTTATTCATTAGTGAATAATTAAGCATATTTTCTAAAGGTTCTATAGGTAATTTTCATCATGTTTTTTGTTTGTTTTCTTTCATTTGTTGTTGTTGTTGCTGTTATTGTTTACAATCTTCCTGTCTCAGCTTCCCAAGTATTAGAATTATAGGCACACACCATCATGCCTGACTTCCTCTCAGTTTTAGTGTCTAAACAAGACAGCTCCACCACCCACAAAGTAATAAAGAATTCTACTTTCCTACCCCCATTAATATCATGCTTACACATATGACTTGATTTGGTCAGTGAACCCTGGCAAAGTGGTATGTGTCACTTTGAATAAAAGAGCCAGTTCCACCTAAAGTTCATTAGTATCTTTCCTCCGCCACCATGATTAATATGACCCAGATAGAGGCTACTCCATCCTCCTGTGTGATGAGGAAGCAACAGGCAACTGATGCAGAGTGGACATACTGGACACAGGACATGAACAAAATGTAAGCCTTTGTTTTTGTAGCCACTGATGGTTAATTATGATGGTTAACTTTAGGTTATCAACTTGGCTGAATTAAGGGAAGCCCAGATAGCTGGAAAGCATTATTTCTGGGCATGTCTGTGAGGATGTTTCCAGAAGAGATTGGCATTTGAAATAGTAGGTTGTACAGGGAAGACCTAGCCTCACTCACAGTGAGCAGGCACCATCCAATCAACCCAGAGAACTGGGATAATCTTCCTTCCCTTGGCATCAGGACTCTAGGTTTACTGAGCTTCAGACTTTAGGACTTACACTGGCAATATCTAGGCCTTCAGGCTTTTAGATCTGGACTAAGCCATTCTACCTTCCCCTGTTCTCCTGCATTTAATGAAACTTAGACTCTGTAATGACCTAAGTCAATTCCCCAATAAATCCTTTTTATAGATCTATATCTGTCCTATGGATTATGCTTCTCAGAAGAACGCCCACAAATACCAGAATTGTTTGTTATTGTAGCATAATCTAGCATACACTGACTGATCCACTACCTACCAAAACGAGTGCTGTATCTCTTTCAGTAGTTGGAAGAAGCTGGGCGTGGTGGTGCACGCTTGTAATCCCCGCGCTTGGGAGACAGAGACAGGAGGATCGCGCAGATTTGAAGCCAGCCTCATTGGTTTAAGAGACCCCGTTTCCAAATAAAATATAAAAAATAGGTCTGGGAGTGTAGCTCGGAGATAGAAGGGTTCCATTCCTAGTACCACCAAAAAAAAAAAAAATAGTTGGAAGATTCCAATCTATACTTTAAGTAAAAGGAGGAAATACTTATTAAATTACTACAGCCTGACATTAAATACAGTCTCCTCTCGGTTTTTTAACATCATAAGGAAGAAGGCATTACACTCATTTTATACACTAGATAGCTATGACTCAGAAAATTTGAAGAATTTTCAAGAGATTAGCAGATTATTTCTGAGATTAAATGATAGATCTTGGTATTAAACACCGTGTCTTAATTCTCAAGTTTGTGCTTTCTATCATAAGAAGTTATTCCAGATACATACACACACACACACACACACGTGTGTGTGTGTGTGTGTGTGTGTGTGTGTGTGTGTGTGTGTATTTCTATCATTTGGACTTTTGTTTATTTTCTGCTCTATTAGGGTTTCTGTTTATGACATTGGGGTGGGGCTCATAACAGAAAGGAGAACCTGAGAAAAACCTTCCTCACAATCATGCCCAAAGCAGACTAGAATGTCTCAAGACATGAGAAGGGAGATGTTAATGCCGTTTCTGTCTTGGGAGAATATCCCCCCAGGGCTACCTGTGACCCAGCCTCTTAGTGTGGCTTTGAAACTGATGACTGTTGGGAGCATGTCTTAGATGCCCACAATCATTGAATGAAAATGAAATAATTAATGCAAATTACATTAAAATGTAATCGAGCTTATTTCTGAGAGAGGGAGGGTGCTGGTAACTGATTATAACATACACCCAAAGAGCTTTGATTTCTGAAGGAGTTACATATTTATAAACCCTTTAAAAGTAAATTGTCATGCAAGCATCATGCTGGGTTCTGAATCTCTGTTGTTCCTAAAATAAACGGGAGTGCAGCTCAGAGAAAGCTCCACAGGGTCCCCCTAAAAGCAAAGCCATCTTCACACTCACACCCAAAGCAGGCCAGGGACACACAGCCATCTCTGCTCCACAGTTCTGTCCATTTGCCAAGCCATGAGCTGAGGATAAGAGTCTCATGTCACACTCATGAGACTGTGACACTCTACCCAGAGCTTAACAGGACAGAGCGAGCAGAAAGGTCACATCATTCTTGGGATAACAACACACACACACACACACACACACACACACACACACACACACACACCACATAAACGTGATATGCCAACAAATATATATCTATATGTTTTTCCAGAATAAGAGCTACACAGGGGGCTTCTGTCATATTACTGAGCAGAAGACACAGAACTGTCAGAAACCCAACACTCCTCCTAATGCCACTGGTGCCAGCTCACAGGCCTGTACAGCAGGTGATTTGTCCTTGACGAAGCTTTCATCCGCTTTCTAAAATCATTCCTACACTTCCTTAGAGAACCTCTTTTCATTTCCGGAATTTAACAATGTTCTTTACTAACCGTATCAATACAACCTTCTAAGGATCTGATCTCACTCATAAACATCATAACATGAAAAACTTGGTCACAAAGCCCCTCTATCTGGGAATAGTCACACAAGCCATTTCATAAGCTTTATCTCCTTGGTGCAGTTCCGGGCATCAGCAGCAGGTAAGGATAGGGTTAGAGAAGATAAAAGCCTTCATCCCTGGCAGCCCCTGCTCTGTCATTAACGAGAGCTCATCCTGAAGCCTTTCTGCTCCCTTCTTCTCAAGCCATCCAAACCTCCACCATCTATCAGCTCTCATGTTCCCCAGATGCAAACGATGCTTTGGTTTAGTCCTGAGGAAGCTCAAGGAACACTAAGTACATCAGGGTAGGTAAATTTGCTGAAAAAATCAACTCCAAAGGCAGGGATATCCTTTGTATGTGTATGTTTTTTATTGTTGTTATTTGTTTGGTTTGGGGGGGGTTGGGGTTTTTTTTGGCAGTATTGAGGATGGAACCCAGAGGCATTCGACCTCCGAGATATACCCCCATACCCCCTATCCTATTTTTATTCTTTATTTTGAAACAGATCTCACTAAGTTGAGGAGGGCCTGCCTCACTAAGTAGCTGAGGCTGGCCGTGAACCGCGATCCTCCTGTCTCAGCCTCCCAAATGCTGGGATTACAAGCATGCGCCACCACGCCCAGCTCCTTTGTATGTTTTATACCATCTTTTTTTGAAGATGAGTGAGGCTCTTGCCTTTGTATGATTTTTCACTCTCTCAGGCTTCCTCATCCATTGTCCTGCCTGGGCCTGTATGTTGATTTCTTTAGCCACTATCTGTCTGAAATCTTTCTCTAAAATCCAGGACTAAGAACAACTCCTGCATAAGGTATCTCCTGACTATCTTCATGATTTCTCTCTTTTTAGGAGCACTGTGTACTCTGCTTTTCTGGGTTCGGCCTTTTTACTTTCCTTCCTTTTCGGTACTATAGATTGAACTCAAGAGCATTCTACCTCCAAGATATACCCACACCCCTATTGCCAAGTTGCTGAGGCCAGTCTCAAACCTGCTGTCCTCTTGTCTTGGCTTCCCATGGAGCGGGATTACAGGCCTGCACACTTCACCCCATTTCAGCGTTCCATGACTCCCTGTCTGGTATTGTTTATTGTTTTCCATTGGAATACCATACATAAACATGTAGATATTTTGCTATCTTACAGCATCCCTTTCTATGACAAATATTATCTCCGCACTGTAAGGTATTTCTGCTTCATTTTTATGGTTGAAAGATAGCTAAACTTCCCTCTACCTCCAGGGTTGACACAGGACCCAGATTTTTCTATTATCCTTTTCCCCAGTCAGTGATTCTGGAACTAAAAGTACCCTAAGCTGGGATGGTTTCTGAAGCCATGGTCCTGGGATGGTTCCTGAAACCATGGTTCAAGGAGGTTCAGGAATTATAACAATATCATAGCCCTGGGACTGCCAGTACCATGATACTAATATATGCAAAAAGTCAAGGCAGACAGCAGACCTGATGAGAGGAGAGAGATTATACTGCTTAATATTCCTAGATTTGGCCATGCCTAAAGATAAATACACTTTTTTGAAATTGCCATTTGTGTGAATTAATATTTTTATTCTTCTCAATAAGTCTCAGTTGTAAAGCTAAATATACTTTCTTTGAAATTACCATTTGTGTGAATTAATACTTTTCTTCTTCCCAATAAGTCTCAGTTGGCTTTCTGTCACTTGCAACAATAGAAGTCATAACTGATATATGTTCACAATCTAATTATAGATGTAAGGTAATTTTTTTCATATCATAATTTTCTAAATTATTATGGAAGAAGATGAAGAGGAAACAACCTCTATACTGATCATCATAACTGGGGGCAGAAGTATATTTGAATAGAAGAGAATGATAAGTTTATGGATAGCAATGTAAATGTACCAGAACACTCATAACAAGCAAGGTGAAGAAACTCTTGTAAGGTGAGATAGGCCTAAGGAAGAAGTCAAGTTCTCTTTAATAGAATAATGTGTACGATTTTGAAATATACAAGGTCAAATCTGTGTTAACCTGAGAAGACTCCTTGACGTGATATTACACTGTGTGTCTTTTAGAACTCGCACTTTAGAAACATGTAATTGCTTCCTAGATAAACAATGAGAAAATGTCCTGTCGTTATTGGAACCAGAACTCATTATTCTCAATCTGTCACAACTAAAGTCAAGAAGTGCTTGAATTAATAACTGATTGAATCCAAAAGTCTTCTAACTTAAAGAAAGGTCCCAAGGATCCTGCCTCTCCTTTTAGAGGTGGGATTGGAAGGAGAAGGCCTTTGATGTATTGGATGGTAAGATCCAGACTGATGGGATGGGATACATAAAAAAAGGGAGACAGGATGGCACAGGGGATAGTCATATGGTATCCTCCATGGAAGCACGGTGTAGAGGAATCCTTCTGGCAGCAGTTCCAATGTCTAAAATTCCAACCATCAAGGTCTTTATGCCACAGTCCAGAGGACTTTATCTGAGACATCTGGTTGGGTAGGAACAGGACTTTCATCTAGTCATCTTAGATTGCTAAGGAACTCTGGAAGGCTTTGTGTGTGTGTGTGTGTGTGTGTGTGTGTGTGTGTGTGTGTGTGTGTGTTACTGGGGGTGGAACCCAGGGGCTGTTCTACCTACAGGCTATACTCCCAGGCCTATTTTCTACTTTATTTGGAAACAGGGTCTCACTAAGTTGCCGAGAGCCTCACTCAGTAGCTGAGGCTGGCTTCAAACCTGTGTGATTCTCCTGTCTCAGTCTTCCAAGCGCGGGGATTACAAGCGTGCACCACCACTCCCAGAAGTCTTCTTAAAAGCAAAAAATGAAAAAAAAAATAGATCTGGTAATCTTATTTCCAGATTACCAAACCCTCCCTAGTAGAGTTAGCAAAGACCACCCTTTAAAAAGAAAGTATAGCCGGGTGTGGTGGCGCACGCTTGTAATCCCCGTGCTTGGGAGGCAGAGACAGGAGGATCACACAGGTTTGAAGCCAGCTGCACATGCTGGCTTAGGAGACCCTGTTTCCAAATAAAAATGTAAAAATAAGCCTGGGAGTGTAGCCCGGAGGTAGAAGGACTTCCAGGAACCCCAGTACCACCAAATAAATAAATAAATAAATAAATAAATAAATAAATAAATAAATAAATAATATAGTGCTATAAGGAGATGACATGTTTCAGTGCCTGATTATAAAGCATATATACAATGACTACTCAATCTTCCCACTAACAATGGGAGATGAAGGTCAGTCTCTATAACAATTGTCAGAAATTCTAGTGTCTTAAAGCAGCATTGCTGAGTCATTTAGGCTCTTTACTCTAGAACGTTACCATGTATTTACTAAGTCAGAAAACACACACACAGCATACAGAGATGGTATGTTCTTAGTAGTCAGAAAACCACTGAAAGAGAGGCGGCTCAAGAGTTTGAGAAGGAAAATGTAACAGGAAAATCATTGGTTTTAACATGTCGTATTTAAAGTAGTATCTGTTTTTTGTGTTCTTTAGAGCAATGTCAATTTGGGGGAGAGAGAATGCATTGAAAGTCACAATTTCATAACTGAGTAGAAGTAACCTCTCTAGAAACACAAAATCCATTATTTGAAGATAATTCCTGTACCATGACACTAAAAGTGACAGGGAATTTAGAAAAATGACGGCTAACCCAGAAATTATGTCCAACCAAACCAGAAAAATGGGGCATTCAAAGGCTCTGACTTGGAAGCTACAATTTCAGTGTGCTCAATTTTCAATAAATTTTATAAAAAGAATTGGATAGTGCACAGAACTACAAATGAAAAGACTTAGAGTTTAGTTGATCTCTGCTAATAATTACCCCTTTGACCTTAAAAAATTCATTCAGTGTCCCCAGAAATCAGAGATGATGATCTTCAAGGGCCTTCTAACTTCTAAGAATCTAAGCTTCTTCTAAGAATAAGCGGAAAAAAATTTAGGTTACATAAAACAGTTTTCAAATTTTAAAAATTATAAGTTTGACAGAAATATATTAATGATAAAAATTCAGTGGCAATGTTTGATTGAGATTAAAGTAAAATCTATTATTTAATGAGCATTCATTATATACCAAGTTCATATAAACCACCTGCAGCCCTCAACACCATGAAGAAATACTATTTTACAGATATGGAAACTGAGACATGTGAAGTTTAAAGTAATGTGCCCAAGATTTACACAATTATTAAATGGGGGCCAGGATTCAAACATAGGTCTAATTCAAAATTCTTTGCCTCTTTTTTTTTTAACCTCAGCTAGCTGTCAATTCTATTACTATAGAATTTTTTACTATATTACTATAGAATTATATTACTATAGAATTTAGAGAAATTCAAAGAATAGAATGAAGCTTCTGATATCTGTGAAGGAAATTTTCTAAGAATTATGTGAGTGAGTGTGATAGAGATAGATAGTGACCAGCAAGATGTGTGCCCATCTCCAGTGGAAATATTGCTAGAAGATAGACACATAGCCAGCTACCATGTTTTCTAGTAACACTACTTGTGTCCAGATAGGGTCGACAATTTTATTGCTCCCACAGAATATAAAAAAGTAACATTTTTCACTCTCAGGACAATGGCTTGTGAGGGCTTCAAGGAACTATTCCACACCCCGTTTCCTCAGTAGCCCACAGCAAAGGACTCTAAGACTTATCCATGTGTCAGAGCCTGGGTCTCTGAATCACTGCATGGGGATCAGTACACTGCAAAACATTCATATTATACCATTTTATCTGTGAGTAAAGAATACTTATTTATGTAAGACAGTAATGTTCCAGGGCTTTTTATATCATCCAGCATTTTCTTGAGATGGGAAATCATCTTAATTACGTAAAAATCTTATCCATTCACCTGTATATTCCTCTAGCATAGTCTGTCTCAACCGGCATGTTGGAGAGAGGTGAAGGAGTGAGATTAAAGAACAGATGAATGGGTTGCAAAATTATAGGAAATACATATAATGGAATTCTACTCAACTATAAGGAAGAAGAAAATCATGTCATTCACAAGAAGATGGAAAGACCTGGAGAACATTGTTAAGTAAGATCAGCCAGGCACAGAAAGAGAAGGGACATATGTTTTCTCTAATATGCCCAAACTAGAGAGTATTGGGAATACCAGAGGGACTCCAGATAATGGAGAGTAAACCTCAGCAAAGCTAGAATGGAAGGATAGGAGAGGAAGAAGGCTGAGGTTGATTAATGGAGAAGCTCCATCCAAATATGGGTACAAGTATGAATATAGTATGGTTAACCTGGACACTCATTGTTGGGAGGGGAAAGGGAATGGGGGGGAGGCACCAAGCACAATCCGAATGTATGCCATTTTTAATATGTTCCACATAAAAATCAAATTAAATTAAAAATAAAAGACAGAGAAAGGGAGTATTGAAAGGGGGGTCAGATTGTCCGAGCTCATTCATAAGTACATCTCATCTTGGTAATTATGTCCTGGTAATAGGTACCAACATACACATGATAGCCACCTTCCTAACACGCCAGCTACACATATCAGTTGAGAACCACTATCCTAAGATTTGAAAATGATTGTTCAGACCTGTGTCAGTCTTTTAAGACAGCTCTGTCTTCATGCAGAAAATAGAAGGCCCAGACCAACACCATAGTGATTCAACATTCTATTAGTGTCATTACTGTATTAATTTATTTGGGATACTGTAACAAATAACCACAAAAATGGGTGACTTAAAACAAATTAATTATTCACAGCTGTAGAAGGCAGATGTCTGAAATCAAAGTCATTTGGCTCCTTCTGGGTCTGCAAGGGATAATATGTTCAATGCCTCTCTCCTGGCTTCTGGAAGCTTTTTGGCATTAATTAGCTAGTAGGCATATGACCACAATCTCTGCTCCATCTTTATACAGCCTTATTCCCTGAGTATCTGTGCCTAGATTCCCCTACATGTACAAGAGTATCTATCAGTCATATTGAATCTAGGGCCCGCCCTAATGGAATATAACTTTAACTAGATTACATCTATAAAACCCTATTTCCCAATAAGTTCATATTCAAAGGTCCTAAGGGTAGGACTTCAACATAAACTTCAAAGGTACACAATTTGTAACTGGCCTCTGATAACCTAATCTCATAAAACTAAGCCCTCTGCTCAGTCTTGGAAGAAAGTTCAGAACTTTGTCCTTAATAGCACAAGTTTCAGCCATTCCTTTCTCTCTTATAGTCTCACTGGAACTTAAGTCCCACCTTTACAGCTCCAGCCAGAATAGCCCTTCCTGCCTGCTCATGAGCTCCCTGATAGAGATCACCCCTCTAGACTTCATCCTGCTGCCTCCTACAGAGTTGACTGGAACTCAATCCCCTTTGCTCTAGCCCTGCATTAGTAATGGACTGGACTAATGAACTATCCGCATAACCATCTAACACAGAGACCAGACCCAAAGTAGGAAACTGATCTCTGCTCTTGAGTAAGGAGTCAGGATAATACACGTAAAATACCAGAAACCAGGAAGTTGTTACCAGCAAGTAAAGATCCTCTAGAGAGCTTGGAACTTAACACTGGAGTAAAATCGATTGTGTACCAAGGAATCTGGGCCTAGCATAGCATACACCTCTGGGCGGCACTTTCCACTAAGCTACGCATCCCTTCGAGGTCTGGACACATTACTGAATGACGAGAGGTTTACGTAGACTATAGTCAGAAATCAAAGAGAAGCGGCCTCACTTTAGGAGAAGGCAGATATCTGTGTTCAGATCAGGAAGGAGGTTGGGAATCCCATTAGAACAGCACAAAACAGCGTTTCAGGTCTTCATATCTAACGGTGTCCTCGGGGAAATCTGATACGAGGCAAGTTTTCTACTCAATGTCTGCACCTCTTATTGGGACGAAAACACACTCCAAGGCAGGGGCAGCCCTGAGCCCAGGGAGAAGACATGCAGATGCAAACAGCTAAAGTAACTCCAATTAGAACGGCAATCGTCAAGAACACAAACAGTAATAAATGCTGATGAGGATGTGGGGAAATAGGGACACTTATATACTGTTGGTAGGATTGTGAATTAATACAGCCACTTGGAAGTCAGTATGCAGGTTCCTCAAAAGACTAGTTATAGAACCACCATATGACCCAGCCATACCACTCGTTGGTATTTTTCCAAAGAAACTAAAGTTAGAATACTAAAGTGATATATAAATACCCATGTTTATAGTGAAACAATCCATAATTGCCAAACTATGAGACTTTTCATTAATAGAAAATGGATAATGAAAACGAAGTAGACACACAATAGAATTTTATACCACACGGAACAAAATTATGTCATTTTCAGGAAAAGGGATGGAACTGGAGAATATTATGTTTAGTGAAATCAACCCGTCTCAGAAAGTCACGGGTCATATTCCTTCTCTCATATGTGGAACCTAGAACAAAAGTAGGAAGCAAATGCTGGCACAGCCGTTCCCTTCTGTCAAATCAGGAGAGAAAACAGTAAACTGGTGTAAAGGGAATGGGGAAGGAGGTAGAAGGGAGAAAATGAGGATCCCTGATGTGCCGGTATTGAAGAATGGCTTCAATATGTATTGGAAAATGACTTTGGTATTAATGTATTGGAAATTAATTTCAAAATGTAAAAGAGTGGTCAGTGCCTGCTTGCTGCCAGGCACTCAGGCCACTTTTTATAATGCAGAGTTCTCTCACCAAAAGTGATTAGCAAGTACACAAAAGAGTTGAGAACTAGCCGGGCATGGTGGCACAAGCTTGTAATCCCCGCACTGGGGAGGCGGAGGCGGAGACCGGAGGATCGCACTGGTTCAAAGCCAGCCTCCCTGGCTTAAGAGACCCTGTTTCCAAATAAAAAATATAAAATAGGTCTGGGAGTGCAGCCTGGAGGTAGAGGGTTTCCAGGAAGCCCAGTACCACCACCAAAAAAAAAAAAAAAAAAAAAAGAGTTGGGACCTAAGGCCTTCATATTTTAAAAGACAGGTTTACATAATAAATAACCTCTAACAGATAGGCTAAAATTCCCAAAGGATGTGGGATGATGGTACAGGTCTTAACAAAGACTTGGGCCTACACCTGCATCAAGGCAAGAAGAAGGCTTTTGGTCGAGCAAGAAATCCTCATAATTATAAAAAAAAAGCGGCCTGCACAGAGTTAATGGGCCGGCTCACAGCTAGTTAGGCCAGGAAAACTATTGGTTAGACAAAGATGAGAGGTAATAATCTTTATAAACACTGTTCAGTATTCAAAAACTTCAGTGTCTTCTTTTCAAGTCACTCTACTATGTCACTCTCTGATGTGGCGCTTTATAATTTCTGTCTCTTCTTTCGGCCTTTGCAATAATAAAAAATTGTTTAAGCTTACAGCAAAGAGTTCTGGCTATTCTTTTCTAAAAATAGCTAAGAACAAGAACCCACGGTCACACCGTTACGGCATTACAGTTTCGGTGCCCAATGGGGGCTCCATTACGGTTTTGGTGTGGCACTGTTACAGAGGAAGAGAACAGTTCAAATACAGTTACCTCCATATAAGGTTTCACTACCAGTCTCACTAACACAGATGGGAAGGGAGGAAGAAAACTGGAGGGTGAATATATGAAGCAAAATACACAAGTGATGTGTGCGTGTATGTTTGTATCACTTTGAATCTCACTATGTTGTCATTACATTGCACCAATAAAAGTATGTATAAAAATAGTTAAATAGAAACATGATGGAAGGTAATTTAGATTACTTTCAACCTTCTTGTTTTACAAATAAACGACCAAGCTTTATTTTTCTATTATAACATAGAGAGAGACAGAGAGAGATATGCACAGATAGAAGTTCTAAGTTTGATTTCAGTTTAGAACATCCAGGCCTAAATATTTGTGATGAATGAAGCTAGGAGGCAGCTTTAGCACTGCTTACCTGGTTTGGATAGAATCGACTTCTATCCCGAACTTTGTTGAAAAGGGTTTAAAAGCAACCACACAGCTAACAAAATTAATTAATTAATTAATTAATTAATTAACAACAAAACAACCACTCAGCCCAGATGCTGCTGAGTTCTACACTGGTTCCCAATATGTACTCAAAGCAGAACAATCTCCCAAATCGCCAAATTGGGGCAACAGGAGGCACTCAGGGACAGGGCTGCAATCATATTCATTAACCAGCCCAACCCTGAGAACAATCAAGATTCAAGGCATTTTCAGGCCCCAGTCCTATGTGGTGCCTGCAACCCCCACCCCGTAGTGTTTAATCAATCAGCAGAACAAGTTGTTAGAATCTCCATCACAGCAGGAACTTGAGCTGTCTGCCAAACCCTTCCTGTGAGGAGCTCTAGAAATTAGCAAAAAGAGAGCTTAAGGAAACAAAACCCAGCAAGCTGTGTCCCTGTGACAAGAAGGAGACAGCATGGGTGGCTTTTCAGGACGAAGGAGGAGCTATCCAACATGCACCTGAAGTCTGGCTCTGAGAGAGCCTGAGATAATCTGCCACCTGCTCCTTAAATCAATTGATTAAGCATGCTGGACCTTGGGGTGGCATGTCTAAAGCAAGGCTTCTTGCTGGGCATGGTGGCACACATTTGTAATCCCAGTTCTTGGAAGGATGAGACTGGAGGATCTCAGGTTTGCAGCCAGCCTCAGCTTCTTAACAATACCCTCTGCAACTAGTGAGACCCTGTCTCAAAAAAAAAAAAAAAAGAAAAGAAAAAAAAAGAAAAGAAAAAAGAATAAAAAATACAATTGGGGGTATAGTTTGGTGGTAGAACGCCCCTGGGTTCAATCCCCAGTACCACAAAAAAGGGCTTCTTTATGCATTCTTCCCCTCACTGGACAGGACAGTCACTGTACTGCCACACAAGATCTGACTAGGTGGGGCAACTTTGTGTGAATGTGTGTGTGTGTGTGTGGTACTGGGGGATTGAACCCAGAGGCATTCTACCACTGAGCTATACCCCAAACCCTTTTCTAATTTTTTAAACTAAGCTTCACTAAGTTACTATAGCCTCAAACCTGTGGTCTTCTTGTTTCAGCTTTGCAAGTACTGGAATTAGAGGCACGTGCCATCAGGAAGACCTGATTTATGTACTTGGGGGTGGGGGGAGACTTTAAAATAACAGCATAAGATCCAGTGCTAAAGAAAATTTAATCAAGGGTCAAAATGTTCAGTACGAGGAGTCATAGGCAGGCAGAATGAGAAAAAATAAATATTTTATAGTGATAGAGAAGGACTCTCCCTGGAGTCAGACCTGTTCATCCTTGCTCTGCGTGGTTCTGGTTTCTGAAAATACTCAATCTGTAGCTCCAAAACAGTTTCAGTTTTTCCTCAAACTATTTTACCACGACACACGGCTAGAAAAATACTATCACAGTTCAGTACTCGCATACAATACCATTTACAGGGAAGGGGAAGGAGTAGGGAGGGAGCCAGGGGAAGGCTAACCAAGTGCCATGTATATGTATGCTCCTATCACCCTATCGTAAATCCACTATGATATGAAACTACAATGCACCAATAAAGGTATTCTTTTTAAGGATCAAGAAGCAACACTATTCTGAATTGATTCCTTTTTTTTCCTCTAGATCCACTCTTCACCCTTATACATCCTGCTCTTCCCAGGTGGCTGGTGCAAATAGACCATATTGGGTTCCCTTGTCCTCTCAGCAGCAGGCACTGAGGATGGCGGGAGCTAAGCAGGATTGGACCCTTCATGCAGCTGTTTCCACCCACCAGCTAGAGAGAGAGACCAGCTGCCTCCCTTTTCTAGAGGCCAAAGCTCATGTCAGGCATCCTTCTCCTTATGGTGAGCTGGAAGCTTCTTTCTCTTTACCTCTTCAGACTTAGGAATTCATGTTTCTCTGCTATTATTAGGCCCAGATACTGCACATCTCTTGTTGCTTTTGTGTTTATAGTCTTTCTTAAACTCTATTCCAACTATTCAATGACTATCAACTGCTTCCTGACAGAATGTTATTGATACAAATCCTTACCCTGAAGTACATGAGATACACTCTGGTGTTCTTTATTCCATTATTTGAAGCAAAATTATTGCATCTCAATTGATTTCAAACCAACTTTTGGGTAGTATGTGGCTCACAGCTTAGAAGACACCACGTTCGTTCCTCAACAATAACTGAGCATGTTGCTCTAACATAAACCAGATGCACATCATTGGGATGATTGGAATTATTCTCAGAGTCTGAATAAGACCCTGACCAAGCCAGCATTCATGGACCTACAGGCTTTCCTACATACCTAGTCCCCACTTGAAGATCTATATCCTATACCCTATAAATTGGGTTTCTTTCAACTCTTGTGGCTAGTTTTACCTAGTCCCTAGTAGACTGTCGGAGGCCTTCTTACTCTTCAGCCCTAAGGTCACCTCTGTCTGGCTTGGGAGGAGCACAAACTGCCCACCCAAGTGGAGATTGTTTGCACTCAAGCAAGTTTCTAAGGACCAAATGGAACTGATAAGCTGAGGCCCTGACCATCTCCTCTTTCTCAATATTGTTCATACTTTTATTCCATGACTCAGCTATGATTGACTTACTGTCTTTCCCTGAATCATCTTATCTTATTGTTTATCCTTCATTCACCCTATGATTGACTTACTTGACTCCTGTGATTAATCATTCTCTGTAATATTTTGGCTAAAAGATACCAATAAAAAGAAGGCGCTGGTTGGATGAGATTGAGGAGATCTATCTATCTATCTATCTCTCTCTCTCTCTCTCTCTCTCTCTCTCTCTCTCTCTCTCTTCTCTCCTCTTGCCCTGCTTCTCCAATTATTGTGACTCTGTGTCATCCATGCAAAAGCACTTCTAACAACATCAGCAGCATCTGTGGTAGCAGCAACCCACTACAATACACATGCAGTATGGCTTGAGTCTGAGCTCCATAGACTAGTATAAGAGCCTCGTAAGACTGCTCTCACAAATTACCAAAACCAAGTGGCTTAAAATAATACAAACACATTTTCTCCATTTTGTGGGCCAGACATCTGAAATTTTAAAAAAGCTGTATGAGTGTGCGCCCTCCAGATGCTCTGAGAAAAATCTTGTCCCTATCTCTTCCAGCTTCTGGTGCCCTGGAAAGCATCACTTCAAACCCTGACCCACATATACTTCTGAGTTAGCTAGTTAATTAGTTGTACTATAGATTGAATCCAGGAGTGCTCTACCTCAAAGCTATACCTCCAGCACTATTTTATTTTCTATTTTGAAACAGAGTCTCACTAAGTTGCTGAGGGTCTCATTAAGTTGCTGAGGCTGGCCTCAAACCTGTGATCTGTCTCAGTCTCCCAAGTACTGGGATTATAGGTGTGTGCCACCTCGCCCAGCTTCTCTGATTCTTTTTGCATGTGTGTCTGCTGTAAGGACATTTGTCATTGAATTTGGGCCTACTCAGCTCATCCAGGATGATCTCACCTCAAAATCTTTGAATTAATTATTACAACTGCAAAGAGTCTTTTTCCAAATAAGGTCATTTTTATCCATGTCCATGGATAGAACCTAACATAACTTTTTGGAAGCTAGTATTCAACCCATTATATCTAGTAACCTAACAACCTTTCAGATTCATGTAGAGCTTATTCCTGTATGTTCAACTTGGACAGACCCTCAGAACCAAAACACTGGCAGCCACCTGACTTAGTGGATCACCACAGTTTAAAAGCTGCTGGTGTGGCCCCATGAAGTAGATCAGCACCTGAGGATGATAGTGCCAGAGAGATCAGGTTTTGAGCCACTATTTTTAGACCTGCTGGTAACATTATTTGTAGGCTAACTTCCTAAGGGCCAGTGCCTCTGATCTGATGATACTCAACTGAAATGTCTTGTTCTCCCAACCAGCTGTCTCCGGGCAGCATGAGGCATTAAACCAGAGATCAAGGAAGGTGGGCCTTGCAGAACAGGAAGGTTCAAAAAGTGAGAGGAAGAATGAACACAGATACAAAGAGGCCTTATTTGATCAAGCACCACATCTGATGTGATGTTCAGAATGGCAGTAACGTCCTCTCCGCATTTCTATACAAACTTACAGAGCATCTTTCTCCTATGACTCTCAAAATTCGGGGGACTAATTGTCCTCAGACATTGGGGGGAAAAGATCTCCCTGCAAAAACCAAAAGTGCTATTGGCTTCTTTGAAAGATCATTTCACTCAACTGGCTGCTCATCCGAGTTTTTTGCTTCTTCTGTCCGGGGACATCAGAGCTCATTCGTCCTCTGTGCCAACAACTGGGCTTTGCGAATTGGCCTGCTGCATTTTGCTGTTGATCTGTCTTTGCGAAGACACAGGCTTGGCAGACAGAGCACATGGCAAAAGGCTGGAATTTGAATGAGCTTTTATTCTATATCACATTGTTCAAATATCAAGAGTAAATAAGTGAATGTAAGGCTTTATAATCCAAATAATCCACTTTGCATTTATCATACGTCAGGCCCAGAATCCTCCGATAATGAATATTGACTGCCAAGTAACGGCAAGGGGGAGTCCTTAGCTGAGGCTTCGGAATGTTGGCAGCTGAAGAAAGCTGTGGTTTTCATTTTGCTCATCACAGAGAAGAAAGCTTCTTCCCATTCCCTTGCAGAATGCAGACCACACAGACCCGCCCCTTGCAGGCATCAGCTCATCTGAAAACTGGAGAAATAGATGAACAGCACCTGAAAATTTCTATAAAGAAGGTGATGCTTATTGCTAGGTTTTTGAGTCCTTGACATTGGCTCAGGGTTGGCCTTTTCTCTCCATTTAGAATATAATTCACATAAGAACTGCATTATCGCCCTCAAGATACTTCCACCTGGCTCCCCGTGCCTGGCAACTAGCAGCATGCAAAGTGGTTGAAGTAATACATTGGGAATAAAGTGGGCTTTGATATCAGAAGGCATATATTTGAGTCTTGATTTTGTTATTATTTTTTTACTGGTGCATTGTAGTCATACATCTTAATGGAGTACAAGATGGTAGAAGCATACATGCACACAACATCTCGTTGGCCTTATTATTATGTGATGAACCAGGACCAACCTCTTCTGAGTTCTGTGAGCATGTATTTTCTCATGGTAATCTAGGAATTATAGCAATCCTTCACTCACAGGTTTTCTAGGAGAATTAAATGAGAACCTCAGTAAATGTTTATCAAACTGCAGTTATGCACCAGGCACTGTCCTAGGCATTACAGTACATCAGACAAAATAATCATATCCTCGATGAGATCACATCATGTTGATAGAATTCTAATTTTTATCATAATTAATGAAATTATATTGGATGTCAGAAAAAAAAGGCACTTTGCTAACTGTAAATTGCAGAATCCACATTAGTAAGTAGAAATGCCATTCTCTTGCTTTCTTTCCCATGTTGCTCCCTTTTCTCATCACACGCTTTCTTAAAGTATTCATTCACTTCATGTTCAACAGGTATTATCTAATAGTTGGTGATTGTCAAGCTGACGAAATCAGAAATAAATGAATTTCAGCCTTGTTGCCAAGAGTCTAACGGTACAAGAAGAGCTGGAGATGTCGCTCAATGGTAGAGCATTTGCCCGGCATGCATGTGGTCCTGGTTTCAATCCCCAGTACCGAAAACAACAAAATAAAAACAAAAGATGGTATGGCAAAGGACCAAACTCACACATTTACAAGGCACGGGAATAAGCGCCGTAATTAAAAATACACCTAAAGCTCCATAAGAACTTCAAAAAGTAATTGTCTAAGTGTCTCGTAAAGACTGGTCTTTAGATGAAGGGAGGACCCTTCATCTACACGTGCAAATGGATAAGAGCAACTCAGGCATTGGAAACTGCAAGATCGTTCAGAGCCACTTAAGCACCTGAAGATGCTAAGAAAGCACCTGTGCAGAAGAATGTGGAATGTGACAGAGTCTACAGAATAATAGGCAGGCAAGGTCCAGTCTCCTACAGTTGGAAAAATCATTACAAAAGCCACCAGAAGGGCAGCAATTGGGCCATGGCATAAATGAGATTTGTCCAGGGAGAGTACGGGAGATTAAAAAGCAGGGGAAGAAACCATACAAATTAAGCCCCGGGGAATATACAAATGGAATGGAGAAGCAAAGAAAAGGCTGTTTCTGATCAATGATTAGAACTAGAGCCTAGAGGCAGAAAATGGCATAAGAAAAGATGGAGCTTCAGTGGAAAGGCAGCAGGGAAATGGCAGCAGAGAGGAGTTAATAGCATCTACTGCGTTAAGGGTTCAGGTGCTCCCTTGAGCAAAAGCAGTTGGGTAATGGTGAACACCTGATCTGAGCAGTTTAAAGATAAAACAGAAGATTAAAATTTGGCTGCCAGGAGAAAAAAGTTGTGTTCAGTATTTTTTTAAGTGCTAAAAATTGAGTCCAGGGACATTCTACCTCTGAGCCTCATTTTTATTTTTAATTTTGAAACAGGAATTCATTGTTGAGGGTCTCCTAGAAAAGTTGTTGAAATGGGCCTTGAACTTGTAGTCTTCCTGTATCAGCCTCCCAAGTACTGGGATTATGGGCATGCATCACCATGCCTGGTTGGTATCAGGAATTTGAAGAGTTGGGCATGATGGTATATTTCTATAATCCCAGGGATTGGGATGCTGAGACAGGAGGACCACAGGTTTGAGGCCAGCCTTGACAATTTAGCAATACCCTCAACAATTTAGTGAGACCCTATTTCAAAATAAAAAGGCTGGAGATGTAGCTCAGAGGTAGAATGCCTCTGGGTTAAATCCCCAGTGCCAAACAAGTACAAAAGAGGGGGGAAAAAAAGAATTTGACTGTGAAGAGGAGAGAGAACATGTTAGCAGGTACATTACCAAGTGCTGAGATTTTTCAAAACCAGAGAGACATGAACATCTTTGTAGACTACAATGAGAAGAAAGGAATTAATGAGGCAAAAAAAAGGAGAAAATAATGAAAAAAGGTCACTTTACTCTGTTCTCCGGAAACACCAACATGACTATGGAGGTGACCTGACAATCTCCTCCACCGAGCCTCAACTAAGGTGTCATCTGCCAGAACATGCTGCACAACTGCTGTCCTCTAAAAAGCCACTGAGAAAGACCCTAATGTCGGATACAGTAAAGATAGAGATCTCTTAGTGGTGCCAAAACAGCAGGCTAAAACAAATGCAGAGAACAGACATAAAAACAACTTCCAGAGAAGAAAAAAAATAAAGCTGTAAGTTTCTACTTCTCTGGCCTCAAGCGCTGGCCCAAGTGTGATAGATGCAGTGGGCTTTATGGTTTGTAACCTTCTGTCCCAAGAAGCTCACGTGTTGAAACTTTTTCAATATTTAGTGTAATTATTAGTAAATAGATAGCACACTCCAATTAAAAGACATAAATTGTCAGAACAGATAAAAAAGAAAACAAGACATAACTATATGTTGTCTATATGAGACTGACTTTAAATATAAATACACAGGCTACAAGGTAAAAGGAAGAAAAAAATATGTATCAGGCTAGAGTCTGGCTCAGTGGTAAAGCATTTGCCTAGCACATGTGAGGTCATGAGCTCTGCAGCACACACATACACAGACAACAGAATACATGTATCAAGTAAATGATAAGTATAAAATATATAAAAAGATATAAGCATCAAATGAAAGTGATTTTAAAAAAAGCATCACCAGAGACAAAAGTGGTAACTCTTCATGTTAAAAGTAGAATTCCATTAAAAAGACTTAGCAATTATGTGTTCACATTTAATAAGAAGATTCAACATACATAAAGAAAAAATAGACCAAATTAAAAAAAAGAAATGGATATTTCCATAATCACAGTTGCAAACTTGAACACCACCCTTTCAACAGTTGCTTAAACAACCATATAAAACAGCAGCAAAGACACACAGAATATCTGAATGACATTGTCAATCATCATGATTTAATTGATATTTATGGAACACTAAACCCAGAAAAATATTTACAGATGTACAATATTCCTTATAGGCACACATGAAATATTCACAAAAAATAGATCAATCTGTACTTGACCCTAAAACCAATCTCAATAAATGTAGCAAATTAACACAGTGTGTGCTTTGACAAAAAGGGAATTAAATTAGAAATTAATAACAATGAAACAATTGAGAAAAGGCCAAATAAGTTAAACCACATACTTCTAAATTAGTCCTTAGTCAAAGAAGAAATCACAAGGGAAACTAGAAATTATTTCTAAGTGAATCATAATGAAATTAATGTTTATATCATATTTGTGGAATGCAGCTAAATCAATGCTCAAAGAGAAATAGAAGCCGGGCGTGGTGGCGCACGCTTGTAATCCCCGCGCTAGGAAGGCTGAGACAGGAGGATCACGCAGGTTAGAAGCCAGCCTCAGCTACTTAGTGAGGCTCTCAGCAACTTAGTGAGACCCTCTTTCCAAATAAAATATTTAAAAAATGAGTCTGGGAGTATAGCCCGGAAGTAGAAAGCCTCTGGGTTTCACCCTCAGTACCACCAAAAAAAAAAAAAAAAAAGAGAGAGAAATAGAGGTCAGTGTCTATGTTAAAAATAAGAAAGACCTAGAACTAGTGATCTGAGATCCAACCTTATAAAATTAGAAAAATAAGAACAAATGAAACTAAGTAAATGGAAAAATAGTAAATAGCAGAAAACAATAAAGTAAAAAGTATATGCACAATTATGAGACAATACAATTCTTTGAAAAGATTAACAAAATTGGTAAGTTTCAATTGATCAAGCAAGAGAAATAAAATTATAAAGCACTTGCATAATGACTGATAAAAGAGGAATAACTAGAAATTCTACAAATATTAAAGGATAATAAGGAAATATTTTGTGCAGCTTTAGGCCAACACATCTAACAACCCAGATACAATGGAAAAATTCTTTTAATAACACGAGTTAAGAAAATTCACCCAGGACAAAAAAAAAAAAAAGATAACCTTAATGGTCCTACAGTAACAAAAGAAAATTGAATTTATAATTAAAAACCTTCCCATAGAGAAAACTCTAGGCCAAGATTGCTCTGGTGATTTTTTATCAAATATTTAATAGATAACACCAAATTCTACACAAACTCTTCCAGAAAACAGAGATGGAGGAATATATTAAGAATAACCCTAGACAAACAAAAGGATAGAAAATCTGAAGAAAGAGGCAAGAGCCATAAGAGTATGGAATGAGAATATGTAACATGCAATCAAGCCCCCCAAAATAGAAGCAATATTTGAGAATATAAAATTGAAAAATTTTCAAAACTGATTAATTTAAGAGGCCTAGGGGGGCTTAAGTCATCTTGGACCCTCCTAATCCAGTTTCAAGGCTTGCAGTTTCCTGGTCCACCCAGAGGACTGGAAGCCAAGCTGTGGTATATGTGAGAGCTGTTTCATTTCTGATGAACTCCTACTTCTCAAAGTGAAATCCTTGATGGGACCTGGATTCTTTTCCTCTCAGAAAACTGTCAAAGGGCTGCTCATAAGTGCAGGTGCTATATTAGCTAGTGGCCAATGAGAAAAAAACTATATATATATATATATATATATAGATAGATAGATACATATATATATAGATAGATAGATATATGTATGTGTATATATATGTATGTATATATATATGTGTGTGTGTGTGTGTATACATACACACACAGTAATATATATATACACACAATATATATATATATACAATTATATATATGTATACACACACACACACACACACACACACACACACACACACAAAATGGTACTTGGCCATTTATAATCAGAGAATTGGTTGTAAAAATATTGGAAGAACTGAGGAAACCAAAGGAAAAAAATAACAGCCAGCGATCAGGAAGAGGCTTCATCCCCCCGCCATAGCCCACCGGCCCACACTATTGCCTCTGCTCCTCACACCACTATTAAGACTGGCCTGCTGTGCCTAATCTCAGGCTCATGGGTGAACCCCTGGATGCTGCAGAAATGGATACTAAACTATTGGAGTCTACAATAAGTCAGTATCAGAAATTGAAAAATAGCTCCTTCCTCTCCTTCTTTCATAGCCTAACATGACTAGGAATGACCCTATAGTTTTACAAAATCAGGTTTATTGGCCTATTGGAACTAAGGAAATGCCAAAGGGTTCATGAAGCATCTTCTGAAACAACAAGGAGGGGGGAAATGGAGTTATTACAAGATTGGGGGAAAGGGTGGAGTGTAGGTGAAATTTAAGTGAAGCAGTGTTTGGATCTGCTCCAAGCACATCAGGGCTGTGTTTAGAGGGCTCAGCCTCGTGTCTGAACTACAAAGTGCATTCTGAATACCGCTTTCTTAGAAACCAAGGTGTCAAGATGGATGTGGGATGCTCTGTTGAGAAATCACTCACCTGAGACCCTGCATATGGATCAGATATCAAGGTTGCTTTTCTTTATCAATGTGGCTCCGATCTTTCTGGCAAGAGGAAGAGATGTTTTATTCTTACAGATATCCTTTCCAACCACAAATAATTTCAGAGAAAATTATTTCCCACTGGGTAAGAAAGCCATAGTCATTTAGAGAAGGCATCGTGACACTTTACAGTTACACATGGCCTCTGAGAAATACTGTTTCCCATTAACTTTGTAGATGGCTTTCTTCGAAGCCGTTGTCCTCACCTGATGAATAATGAAAGACGGGGCATTACTTTCCCAATATAGGCTGATTTTTACATTCTCATTTCTTTTTGTTCACTCTTCCACTCGTGTTTCCTTTGAGAGAACCCAACTGGAACTCAGATAGCAAAGGAGCCTGGGAAAAGTAGCTTTGTACCCTTGAGATACAAAGCAGAGAAACAGAAATGGCTCTGAGAGACAAAAGGAATAACAGGCCACAGAAAGTGTCCCTTCAAGTCAGCAAGTGCTCTCGGGAACAAAGGTCTTAGATGATGATCTCATCTCTCTAGTCTCTCATCTCCACCAAGAACTTAACTGATGTTCCTAACCACCTCTTTAGTTCTTTAAGACTTCAAAGGAAAGGATTTTTAGATTTCCAGCTATTTTAGTTATTGAACAGAAGGGTTATTTCAGTGAAATTATCTAGTTCACCATTACCCACCCCCTCCACTTCCCAATCCATCTTGTATATTTCTATCAGACTAATCTCCCTGAACTCAACTCTGATGGTATCATGGCCCTGGTCAAATAGCTCAAATAGCTCTGTCTTCTGAAAAGTCCAGTTTCTTTACCTGATATTCATGGATCTCTATAATTCACTTTTACTCTAACCCTTTATTCCTATTCTCTCCTACTTTCTTATGTGAATAAGATAAGCCACCTCCACAGGGAACTTGGGTCAAGCCAGAAGAAACTATAGTCAAACCACAAGAAATCTTCAACTAAAGGCCTCTTTATGCATTTACTAAGTTCATCATAAAATTGCCAGACTGAGCCAGGCATGGTGGTGCACATTTATAACCCTAGCATTTGGGAGGTTGAGATAGGAGGATTGCAGTTCATGGCCAGCCTCAGCTATTTAGTAAGGCCCTCTGCAACTCAGTGAGACCCTTTTTCAAAATATAAAGAATTAAAAAATAGGACTTAGGGTGTATTCATTTCTAGTCACACACCCCCCCCCATGGCATGGGGCTATATTTCTATTTTTCTAATAAACTTCTTTAAATCTTCAAAAAAAAAATAGGGCTTGGGGTGCAACTCAGAGGTAGAATATCCCTGGGTTTCACCCCCAGTACCATAAATAAATAAATAAATAAATAAATAAATAAATAAATAAATAAATAAATTCCCAGACTTACTTCTGCATGTAAACTGCTATCTCAGGTGATAAAATATATTATTCCAAACTCTGTTAATAATAAATATATTATTATCCTGTTACTGGCAACAAAAATCCAATATGAAATAGTTTAATAGTTTTAAATGAGAAATATATAATTTAAAAAAACACATATGACAGAATTAGCCTAAAGGAAGAGGATAAACCTTCTCTCTCTCTCTCTCTCTCTCTCTCTCTCTCTCTCTCTCTCTCTCTCCCTCCCTCCCTCCCTCCCTCCCTCCCTCCCTCCCTCCCTTTCTTTCCTCCCTCTCTCCTCCCTCTCTTTCCCTCTCTTCTCATTCTCTTTGCACTCATCTTCTGTTGCCTATTATCAAGGAAAGAATTCTTGGTATTTCTGCCCACTGCATTTCAGTGTTGGAGTCCACAAGGAAAATGACACAGTCAAGTACTGAATTGATCAACACTTTACCTTCAGGAAAAAAAAAAAAAGCAAGATTGACTTCAGCAATGGGCATCTGTCCTCCACAGCCAACAAGGGCCCTCACAGCTGCCCATTCAGGACAATAGGCCTTCACATACCCCTTTATGCTGCAGCAGAGGGACCCCATGCCTACCACACAAAAAACAGGTATAGCAATAGAAAAGGCCAGGCACCATAGGATGCACAAATTGGAACAGAACAAAGGAGTATACCCTGAGTCTCAAATGATAAGCCTGGGCAGGCTCTAGCTCTTTGTAAGAAAAAGGTCAAAAGACTAAGCCTATAGAACTGCTTTTACTGCAGATTTATCTATTTATACAAACTTTCTCAAAGCAGAACATACAGGTATGAGCAACCCTAGGATCCTCACAGCAGGAAATGGAGACGTTGTCCCAAGCTCATCTGAAAACTGAGGTCTGGTTGATCTTGCTTGGTATAAATTCTCATCCTTGAGTCTCTGGAGTCCCCATGTCTAGGGGTAGGAGTCCATCGATTGGCCTAAAATAATTTATAATACCATCCCTGAGATAATACTGTGAAAATCCCTACATGGGATATGTATCACCTTCTCTCAGAGATAGGGGACAAGGTATATATACTGTCATTTCCTCAAGAACTAAATGGAGTGGGAGAAGGAGCTTGAACAGTCCCTTTCTTTCTGATCTGAGCAGAAATACCTGATGCATGTCCACTGCCCAGGTTCTCCCCTGTGGTCCCTGGCTTTCTTTCAGGCTCAGAGTTCCAGGGTTTCTGAATGCCCGTGATGACATTAAAATAGACTCAAGCCAGGCCCCTGAAGAGCTCAGCATACAGCCATGACTGCTCTGGCAACAGCCGTAACATTTTCTGAATATCTCTCATCTACATACAATCTATTTAAAAGAAGTATTTTTGACAACCAGAATTTTAAAACAAATTTTGGGTGTTTTTTTTGTTTGTTTGTTTGTTTTTTTGTTTTGTAGAACCAGTGAATAGGACAACATTGTACTGCCTTCCAAGTTCTTTCCCCCATCCACCGATACAAAAGTAGGACGTTTCTTGCAGACAAGATTTTTAAACTTGTGAGTTCTCAAGTCATGGAATGCTGATATCATCCTGGAGTCTGAGATGAGTACATATTAAGTCCTAAAGTCCAGGAATCAGCTACTGAAAGTCAGAGAAAAGCAAAATGGCTGGATTCTAGAAAGACACAACAGAACCAACCACCAGCAAGTAACTATGTTAAGAAGATACTGAAAAAGAAAAGTTGAACCAGCCACAAAGAAGTTCAAGGAATCATCCAGGAGCAAGGGAAGTAGGATCCCACAGAAAATAACAATGAGACAGAACAATAGATTTTATACAATACAGTTTGGAACCCTTAATTCTAGTTTCCACACACTCATTCTTTACACTGTGCCTCTGGGCAAGTTCCTTTTCTTGTATGCGTTTGCAAGGAATGCCATAGCAAAATACTGCAAACTGGGTGGCATAAACAATAGACATCAATTACCAATTGGCTCATAGTCCTAGAGGCTAGAAGTAAAAAATCATTTTGTAGGCAGCTTTGGCTTCTCCTGGGGCCTCTCTCCTCCACTTGAAAGTGACCACCCTCTTGCTACCTCTTCATGTGGTCATTCCTCTTTGCAGGTGCACCCTTGGTATCTCTATTTTTATTTCCAAATACCTCTTCCAATCCAGTCATATTAGCCTCATTTTAACTTAATCTTTAAAAGTGTTTTAATCATTACAGGCCTTATTCTTATAGTTACATTCTAAAGTGCTGAGTGGCTAGGGCTTCGATATATAATTTTGAAAGAGGATGTGATCCAGCCCGTAATACTTCTCATCTACAAGGTGAGAAGCCAATGAACTTAAGTGGACCCACCAACAAAGCAAAGAACACTTTGCAGACAGTCTTAGAGTTGTTGCAATATTCCTTGTCTTCTACTTGAATTTCACTCTTGGTCTCCTCAAGTACTAAGTATCTTCCTTATGAAACTCATAACAGTTATGATTTTGTGGTTCCAGTAATAGAGGAATCAACTGAGAACTGGGATTATGGACAGATAAAGTATATAGATGTCAGAGAAGTAAGTCAAAATGTGAGCACTAGAAAATATGGTATGATTGTCAAGTGGTTGGAGAGCCAGAGGCTTCCCCTGGCTCAACAAGTAACCCCACCTAATACTTTGTCAACAGGAGATTCTCCTTTACACCATGTAACTTCTGTTTCTGCAATAGCTGTTCAGATGTTGGCCCCACATGTTCACACGAGAAGTGATACCAGCCAGTTTATGGGCACAAACACCTTGACTGTGGATCAGCCCAAATGCTGACTTGAATAAGGGTATATGAGGTCAAGACATGGGGCAGTTTTTATTAGATCTCACTGTTCAGTGTCCTTATTTTGGGCATGACCCAAAATACATATTTCCAAGTTATGCATCATTTCAGTAAAAATAAATCCACATGTTTTTAATTTATGGACAATTGACTAATTAATAAATCGTATGGCTAGAATAAGTTAACGTTCTCCAATTTTTCAAATTGCATTGAAGTTTTTTTCAGTTATTTTCTTTAGAAATAAAAATACTTATTATGCAAAAATAAATAATTAATTAAAACTAACCCCAAACTCCACATGGTCTCAATATGTCACACCCCAGGGGACCTCATAGTGTGTTAGTGGAGGAAAAGAATTTGTGACCTAAGATAGTCCGTGTTTCTCTCTTTTCAAAATTGAAATTCTAAACTGCTTTTGCCTCTCAGTCCTCACCTCCAGAATCATGACATCAAAATTTTCATCGAACAAATTTGTGGTCTACAAAGAGCTTTCTCATTCGTTGTGTCATTAAAGCCTCAGTAAAACTCCTTGACATCATTACCTATAACCATCAACGTTATTCCCACTGAATAATATGAGGCTCTAAAAAGTTAGCTGTTATGCCCAAAGGTTCAAGGCGTAATAGCCAGACTTCATGATGGCTCTCAAAGGTCCCTGCCTCCCAGGTTATAAAAAGACTGTGACTCTGCTATTGAGTTTGCCCCTTTTCAATGTGGAAGAAGCCAGCTAGCATATCATGAGGGCACTCAGAGGCTTGTGTGATGACAAACTAAAATCAGCAACCAATGGCCATCAAGGAACTGAGACCTACCAGAAACCATGTGAGTAAGCTTGGAAGTAGATTGTGGTTTAGATCTGGAATGAACCCCAGAAAGCTTATGTGTTGAAGCCTGTTCTCTAATGCAGCAAGGTTCAAAGGTGGGGTATGTCTGGACAAGGGTATCTCGGGGCATAACTTTGAGGACTATATCTGTCCCTGGACCCTCTCTTTCCTTCCTAGTTGTAATGAGTAGATCAGCTTTTATTCCACCACACCCTGTCCTGCCATGATGTTTCTACCTTGGTGCTGGCTAATCATGACTGAACCTCTGAAACCAAGAGCCAAAAAAGAAAAAAAAGAAAAAAAAAACATTTCTTCTTGTACATTGTTCTAGTCAGATAGTTTGGCCACAGTGATGACAAAGCTAACTAAAACATGAATTCTGCAGCCTCGGTCAGGCCTACCAGTGGCCAATGGCTGAACTGTTAGAGACCCTGTGCCAGGACCACTCAGCTGCTCCAGTTCTGGAATCCTCACTTTCACTACATAAGAGAGTTTGCATTTCTGTTGTTTCACACTGATAAGTTCCAGGGTGATTTGTCCATAACAATGGGCAATTAATACAGGAGGCATTCTATGTGTGGTGCAGTGGCAGGTCACAAAAGTGGCATTGTATGTGTAAGTCTTTATGGTCCCCAAGTAGTGAAATACATTCACTAACACAGGTAAGTAGCTGTAAGCCTAAGGAACCATAGCTGTATATGATGGGGAAGCTTAGAGGAGAAATAAGTTCTGCATTTGATCATGCAGAATAGACTATTGCCTTTATAAAGCATTTTTTCATTCTCAAAAGCTGTTCCCATAATATATGTTTGGTCTCAACAAAATAGTCTCAAGCCGGAACCAATCCTAGACATTAAATTTCACCTTCTGGGTCATTAATACACCTACTAGCCAGTCTTCAGCTGCTACCAGGGTGTCTGCTTGCCCTCAAGGTTTTCTCCTTCTGAGAAGTTTGATTAGTGATTCCTTTTCTAGTGCTTACCTAAGAGCCTCTAAATCATCAAAGCTCCAGCTCATGAAGAGTCTTATCTGTTGGAGTTCAAGACCAGCTGTGCTGCTGACAGCATTGCAAGCTGTGGCATACTCAATAGGCCTTGTAGAGTCTGAGTAAGCAAGAAGGTACTATACCTTCAGGCTAAAACTTTAGCTACTCATGTGGCAAACCCTCTACTCTGGCCAAATCCATACACTCACTGTTCTGCCATCCCGAGATCTGGCCTCTGTGCTTATAAAATGTGAATATGTTATTCACTCTTCCCTAATCTATGTCCTATCAGAAATCTATCCTGTGCTCAAGGCTCACCAGAAACCTGACAGTACCCTGATCACTATACCAGGAACCCAAAAAGTTCTCCCTTCCTTGAAATTCGGTGACCCAGTCCATGTTTTACATATTTCAGTATGTAGTTAGTTATTTTCTCTCCAAAAGACAATTAAAACTTCTTGAGAAGAGGAAGCACGCACTCTGCAGACCCCATGCAAGGCACTTTACATATATTATCAGGTTCATAGTATAACCCCTCTGGGAGGGAACTCAGAGAGTACCACTGAT
Organism: Muscardinus avellanarius; assembly: GCF_963383645.1. Classification (NCBI taxonomy): domain Eukaryota; kingdom Metazoa; phylum Chordata; class Mammalia; order Rodentia; family Gliridae; genus Muscardinus; species Muscardinus avellanarius. Next base: position 24,201,732 of record NC_137803.1, read on the forward strand.
TGTCTGATTGATTAGGAGGCTCATTAGTGTCCCAGTCCCAATCCAGCTGATCAATTTTGATAAATGACACAAAGGCCCAGCTCAAGTCCCTTATCACCTAGACTGTCTTTCCCTTAGGCCTCTGGTAAACATCCCCATCCTTGTCTCTCTGCCCTCACTCCCGTTTACAGAAACTGCCCTGAGAGGAGCAGCTCTGAGTACCACATGACCCCAGCCACCACTGATAGGACCAAGGATGGATGCATGACCCACAGGATGAACCTCCTGTTCTCAGGTTGGGGAGCAATCTGAGGCAGTTAGATAACAAGAAACATGGGAAGCAAAAGGTCACAGAGTTTGGTCACCTTGACATTGTACCAAAAACAGTTCAGAATTACCAGGGAGCAAAATATCCAAAATTAAGTGGAGGAAAACAGTCTTCAGAAAGAAGTAGGATAATAGGAGCCATGACCCCCATGAAGCAACAGTAAGAAACCTCCAGGTACCCTGAGTCTAGAATAGACTGACTCAGGTCCTGACTTGCTCTTGTGTTCCTGCAACCTGACAAGGCATCACTTCCTATCCTGGTGGCTCTTCCATAGCCTTCCTTTATATCTGGACTAGTCAGATGGCCTTGCAATTGACAAGGCCTGAGAAAAGCAATATGTAGTGGGTTTTGGAGTTAAACATGGGAAAGCATTCACAATTAAGTTTCATATTGTCTCTGAAATGTTAAAGTCACCTTCAGACTATAAATCATACCCATGTCATAGACCTTAGACATGACTAAGATCTTATTTTACAGGTGAATAATGACATCAAAAAGGAGAAAGGACTTACCTGAGGTTACGCAGAAAATGGCAGAACCAAGACTGGACCCAGGCTCCTCATCTTGTGCAGGGCTCTTCTCTTACTCTGCCATCACTGAGTGTGCCCTTACGTAGTTTTCAATGACTTCTTCCCCAGAGCAGGCAGAACAGGACAATCTCAGGCCAAAACTAAAGGGAAATACCAAAGTTCATTAGTGTCGCTCTACCCACTGCCTCGCCAATGGATTTGGGAGGATCCCACTTAGATCTCAGGCAAGCTAAAGGAAAGGATGAGAGAGATGCTGATGCTGCATTTCTTTAAAAAGCTGGGTCAGAGACACTGAATAGGAAAATGAAATGAGGTTACTGGCTACATGCTTTAAAATACAATTCATATGCATCTTAAGAGGACACCAAGAAGGAATGTTTATCAATTTTCCCATAAAAATATGAGGTCAGTCTGTTAATAAGAGAAAAATATTGCAAGTTCTTGGAGCAATTGTGCTGAGTTGGCTAAACTGCACACAGAATGCCCTCATTACATATATCCTTACTCTAACATACCCACTTAGTAATTTAGTACTTGAGACCATCAGAATTATTTTGTGTTACAATGGATTACATTTCCAGTAATGGAATAAAACATGGTCTGTCTTCCCTGGTCCATCTCCTCATGCACTGTAACATCTTAAATATTTTAATATCATTGCAATTAAATGAAAATGTTCTTAAAGTATATTATTTATTAAGATTTAAGTTATTTAAATGGTTCAAATAAATGAAGTAAAGGTGAGTCAGCTGTACCATTAGTAAATGCCAAGAGGGGAAAGAGAAATTAGTAAGCAATAAAATAGACCTAAAGACTAATAGGGAAGCCCCTGGATCTCTAGGGGTGAGAAAGAAAAGAACTCCTAACTTCAGTTACAATGTCAGTCACTACTAATGTTTACTGAGCATGCACCCTGTGCTAAACAGTGTGTTGAGCACTTTGTATTCACTATTTCACATAACTCCCACTGAACTCTATTAGGTCAATAATTTCACTTTTACTTTCTCCATTATAGAGATTAAAAAATATGGAGCTTGAGGAAATTAACTTTGACGATGTTTGCTGGCTAGTAAAGAATAGGTCTCAGAGATTCATTACTCTGCCTCTCTTCCCACCTCTCCCTGCTTCTTCATTCTAAATATCAACTTTCTGCTTCAGCCTCCGTCATGTGTCAGAAAATAGGCTAAAGGGCTACAACAGTGACATTCATGAAGATAATGATTCCAGAGAAAAGTTTCTAGTTTACATATAAATCCCAAAGAAGATATTGATTGGCATGACCTAGACCATATGTCCAATGCTGGGCCCATCATTTTATGTTCAAGAAGGTTATATAATTGTTCATAACAGAGGTCACAAACCCAGCCTTATGATCGATAAAGTAGATGATATCCCTGGCAGCATTGCCAGAATCCCATTATGCTACTAGATCAACATTCTAAAGAAAGGGATGGCCATTAGGCAGACAAGAACAGATACCTGCACAGTGGCCTGTTGTGACAGTGGTAGATCTGGAAAGATGTCCAGGGAACAGTGAGTCTAGGGTTATTCCAGGAATACAACACAATTTGACAGAAGGAAAAAAGATGTTAAATAATATAATGTATCCAGAGAACTTTGCAAGTATTTCAGATGTGTCCAGATAATTGAATATGCATTACAAGGGTGTTGTAGTCTAAGATTGAAGTTCATAGAGAATTTTGTACACAGCCCTAAAGAGCTGGTGCCTTATCTGGGAAGCAGTGGTCAGCATTCGAGGGGTTTAAGCATAAGACTGATAGGATGAATGCTCATTGTGAAAAGATTAGATATAGAAGGTTAGGAGTAAAGACATCAATGAAGAAATTGACAATAGTTCAAGCAAGAGAGAATGAGTCCATGAACAAACGTGGGATTGGCAATCAAGAAGTAGAGAAGAGTGATGTTCAGGAGGCCAAGTTTTAAAAAGAATGTCTGATTCTTACTGGGAATTATCATTAGATCATCTACTGATGTTCAGCCACCTTCATGGGTGCTCCAAAAGAACCATCTAATGCAGCAATGAGCCAGTAAAGTTCATTGTTTAAAGTTTAAAGTTTTCATGTAACACAAATCCCAAATCCTGCTAGTATCCCAGAAGTAACAAAAATAATAGCAATGGTATCTCCTTCCCATACAAGCTTTAAATCTAAGTAGGTGGTTTCTGCATTTACAGAAGTCACTTTAATCCTATATATAGCCTTGGAAAAGGAATATGAATACAGAAATTTTTTCCTGGAGAGGTCTCTAACAAATAGAATTGTGTTGTAACTATAGCTGTGAAAGAGAGCATGGCCCATGAAAACAGCTGGGCCATTAGGACAGGCATGGATTTGTTCCTGGCTCTGACACGTCCTACATCCCCCTCAACATGTTGCTTGGGCTCTCTAAGTTTCAGTTTGCTCAGGAATATTTTCCTAGAAAGAGTGTCATTTGTCTTTCAAGTGTTTCTTGAGGACTGAAATTAGTAACACATGTGACAACAAAATGCACTTCACAGTGTAGTTCAAAATGAATCTGTCTGAATCATTAATTTGCTTTGCTCAAGGGAACATAGGAAGAAAAGTTGAAAAAATGGGACACTATTGCTTTCTAATAAGTGAATTTTTGCCTTTTATCTTCTAGATAACTGAATAAAGTTAATATCATGAACAGTGATATGTTCATCACAGCGTATTGTTAAATTGATTAACTTAATCATCACAGCGTATATATTAAATTGAGGTGAATTAATTCAATTTCTACATGTTAATACCTTAGAGTGAACTTCTAATGAATAAATTAAAATTATTTAAAATATATAAAGTTTTCTAAAAATATAGTCTAGTGATTGTTACATCCCACAGGAGATACATATTTGTACTTAAATGGCAGGCCGTCATGGGAGTTTATTCATTTTAACAAATAAAGCAGTAAGAAATTAAGGAATTCAGAATATGTATAGGTATAATTTTATATGCTTTTATTGGTGCAGTAAAGTCCTACATCATAATGTAAATTATAGTGATAGTGACATGCACGCACACAGCACTTGGTGGGCTTTCCCCTGGCTTCTTCCCCATTCTCTTTCCTTTTCCCATACAAGTTATTAAGATTGACATTAGTATTCTCACATAAGTACATAATGTCGATGGAAATAATTTCTTCATTGATCCTCCCTCTCCCCAATCCATTCCCCTTCCCCTAGACCACCTCCCTGGCTCCACTGAAATTTCTCCTCCAAGAATTATCTGAAGTCCCGCTGGTATCCAAATTACTCCCTAGCTTCCACGAATTAGAGAAAACATATGACCCTTCACCTTTTTTTGACTGGCTAATCTCACTTAACATAATGTTTTCAAATTACTTTAATTTTCTTGCAAATGACACGATTTTGTTCTTCTTTATTGCTAAGTAGAATCCCATTGTGTGCATATCTCATAATTTTGTAATTCATTCATCTGCTGATGAACACCTAGGTTGGTTCCATAATTTGGCTATCATGAATTGTGCTGTTATGATCAAGGGTATGCATAGACTATTGTAGTTCTATGACTTCAGCCCCTTTGGAAAGATACCCAGGAGTGGTATAACTGAATGATATGGTGGATTCATTTCAAATTTTCTGAGGAAACTCCACACTGATCTCCAGAGTGGCTACACTAATCTGCAATCCCACCAACAGTGTAGAAGAGTTCCTATTTCTTCACATATATTGTTTTTTAATCTTGATAAGTGCCATTCTGATTGAAGTTAGATGGAATCTCAGCATAGTTTTTATTTACATCTCCCTTAGTGTTAATTATGTTGAACATTTTTCATGTATTTATAGGCCATTTGTATCTCTTCTTTTGTGATGTGTTTATTTAGTTCAACTGCCCATTTCTTGATTAGGTTATTTTGTATTTTTTGTTTTAGTCTAAAGTCTTTTAAGTTTTTTTGTATATCCTATTGGGAAGCTAGCAAAGATCTCCTATTCTATTCTCTTTAGACTCTTGATGTTTTTTCTTATGAGCAGAAACTTTTTAGTTTGAAATCATCCCATTTGTTAATTCCTGTTTTAATTTCCTGAGCTTTGGGTGTTTTGTTGAAGAATTTCCTATCTGTGCCTATATGTTGGAGTATTGGACCTATGCCTTCCTCTAGAAGTTTAAGACAAATATCATTGATGAATATAGATGCAAACATTCTAAACAAAATATTCAGGATGCATATTCAAAGCCACATCAAGAAAATTGCATACCATAACAAAGTTAGTTTCATCTCAAGTATGCAAGGCTGGTTCAACATACACAAATTGATACATTTATTCACCACCTAAATATAACTAAGGACAAAAATTGATCATCTCAATAGATGCTGAAAAGCATTTGACAAAATCCAACATCCATTTATGTTAAAGAAAAACACTACAAAAAATCAGAATAGAAAGAATTTACCTTAAAATCATTAAGGCAAGAAATTCAAAGCCAACATACTGAATGGGGAAAAACTGTGGGAATTGCCTTTTAAATTAGGAATAAGACAAGATTCTCCACTATCACCTCTCCTTTCAATATAGTTCTTGAGAATCTTGCCAGAGCATTAAAACAAGAAAAATATATTAAAGAATTCAAATAGAAAAAAAGAACTTAAATTATTTTTATTTGCAGATAACATGATCCTATATATAGAAGGCCCAAAAATAACAGCTAAAAGACTTCTAGAACTTATTAACAAATCCAACAAAAAATAGAAGGATATAAAATCAATCTAAAAAATTAGTAGCTTTACTATATGCCAACCATAAATCAAATGAAAAAAAATTAGAAAACAATTCTATTCACAATGAGCTAAAAATCAATAAAATACCTAAGAATACACCTAACAAAGGAGGTAAAAGATCTCTACAATGAAAATTATAAAACACAAAGAATAAAATTGAAGAAGATCTTAGAAGATTAAAAGATTCTCCATGTTCCTGGATAGGCAGAATAAATATAAAAATGGCTGTTCTACCAAAAGTGATTTACAGAGTCAGTGTAATCCTTATCAAAATACCAATGTAATTTTTCACAAACCTAGAAAATTCAGTCATAAATTTTATATGGAAAAAGAAAAGACCCAAAATAGTCAAAGCAATTTTCAGCAATAAGAACTATGCAACTCCTGACTTCAAATTAGGTTACAGAGTTATAGTAATAAAAACAGCATGGTATTGGCACAAAAACCAACATACAGACCAATGGAAAAGAATAGAAGATAGAGAAAGAAATCCACACACTCATAGCCAATTGATTTTTTACAAAGCTGCCAAACATATACATTGGAGAAAAGACAGCCTTTTAAACAAATGGTGGTGGGAAAACTGGTTATCTATTTGTAGAAAAATGGAATTAAATCCTTACCTCTCACCCTGCACAGGAGTCAACTTGAGAAAAAACAAAGACCTTGAAATTAGGTATAGTTTTAAAAGAACAATTTTCCCACTTGGCTAAAGATCTTTTTTGTTTTCCATTTTGAGTAATGGATTTGTTAATATTCTTTAACAACCTCTCTTATCTTTACATGAAAAGGTAATAAGCTAGCCCAGTGCTTTGTATTCCCACTGTCACTTGGATTAACAGCTTTCCTTCTCTTTTCTATTTGCTTTAAATCTATTGAGATTTGTAACAATTATTCAGCCATAATTGTGACCTAGAAAAACTGTGAATTGAAAATATGGCAATTGCTTCACTACTTGTACATATGTCAAAAATTATATTGCATACTATATATATATATATATATATATGATTTTTAAAAGAAAAAATAGAGAATTTAATTTTTTGGTGCATTGTTGTCATACATCATAATGGAGTAGAAGATGGTGGAGACATACATGTACACATCACACACATCACCCAGTTAGCCCTTACCCAATTCCCACCCCATTCCCTTCCACTCCCTCCCCATGATTGGTTTAATGATTGATATGGTTGTTAATGTACATCACAAACATTAGAGAATTTCCCTCTTCCCTCTCCTATCCCCTCAGGTTGCCTTATTTGCTCATCTGTAGAATCTGTTTCTTCATCTAGAGATCTTCCTATGGCCCATTTTCTCCCTAACTTTCACATATTAGGGATAGTATCTGATTTCTTATTTTTGTGACTGACTAATCTCACTTACCATAATGTTCTCCAGTTCCATCCATTTCCCAGTAAATGATGTAATTATGTTTTTCTTTATGGCTGAGTAAAATTCCTTTGTGTACATATCCCTTAATTTTGTAATCCATTCATTTGTTGATGGACATCTTGGCTTGTTCCACAGTTTGGTAATGGTGAATTGTGCAGCTATGAACATAATACACATGCATTAGTTTAGTAGTTTTTGTTTCCATTATTTTTGGTAGATACACAGAAGTGGTTTGTTCCCATTCTTCTGAATATCCTCCATACAGTTTTCTAAAGTGGTTGCACTAATTTGCAGTCCCATCAGCAATGTATTAGAGTTCCCACTTCTCCACATCCTCGCCAGCATTTGTTGATGTTTGTGTTTTGAATGATTGCCATTCTAGTTGGAGTTAGGTGAAATCTCAGTATAGTTTTGATTTGCAACTCTCTGATTGCTAATGATGTTGAGCATTTTTTCATGCATTTATTGGCCATTTGAATTTCTTCCTTCATGAAGTGTTTATTTAGTTCACTTGCCCATTTTTTGATTGGGTTGTTTTCTTTGTGCTGAGTTTCTTGAGTTCTCTGTATACTCTAGATATTAGTCGTCTATTGGAGGAGTAGGTGGCAAAAATCTTCTCCCATTCTGTTGGCTCTCGGTTGAGGTTCTTGATAGTTTCTTTGCTGTACAGAAGCTCTTCAGTTTAATGCAGCCCCACGTATTGATCTGCCTTTTAGTGTCTTGTGCCTTTAGGGTCTTGTTGACAAAGTTTTTACCTATGCCTATGTGTTGCAGTGTTGGACAGATGCCCTCTTCAAGGAGCCTCAACGTCTCTGGTCTAATTTCTAAGTCTTTGATCCATCTTGAATTGACTCATTCAGGGTGAGATAATGAATTTTATTTTCATTTTCTGTATATGGTTAACCAGTTTTGCCAACACCATTTGTTGAACAGGCCATCATCTTTTTTCCAGTGTATGTTTTTGGGCCCTATGTCAAAAGTCAATTGACTGTAAGTGTGCAGATTTGTTTCCGAGTCTTCTATTCTGCTTCATTGGTCTATGTATCTATTTTTGTGTCAGTACCATGCTGTTTTTATTACTGTGGCTTTGTAGTATAAAGTCAGGTATTATGATTCCTCCTGCATGAATTTTGTTGCTGAGAACTATTTTCACTATAATGGGTTTTTATTGTTCCAAATGAATATAAGGACTGATTTTTCTATGTCTGTAAGGAATGACTTTGGTAATTTAATGGATATTGAGTTGAATCTGTAGATTCTTATTTCTCTAGTTCTCGTATATATTGCTTATTTCTTTGCAGTTAATTTCTTTGAATATTTTCTCTAGTTCTAGTTTGAAAGACATAAATTCCTTCAGCTTCTTGTCATAGGAGATTTTTATTTCCCTGTCTATTTTGAGAGATAGTTTTGCTGGGTAGGAAATTTTTGACTGCAAGTTGTTTTCTTTCAGAGTCTAAAATATATACTTCAGGACCTTCTGGCTTTCATGACATGGTGTGGAAAGTCTAGAGTGATTCTAATTGGTTTGTCTATGAATGTCACTTGGTCTTTTGTTGCCTTTAAGATTCTCTCCTTGGTTTCTACGTTGGTCAGTTTGACTATTACATGGCATTGGGAACCTTTTCTCTGATATTGTCTAAAGGGGGTTCTATAAGTTTCCTGTACCTGTGTATCAGCCTCTTCTATGTTTGGAAAATCTTCTAATATTACTTCTTTAAAAACATTGTTGATCCCTTTGGTTTCACCTTCTATCCCTTCTATGCCAATTATTCTTAGATTAGTTCTTTTTAAATGGGCCATATTTCTTCAATTCATGCTGTTGAAATGTTTTTTCTACAATGTATACTATGCATTCATTTTTGGAGTGATCATCTTCTAGGAGTGAGATTGTGTTCTCCACGTGGTCTAATTGATTATCATTTGAATTGATACCTTTACTTCAGTGATTGTATCCTTTATATCTTTCAGACTCTCTCTAAATTCTTTTGGAAGTCCTGTGTTATTTTTACATTTACATTCCTGATTTGACCTTCTGGAGATCTCTGCAATTCTGTGTTGTCAAGTCCTATTATTGTGGTGTTGTGGGAGCTCAATGCTTCCCTGTTAGTCCTTCTTCTCATGATTTCAGAAGTTTGTATCTGTTGCTTTTGATAGATTTCTCTCAGTCTCTAGGTGTCAGCTGATATATGCAAAGGCAAGTTGTGTTGTATTCAACAGTGAAGGTTGAGTGAGGAGAGAAGTGAAGTTGTAAATGCAAGAATAAGTAAAGCCAGAGATAGGATTGAATAGAATGAGAGTATGAGTTTGGTAAGGTAGTATAGAGTAGATATTAGAGATAGTGAAAATATAGTAATATTCTAGTAACCAATGTGCAGTTTTTAGTATAGTGATATGAAGTGGATTTAATACAAGATAAAGAAGAGAAAAGAGGACAGAAAAAAAGAAAAGAAAAGGGATAGAAGAAGAGAGTAGGTATGCACAAGTGAAGACACTTAGGAGAGAGATTGGGAAGAAAGTAAACAAGCAAGTATATACACTCACACACACAGAAGAAAAAGAACAAAAAAACAATTACAACAACAAATAAATGCAATCCTACAAATATATGAATATTCAGCAGACTCAGCCTCTGCAGTCTTTCTCTGTGAAAACACCAAATGCCACCAGAACCTTTCCTGCTGCAAGCCTGGTTCTCTGAGTCTTTCAGTCTACACAGTTGGCCAGTATCAATGGGGCTGGATCTAGTGTTAAGCATAGGTCACCCTCCATGCTTTCCATGGATGTGGAGTCTCGGTCTCCCTACCTCTGTAGTTGGCAGATCCCCCTGAAACCAAATTCATTGTAAGAGTCTCTGTTCTCCACAGCTAGGGCTGGGCTGGCCTGACTTCTCCCTGTTCATCATGAACAGGTGATCCCAGAAATCCTATTAGTTGGATCTAGTGTTAAGTATAGGTCTCCCTCCACACTTTCAACTGATGCAGAGTCTGAGTCTGTCTGAGCCTCTGCTATATCCAACAGCAGACTCTACTCCACCTTTGCTGGGTTGAACCTCAAAGTCTCAGACCCAAGGAGTTTATCACAGCTGCACAAGTCCCTTCCATGGGGAGGGCAACTTCACTTATGGTGTTACTGAGTACCACTCTGGATCTCTGGAGGGCATGTTGAGCTCAGCCTTCACTGCTGCAAGCTGAAGCCAATGTTTGCATAGGAGAAACTGATGGCTTACAATTCTGATGATCCATAGCTGCTCACTTCAAGTCCTTGGTTGTTTTCCTGTTTGTCTCTGGAGTCTGGTGCAGTGAGGCAAGATGGCATCCCTGTGGCATCCATGGCCAAAAGGCAGGCAAGTTTCTTCTCTGCTCTCTGATCACATTTTTCCTTCTGAAAAATTTTACTTATTGTGTTATCTGTAAAGTTATGGTGTTTTCTGGCTTTTGTAGAACGCCATTTTAAGGCAATGAATATCAGATGTCAGGAAGATTGGAATGTGCTGCTTCCTTAAGTCACCATCTTCCCAGAAGTCTACAGCTTTTAATTTTCTTTTTCACTTATGTTAAGTGCCTATAATAATAGCTGGCCTGAAGAAAGATTTCAGACACAGGTAAAACAAGGCTTGTCCAGCTTCCTGCCTGGCCCATGGCCTGTAGCATACTGTGCAAGCCCCAGCAGAGGAAGAAACCATTAAGTACTTCCCAGTGAACTCCTAGCTGTATTTGTTATTTGTCTCTTTCCAAATCTTAACCAAAAATAGAAGTTTTCTTATGGCTAATGTTGTGATTAATCTATCATGTTAAACAGTCACAAATCATATATGTGGAACAGCTGTTCTCCTCCCTAAAGAAAAATTAGTAATTTCTTGCAATGCCACTTGGCTGGCTTCTTTTTGCTCTAATAAACTGGCTGAAATCCATCATAATTGAAGTAAATGCACCTTATAGGTAATTAGAAAAAAATTAACAAATTAGTAAAATAAACCTTTCTACATTGCAAATATGCTTCACATATTTAATACAGAAACCCTGGCCTTAAACCTGCTGAATTTAGGATGCCCCCTTACACTACAGTAAGGACTAAACTCCTATATATGATCACATATTTCCACAAACATGATTCAGTGTTCTAATCTTCAGCCTGATGTGCTCAGCAGAGTTGGCAATAACTCAGCTAGCAAGGTACTCAGGTGCATTTAGAGTCCGTGAGCCTTTTTCAAATTGTTCTGTACTTTATCTTAGCATATTTCCTCTAAATGGTTAAATGCCTTGCTCTTTATCATGACTAAGAAAAAGAAAAATTGATGGAATACACAGAATGTCCAAATCCGCCAGAAAAAAAGCAAGATAATTCGCCTCCTTGGAAAGAAAGCAGGAGAGTTTGGCTTAACAATAGGAGAAATAGATGTGAATGAGCAAGCTTTCAAGTCACACTTGATGCACAAGTACAACTCTGAACTTCAAGGAAACATTTCTGAATGCTGTGAAGAGCCTCGAGCCAATGTAAAGATGGCCCTTTAAAACCTGAAATGGAATGACTTATCAGATGGAACTCTTTTCATTGTATAATGCTTCTGGCACCCTCCACTTCTTTGCCTAGCTGGATAGAGCAAGTTACTTTGGAAAATGTCCTTAGTTGAAAAGAATTTTAAGGGGGCTCCCTTATCTAGTAGGCGCTCTGCTCTACGAGTGCATGTAACAGATTTTTTTTTTAATGTTCCAACAAAGGCCGGCCCTTGGACTACAGAACCCGTGACAGGAGAAGGTACACCAGGTGGAATGATTTTTCCCATGGCTTTTGTGAGGGAAGGAACAGAGACTCCAATAATTCAAAGCCAAGAAAAACTATTGCAGTAGACTAGGGTTCCTTGATCAAAGTTCTGCTAGACAGAGGAGATTCCCAGGCCCTGAAAAGTGAACTCACCAATGGGACTGTGCTAGTGTTCAGTTCCAACAGCAAAATCTAAGAGATTTTTCAATGTAGAAATTTTAGTGTCTAGGTTTGAGCAAGAAGAAACTTTGAACTTGGCCAACTGGCACCAGGATTACTGCTTTGGAAAGTAATGGCTGAACAATCAAATAAAAACAATAAAAAGGCCCCACCTTAGAGCCGGGTGTGGTGGTGCATGCTTGTAATCTCCACATTTGGGAGGCTGAGACCAGAAGATCGCAGTTCATGGACAGCCTCAGCTACTTAACAAGATCCTTCACAACTCAGTGAGACCCTGTTTCAAACATAAAACAAGACGAAAACATGGGGCTGGGAGTATATCTTGGAGGTAGAATGTCCCTGGATTCCATCCCCAGTACTGAAAAAAAAAAATAAATAAATAAATAAATAATGCCCTACCTCAGAAATCCAGAAATAAAGCTATACGCTTTGAGAAAATTCATTATCATTTTCCATAAGATACCAAGACCATCAAATGAAGAAGGAATAGTCTTTTCATCAAATGGTTCTGGGTAAAATTGGAAAGCCTAAAAGCAAAAAGAAGAAAAAGTAATGTAGATTACTTCCTTACACTATATATGAAGAGTAACTGAAAATGGATCATAGGCTTAAATGTTACAGCTAAAACTATAAAACCCATAAAAGAATAAATAGGAGTAAGTCTTTGTGGCTTTGGCCTAGCCAAGGTTTCTAATACATGACACCAAAGGTACAAATAACAAAAGTAAAATAGATGGAGACATTTGATTTCACCAGAATCTAAAATTTTTGTTCTTCAAAAGATGCCATCCAGAAAATGAAGATACAGCCGGGCATGGTGGTGCACGCTTGTAATCTCAGCATTTGGGAGGCCAAGACAGGAGGATCACAGTTCACAGACAGCCTCAGCAACTTAGTGAAGTCCTTTGCACCTCAGTGAGACCCTGTTTCAAAATAAAGAACAAAAAATAGGGCTGAGGCTGTAGCTCAGAGGTAGAATATCCCTGGGTTCCATCCCCAGTATCACACACACACACAAAAAAAAAAAGAAAATGAAAATTACCATATTTCTGATTGAAAAAACATCTGGTATCCAGAATATATTGTAAGGTCAATAATAAAAGGATAAATCTGTTTTTAAAGGGACAAAGGATTTTTATAGACAAAATACTTTTTTCCTCCAAAAAGATGCGCAAATAGTCATTAAACTATGAAAACATGCTCAATTCCATTAGCCACTTAGGGAAATGCAAATCAAAACCACAGTGAGATACTGCCTCACACCTACCATGATTACCATGATGGCTATAATAATAATAATAAAGATGCATAATAAGTGCTGGTTAAATCTGGACGTGGTGGCGCACACTTGTAATCCCAGCCCTTGGAAGGCTGAGAACGGAGGCTCACGATTCACCGACAGCCTCAGCTACTTAGGCCCTCTGCAACTCAGTGAGACCCTGTTCAAAATAAAAAGAATAAAAAATTGGGCAGGGGGTGTGCCTTGGAGGTCAAACGTCCCTGGGTTCCATCCCCAGACCCGCAAAATAAATAAATAAATAAATAAATAAATAAATAAATAAATAAATAAAAATAAATAAGTGCTAGTTAAGATGTGGGTAAACTGTAATGTCATATACTTCCAGTAGGAAGGTAAGGTGAAAAATTTTCTCTCTGCAGGCCTCAGAAAACTAATGAGGCTGATAACACGAGGGACAGATATGGGGGCTGAGTGAAGAATACAGGAGGAAGAAATGTTATAGCATTATATTTTTGTATTTTGGAAATTTTAAATAATGTAAATATACTACACATGCATTTAAATTAAAATAGCTAGACATGGTGGCACATGCCTGTAATCTCAGTCCTCAGGAGATTGAGACAGGAGGATAGCAATTTGAGGCCAGCCTCAGCAACTTAGAAAGACCTTTTTTTTCAAAATAAAAAAAAAATTTTAAATGTGAGCTGGGGGTGTAGCTCAGAGGTAAAATACTCCTGGGTTCCATTCTTAGTACCTCAAAAATTAAATTTAAAATACATCAGATTGTAATTGTGTCCCTGAATTAGTCTAACAGACCATACCACCTACACTCACATTACTCTAGGATCACATAGAGCAAGTCCAACACCTGGAACAATCTCAGCAGACGTGTGCATCTCATCCGTATCGGCATCATGCAGGCAGGAGGGAAGATACATGGCAGAAAAGTCTTTACAGCAAAATTTTTGTTGCTTTAGATAGAAAACTGGTTGATATATAAAGACATTGGTGTGTAGTCATTAGGAGCATGGAATATGGAGCTAGAACACCTGGCTTGATAGGGATTCTATCACAGGGCTTCATGAGGATTAGAACAGGTAACACTTCAACCAGAGCCTGAAACACAACAGTGCTCTATAAATGTTAGCTACTGAACTTCTAGGGAAATGGCAAGGATTGACACAGAGGCATGGATAAACTACCTGAAAATTACATTAAATATTGAAAAGATCAGTTGAGCTTGGTGGCCTGAAATTCTAGTATCTAAGTGTCTGATACAGGAGAATTGCAGGTTCAAGGCCAGCCTCAGGAACTTAGACCTTGTTTCAAAAATAAAATAGGCCTCGGGTGTAGTTCAGAGATAGAATACCCCTGGATCCAATCCCCAGTACCACAGGAAGAAAGAAAAAGAGAAAGGGGGGGGGGAGGAAGGAAGGAAGGAAGGAAGGAAGGAAGGAAGGAGGAAAAGAAAGAAAGGAAGGAAATAGAAAGAAACAAGGAAGGAAGGAAGGAAGGAAGGAAGGAAGGAAGGAAGGAAGGAAGGAAGGAAGGAAAAAAGATAGAAAATATCAACTATTATTTGAGAAAGTTGTTTTACATTGACAAGAAAAATGTGTTTTATAAGTAAATATCCTAAGCCAGGTGTGGTGGCACACACTGAGACAGGAGGATCACTGTTCTGGAACAGCTTCAGCTACTTAGTGAGGCTCTCTGCAACACAGTGAGCCCCTGTTTCAAAATAAAGATTAAAAAGTAGGGCTGGGAGTGTAGCTCAGAGGTAGAATACCCCTGGGTTTTATCCCCAGGACCACCAAAACAAAAAAATAATTCAATATATTAGAGGCAACGCATGCACAAAAAAGAAAAGTAAATAACAACTATAAAAAATACTAATAATTTAGTTGAAATTTAAAAATAAAAAAGGAGAGAGGAAAGAAAACATCAAGAGAAGAGTCTGTAATTTACTATTTATGAATGTCAGAGGCATTCATGAATACTGAAATCAGAAATGAAGCACCTCTAATTTTGGACACAGTTAAACAGGACTTAGAGAAGAAAGAATTTTCAATGAAAGAGTCCCAATGAAAAGAGCTATCTTTAGTTTAAACTTCACTGCATGCTCATTTGCAGACTACTTTTCCTCCTATATAAGGTCTTTGGAGAGGAATCTATACGATTTATTGCATATGGGATTCATACATTAAAGAAGAAATATGAGCAGTAATATGAACAGCTATGGACCCAACACCTACACAAGAGATAGGCTACGATCAAAGTCACTCCATCTTCATGTGTTCCTTGCCTAGATTACTCCCCAGCTTCCTTCGCCATCTGTTTATTCTTGTTTTCAAGCATTTAAAAAAAAAAGTATCATTTTGTTTGTATTATTTTATTATTTATTTTTCTCACCCAGAATTATTTTTTAATATTCATTCAGAATCATAAGTGAATATCAAGTTTATTTATTTCTCCCTGATGTATAACATTCTACCTAAAGATAGTTTACAATTATAGTTCTGTCAATCGGCAGTTTGATTGCCTCGAGATTTTTGTTCTTGCCAATAACGCTGCTATAAATATTACCACATGTCTTTATATGCATATTTAAAGTATTTCTTCATGACAATTATAAGCAAAATTACTCAGTTGTAGAGTAATAAAATGCTCAGATTTATAAGAGAATGAACAATTGTTTTCCAAAGCAGTTGTGCCAACTTATATGCTCCAATAAGAAGTACATAAAAATGCCTGTCCATACATTCCTACCTGCACTTGGTTTTGGCAGACTTCTCATTTTTCTTGTTTTTTTTAAAATTGGTGCATTGCAGTCATCCATTTTAATGGGGTTCAAGATGGTAGAGGCATACATGCACACATCACTCATCTATCCCTTTCCCAATTCCCACCCCATTCTTTCCCTCTCCCTCCTTCTTATGTTTGGCTTAGTGATTGACTTTGATATGTTTGTGAATGTATAACATGTACATTAGAGAACTTTTAGTCTTTCTGTGTATTTAATTTGTATTTTCCTGATAAGTAATTATGTATCTTTTCTTATATCTACTTACCATTTGTAAAACGGCTCTGAATTTTTGCCCATGAACTGAATTATTTTTAGTTATAATTTTTGTTTCTGGTATGTGCTCCTTTATAACTTATATACATTGCCGTGTGTGGCTTATCTTTTTATGTTTTTTAACATGGGCTTTGGTTTCTTAATTTCAATGTAATACTAACTCATCGATCTTTTTCCTTCTTCTAAGAAAGCTTCTAATGAAGTTTTAATATGTTGCATTTTATATCTACTTCACTAATTCATTGGAAATTGATTTTTTGGTATGAAATCATTAGCTAAATTATTGTTAGATCTAAATCTATTTGCTCATAACACCGTTCTTATCTATCTTATACTTCTTTAGTGATCTATAAAACTACCTATGTCAAATATAGAATTTCCAAGTATACTTGAATCCATTTCTGAACTTTCATTTCTCTTTCATTGGCTATTTTTATCTATCACAATAATAATTGTGTGCTATTTTAATTACTACAGCTTTATAATAAATCTTAATATAAAAGGGAAGAATCTTTATCTCTTTACCTTATCGCTCATGAGGCCTATCTTGGTGATTCTTGGGCTTGGCTATTCCATACAATATTCTTATAAATAACACTGATTTCATAAGGTTAGCTTATTACCTATAGTAACAAAAAAATCCCAATAGCTTACATCCCAATGGCTTAAAAAAATTATTTCTTGTGTCAGCTTTTTTCTTTTAGCTCCCAAATTGTATTCAAGAACTCATATAAAATATTCCAGATATATGAATTTTAGTCATCATCTTCCTCCTCTTCTGCATCCTTGTTAATCTGGAAGTAACACAATTCATAACTTTCTTTGCTGTTAAAAACTACTTGCAACCAATCACATAAGATTCTTCTTCTTCAAATACTCTTGGTGAGATATTTCAAATATTTTTTGGAAGAAGGCACCTCAGATGTCACGGTTATCTTGCACTTGCTCCTTTTGATGGTTACGACCCCGCCACCAAGATTCCCAGCTTTTCCATTCACTTTGGTTCTCTCCTGGAGAAATTGCTTGAAATTGGCAGCATCCACGATCTCATCTTCTGTAGGGTGGATGCAGTCAAGAGTGAATTTCAGAACCTGCTCCCCCCCGCCCCACTTCACCACAAGCTTTTGCACATGCGCCCTGGCGGCAGCCTAGACAGAAAGCAGCTCTTTTCAATAGCACCCTCATTCTAGGAACCAGGATAACAGAAGAGCTGTATAGGGCTCGTTGCTTTTCTTCCATGGCAAAGGGAAGGAGAGCTTAGAGGATAGCACTGACAATGCAACAGCCTTACAGGAAGTAACATGTGTACTTCAAACCTTCTATGGAGCTCATTGGCCACAATTTATCATATGACCCCATAAACTCCAAGGAAACCAGGAAGTACAATCTGCTATGACCTGGAAGACGGTCAAAAACATTTCATGAACTAACAATACTCTGAAAGTCTGAACCTCAGGACCCGTTCAACAAGTCTATAGAACAGTGCAGACAGAAATGGAGTAGAGTGTCAAGAACCTGAATTCAGAATTCTACATTCTCATTTATCTAGGGTCTACATTTTCATTTATTTTGTGGGTTTTTATATTTAAATCAGTACCTGGGTTAAATAAATATCTGACAAATGCTGTGGAAGATAGGAAAAGTAACCTCTTTGAGAATAGAAACTATTAAGTCAGAAGATGGGCTAATCTTAAAATTCCTTTGTTCCAGATGCTGTGTTGTGAATTCCTTCCCTATGTTAGCTAAACAGGAACACGGCTGGGTATCTGTCCAAAGGAACTGAAGTCAAAATACTATAATGGTATCCATGCATATCCATGCTTATAGTAGCACAATTCACAATAGATAAGTTACAGAACCAGCCTAGGTGTCCACTGATAGATAAACAGATTATGAAACTGTGGTATATAGAATTTTGCTCAGCTATTCCATAATGGAGTTTTGCTCGGCCATAAAGAAGAACAAAATTATGTCATTTGCAGGTAAATGGACGGAATGAAAAATATTATGCTAAATGAGATTAGCCAGTCTCAGAAAGTGAACAGTTGTATGTATGTATGTATGTATGTACATAATCAACCTACACTGCAGAATCCATAAACTTGTAAGCAGAGACCATGAACGTCCTGATTCCCAACTGCCTCCAAGAGGAGAAGGAGCTATTCAAAACATCATAGCTGTGTTGTCTGTGTAAACTCAGACAAAAATATAAATATAAAGCAGTGAAAAGGAGGGCAGTCTCTGAGTCAGGCTGCTGGGTTTGGATTTCCATTCCTTCAGGTTTTACCTGTGTGAAGTGGAGTGGGGTGATCATAATGTAGAGACTAGGAGCTTGGGTTCTGGAACTAGGTTAGCAGACTCGGCCTCTTGCTGGCTATGCATCTATGGGAAAGTTACTTAAGATTCATTTTCTTCATCTGTGAAATGGGGATAATAATAATAGTTATTTCATAGTGTTTTGTGTTACATTATGACTTCAAAGTTCTTAGTAGAGTGCCAGACACATTTTAAGTGTTCAATAAATGAGAGCTATAATTGTATTACTGTAGTCATATTTATATTGTTACATAAATTATATATGTGGAATACAGGAGAATTTTTATTGTGTTTGTTACTGTAGACAACCACAAGTTTATCAATGATAAATACAGATTTTTGTCACCTTTGAAAGATGATACTTGCTTCTATTTGTTCAGCTGGATTATATAGATAGTACTAGGAAAATGGACACGGGACCCTAGAAATGGAATCGGTCCCTATTGGTGGATATGCATAAATGTGGCAATCTGAGTCCAGTCCTCATGGGAAAGACTTTACACACACAGAAGTAAAAACCTACAGGGCGAACAAGACCACTGCCCAACCACTGGCTACAGTACCTGTCCCAGGATGCTCCTGGGCTCACAGCCTGCATTCCAGGAGACCAGAGTCCTCTGTATGAGGATGTGTGGCTGGGTCACTGTAGGAGGCAACTTCTAGTTGTCTATAGAGCACTCCTGATTCAAAGGGAGGGTTTCCACTGTGAGCAGAGGGAAGAACCTTGCTAACGTTCCCACAGAAAGCTGGACACTGCCTTGTCCTTAAAGGAAGGACTCAACAGAAATTCTAAACTTTTTTTTTTTTTTTTTTTTTTTTTTTTTTGGGTGGTACTGGGGTTCCTGGAAACCCTTCTGACTCCGGGCTACATTCGCAGACCTATTTTATACTTTTTTATTTGGAAACAGGGTCTCTTAAGCCAGTGAGGCTGGCGTCAAACCTACGCAATCCTCCTGTCTCCGCCTCCCAAGCGCAAGGATTACACGCCTACGCCACCACGCCTGGCGAAATTCTAAACTTTCTGTTTCAGTGGGTCTTGAGTGTTCTCAGATAGAAGCTAGGTCTTCTAGAGGGTGTATTTTTTAGAAATTATAGAACCTCAAATACTGGGTCTTTCCTTCCAGGGCTGAGAAATAGTGGGAAGCATCAATGATGATCTGAAAAGAATGAGTTGATAACAAAATCAGCCTTGTTCACGCCCAGTGTCATAGAGACGGGCCTTCCCATGGAGGGTTCATGATTCGTGCCCTGTGAACACTTGGGACCCACAACCCCTGCTCAGCCACCCACAGTCCCATTCTTCCACCTGCAGCCCCATCTTCCACCCTCAGTTCCACCCTGCCATCCGCGTTCTGCTCTTTCTCCTGAGAACCTTGCTAATTGGTAGCAGGTCAGAACTTCATTTCCTTCTCACTCATCTTCTACAAGAACCTTTGGCTCTCTCTCCCTCAGCCTAGCTGATGCTCATTTGATCTGATGACAGATTTTTCTTCCACTCTCAGGGGTCAGCAAAGTGTGGTCAACCACAACTCTCCCATTTCCTGCCCAGGTGCCCTTTTATGAATAACCCCATTCACAGCAGACATGAGAGAAACGGGCTAATCCTCAAGTGATGATTAATGCAACCTACAAGGTTAGTTTCTTTTCAACAAAGTAACTCAGTTTCAGCCCAAAAGACCAGCCTGTGAACTCTAAGGAGTATGTGGGGTGTTGTGTGTGTGTGTGTGTGTGTGTGTGTGTATGTGTGTGTGTGTGTGTGTGTGTGTGTGTTAAAACAGTAAAAAGGTCAAGAATTATTTTTAAATTGCCCATTTAGTGGGATGTCATCAAATTAAAAAGCTTCTGTGCAAAAAAAAAAAAAAAAAAAAAAAATCAAAAGCCTAAAGAGAGAGCCTACACAGAATGGGAAAAGATCTTTGCCAGCTAGAAAATCTTAACACTAGAAATACAAATAATATAATAAAAATGGGCAATTCAACTGAGTAGATTCCCCTTTCCTCAAAATAAGGAATACAAGTCAGACATGGTGGCACACGCTTGTAATCCCTGTGCTTGGGAGGCAGAGACAGGAGGATTGCGCTGGTTTGAAGCCAGCCTCCCTGGCTTAAGAGACCCTGTTTCAAAATATATATATAAAATAGGTATGGGAGTGTAGCCCAGAGGTAGAAGGGTTTCCAGGAACTCCAGTACCACCAAAAAATAAAAATAAGGAATACAAGTGGCCAGGAAATAGATGGAAAAAATGTTCAACATCATTAGCAATCAGAGAAATTAAAATCAAAACTACAAAGAGATTCCATCTAACTTCAGTTAGAATGGCAATCATCAAGAACAAAAAAATATATAAATAGCAGTGAAGATTTGGGGAAGGAGGAATGCTTATTCACTGTCAATGTGACTGCAAACTAACACCTCTGTTAAGGGAGATCAGTGTGGAAATTTCTCAGAAGCACCACCACGCCCGGCTCTCAGAAGATCAGGAATAAAACCTAATGACCTAGTGATATGACCCAACCATATGACCTAGCGATACCTCTCCTGGGAATCTTTCCAAGGGGACTGAAGTCAAAATATTATAGTGATACATGCATTATCCGTGTTTATAACAGCACCATTCACAATAGCCAAACTATGGCACTAGCCTATGTGTCCATCAACAAATGAATGGATCACAAAGTTGTGGTGTGTACACAATGAATTTTACTCAGCCATAAAGAACAAAATTACGTTGTTTGCAGGAAAATGGATATAACTTGTGAATATTGTCCCAAGCAAGATTATCCTGTCTCAAAAAGCAAATAATTATATGTGGAAGCTAGATAGAAATTGGGAAACAAAAGAGACCTCAGATAAAGGATCACAGACTCCAATGGAGTAGTGGAGGGGGTTATGGGAGAGAGGATAGGGGGTAAAAACACAAAGAAGGCAATAGTTCAGACAATGCTATGTATGTATATGAAATTACCAATGTCAACTTCAATGACATGTATGGGGAAGAGGGAGGTGGCTGGGATCCAGTAGGAAATGTTCCAAGTGTTGTGTGCATATATATTCCTATTACTTTATATCTCAGTATAATGTATAATTACAATGCACCAATAAAATTATCTTTAAAATCACCTGTTCGGTAACTACTTGTGTAACTTCCTTTTCTTACTATTATTTGTTCAATCAGATTTTCCCCCTTACTGGTAAAGTTTGAGGTATAATCAATTAAGAAGAATTTATTTGGTTTCAATATCAAAAGAAAAGGTAAATACTTTGGTTGAAATGAGCCAGTTGGTTTAGTTGATTCTGCAGGAGCCCCTAGCTCCTGAATATGTGAAATTGCCTTTTTCTCTTTCTAAATAACTGAAAGACCACGGGGATAGTCACACACTCAGGAAAACTATAGACTATGAGAAGAATGCATCAAATCAAATTGATGTATACTAAAAGCCTTCATTATTAGAACTAAGACCTTGCTTAGTTTAAGATATTTAATGATTTCCTAGCAATTGTCAGGCATTATATGTTTCAATCAGAATTCTTACTGCTGTGATCAGAACACTTGACATTCACAATATAAAGAAAGAAATATTTACTTGGTTACAAAGCTGGAGATTTCAGCCCATAAATATATATTATATTT
Organism: Muscardinus avellanarius; assembly: GCF_963383645.1. Taxonomy (NCBI): domain Eukaryota; kingdom Metazoa; phylum Chordata; class Mammalia; order Rodentia; family Gliridae; genus Muscardinus; species Muscardinus avellanarius. Next base: position 24,223,929 of record NC_137803.1, read on the forward strand.
TACACTAGCTGCCAAACAAGAGCCGGGAATGCAGGTCTTTAGCGCATCATGGCAGGGAACAGAGAGAGTGAAAAGTCAGAGTGATCCATTATAGCTGAGTAGAACCATCACACACACACACACACACACACTACTTAACCACACCCCCAGGGTTCCACCCTTGAACATGGCCACCCCCATAGCACATAGAATAGCTCAGAATATGACCATGAGATGAGATCTAGCAAACATTTTACATCCAAATGACAACACTGTATTAGTTACTATTGAAAAACAAAACAAAATCATCACACTGCCCTTGTCACCGATGGGCTTACAGTGTATGACAGAGCTGAGATACATACACAAAGAAATGCAACTGAAGAAAGAGTGATATGGATGTCTCAAAAATACAACAACAACAAAAAAAAGGATCCGAGAGTTACAAGAGCAAGAAAGAAACAAAAAACAAAAGCAAATGGTGGTTGAAGAAAGTCAGACTTGAGCAAGACCTTAGAATATGAGCAGCATTTAAACAGAAAGAGACAGAGGAGACACGAAGTTATACATCCCTTATTTATCTGTCTCTTGTCTCCCACCCCATTAGACTATGAGCCCATAAAGGCAGATGCTATGTGTCTGGTTTTCATCCCAGGACCAAGTGCAGTGTCAGCCACACAATAAGAACATGATGACTATTTTGATTAAATGGATAAATGGTGGAAGTATCAAAGTATTCCAGGTAGAAGGGACAAAATAAACAAAAGAAGACATAAATAAAAAATGTAAAACCTCACATTTATTGGCCATCTCTTCTCTGCCAGGGATTATATACAGGCTTTCTTTACTTTGTATTTACTTTTAATTTATGTGCCTAAAGCATTTTTTTTTCTGTAAAGGGCAAGGGAATATCATGGGTTTTGCCAACTATAGGCCTCTGTGGTAACTCCTCAACTCTGCCACTATGGTATGAAATCAGCCATAGACAACAGGAAAAGGTATGAACATGGCCCTTTCCAATAAAACCTTACTTACCAAAATCGGCAGTGGGCTAAATTTAACCTATAGTCAATTCTTGCCTTTAAAAATCAAAGGCAAATAAATGATTGCATTCTATATTATTTTTCAGTTCATGTAAATATATAAGAAAATAGATAAATGTTTATTTATTTACTTATTTATTCTCTGGTCATGGTAGTGCATACCCCTAATTCCAATAACTTGAGAGTCTGAGACAGGAAGATCACAGATTCAAGGTCAGCCTCAGAACCTAGTAAGGCCCTCTGCAACTTAGTGAGACCCTGTTTTAAAAAAAAAAAGTAAAATAAAATAGGGCTGGGGTGTATCTCAGAGGTAGAATGTCCCTGGGTTCAATCTCCAGTACCAAAAATAGTAATAAAAATAATTATATATATATGTATATATATAAAACATAAATTCATTATCAAGTTATTATAGACTATCTCTTGATATGCTCACAGAATTAGTATGTTAAAAATCTGTCCCCTAGTATGATGGTGTTAGGAAGGAGAAATCTGGAGAGGTGATTAGGTCATGAGGACGGAGTCCTCATGAATGGAGTTACTATCTCTATTAAAGAAAATCAGAGAATTCTCCCATCTCTGCCCTTGTGTACATGATGAGAAGTCAGCCAGACTTGAAGAGACCTCACAAAACTCGACCATGCTGGCACCCTGATCTTGTATTTCCAGCCTTCAGAACGGTCAGAAATACATTGCTGTTGTTTATAACTCACTCTGTATATGTTGCTTTACTACAGCAGCCAAGACTAAGACAATATTTTTGGGGGGTGGTTACATGACCGCACACATTTTAGACCCAAGTAACCCTAAGGAACAAACTTTTTATTTGGTCATGCTGACTTTCCTAGGGCTGAGTAGAAAATTCAGCTCAGTTCCCTCCGGAGCATTTTGAACAAATGATGAGCAAATTTCTGAACACATGGCAGACACTGGAGTAGATGTTCCCCAGGAGAATTCTTTATGATTCAAATTTAAATTTTTATTTGAAACATCTACATGACTCAGCACCCTTCTCATCAAGTGCAAATAGATAACATATGAATATAAAATAAAACATTTGGGTCTTTTGTGGGGACTTTACACAGAAATATTAATCAGTGTACCATCGTGGTCAAATTGAAATAAAGACAGCAACAGAAGAATATTAACCAGAATATACCATGACCCAGAAGTTAGCTACATAGGAGGTGATTGGCTGTGTGCTCAAACAAGTTAGACTCAAAGTTGATGAAGACACAGCAAGGCTAAAATACCTAGAGGAATTCAAGATGTCAAGAGGTAAAGTCCAACAAAATCAGTTAGAACATAAAGGCCCAAGTAAGTCCACTGAGATAGGCAGGTCAAAGATCAAATCTAGAAAACTATGATTGGAATTTTAGATTCTGCCTCCAAGAAGCTAGAGAAGACAATAGAAGACAAATACAAAGCTGTTCTTTGTTCCTCTGAGCCATATACCAGAATACGTGTCAAATGGAGACGTGCAGCCCTTCCAATTCATACAACTATTTTATTCTTGCCATTTCCCTTGTTTAGGGATTAATGAATATTGATTAGAAAGACTTTAAGCCAGGCATGGTGGCGCACACTTGTAATCCCTGCGCTTGGAAGGCGGAGACAGAAGGATCGTGCAGGTTCGAAGCCAGCCTCAGCTGGCTTAAGAGACCCTGTTTCCAAATAAAGTATAAAATAGGTCTGGGAGTGTAGCCCAGAGGTAGAAAGGTTCCATCCCCTGTTTAAAAATAAAAACAGACAGACTTTGAAAAGGCATATCTTGATTCTTCATCCAGCATGCGGTTAAATATGTCAAACTTAACAAAGTAAATCAAAGGTATACATCCTCTACCTTTATGATTTACCATAGGTATAACCTCCTAGGACTGAGAGACTGATGATAATGAGTAAGCCGATGGGAGTCATATAGTAGACCCCACTACTCATGTGCTTGCCAAGACTGATATATTACCTTTCCCAGCTTTCCCTTAGCCTTATAGATGAATCAAACCAAGGATGGGAGTAGGAAGTGATGTGCTGATACACCCAGTTCTGCCCAAATATGGCTGGGTGTGGTGGCACATGCACTAGTTGGGAGGTGAGACACTGCTTCAAGTTAAAAAATAAAATGGGCTGGGATGTGATTTTGCTCAGAGATACAATACCACTAGGTTCAATCCTTCCTCTCTCTCTCTCTCTCTCTCTCTCTCTCTCTCTCTCTCTCTCTCTCTCTCTCTCACACACACACACACACACACACACACACACACACACACTCACTCACTCACACACACCTCTCCAAATATACTCTTTCATTATTTTCCCCTTCCAGATGGCTCTAATTGGAAAGGCATGAATAAAATGGCAAATGCACAAGACTGAAGGAACCTGGGCCCCTGAATCACTGTGTGGACGGGAGCCAGCAGTCCAGGAGAATCACGCTTGCTCTGTGGTGCTAGTCTGAAGCCTCTGAGATTGGGCTGTATCTACTATAGCAGTTTGCATTATTTTAAGTAACTAACGTGAGGCGAAAGAGCACACATTGCCACTGGAAAAGGTTTTGCAAACCCCGCCGGAGCTCACAGAGCCTGAGCACTATAAAACTCAGGGAGGAAAAAACAGGAATAAGAAGGAATAAATGAAATTGTGTCAAAATAACATTTTCCCACTTAAGCAAAATTCAATTCTATCTCCTACATGTAAGGAAAAGAAGTAAGTAAACAAAATAGTCCTTGGGAAATGAGATAAGACCTAAATTGGCATTAATTCCTATGGATCATTGAGCAAATGGTGAAAACAAGAGATTCTAAAGATGACCATACAGTCGTATATAGCTGAGGACAATTAGGGCACATCAAAGGACATTTGGAATCTTTTACCCTTGTGTGTTGAAAACTCCTCTGTCACTCTGTCTTCTCTCTGTTCTCTTAGCTATCATAGTATTCATTGGAATCTCCCATCTATCGCTTAATTATAAAACTTTTTTGTTATTTCTTTCATGCATGTAGCCCTATGTAAATGCAATTCTGTAAGAGTAGGGAACAGATCTTTCAACCTTCTTCTTGTTCCTGAGGCTCAGGATTGAGTCTACCTTCCTCAGCTCAAGATCCACAATCATCGCTGATCTGGGTCAAGGTCCTTGTTGTATTTTGTAATTTTTTTTTGTTCCTTTCCCCCTTTATCTTCTACCCTCAACCTCACTTTGCCTCCCTCTAACATAAGCACTCACTTTTGCCTATTTAATCTATATATTTCTATTTTGTTTTTTATATTTTCATTGAGGTGTGTATCCAACCTTGAAAACTAAGTATCATTACTTTGTGTTCACATGGTGTGTATGTATGTGTATATATATACATATATATATGATATTTTGCTATCAATTTAAATCTGCATTGTACTTTTTTTTACTTAGTCTCTTGTCTCTGAGATCTATCCATGTTGCTATATGCAAATCTAGCTTATTTCTTCTGACTCATATATAGTGTTCTCTAGCATGATAATTGACTTAGAACCCATCAATATGTTGTAAAAGTAACTTGATGAGAAAGTTTCCAGTTGGCAACCAATTGTCTGGGTGAGTCTGGGATTTTATTAAATTTAACTATTTTAATGTTTTTATTTAATGACTAGAATCAGAATTGGCAGTGTGTTCTTTCATTCACAAATGATACTAGTTTTAAAAATCAGGAGAATGGCAAGGCACACTACCCTCATTTTCCCCTCCAGTCTTCTGTCTCTGTAATAATGACCCCTGTCTTCATCTGATTGTAAATTTGTGAAAAATTAACTGTAGTAGTTTCCTGTTTTGCACAGCTCCTAAAAAACTGTGGCATGCTTGGGCTGCTTATGGGAAGAGAGGAGCTTTTCACTGATGTTTTCCTTTAGAGACAATGAATATCATCTTATTTTCCCTGTACTATATACATTTAATCACTCCCCTACCTCCATTCAAAAGATCTGCAATTATGCTCTCCTGAAACATGGGCCCTGGTCAATATTTATTTGTTTATTTATTTATTTATTCAGGTATTTCTTTGTCTCCTTCATTCCTCCTCCTCCTCCTCCTCCTCTTCCTCCTCCTCCTCCTCCTCCTCCTCCTCCTTCTTCTTCTTCTTCTTCTTTTCTCTCTCTCTCTCTCTCTCTCTCTCTCTCTCTTCTCTCTCTTCTCTCTCTTCTCTCTTCTCTCTCTCTCTTCCTTCTTTCCTTTCTTCCTCCCTTCCTTTTTCCTTCCTTCTTCTTAGTACTGGGATTCAACTCATAGGCATTCTACCTCTGAATTACACTCCAAGATCTACCTACCTACCTTCCTATTTATTTACTTGTTTATTTGATTTGAAACAGGGTCTCACTAGATTGCTAGAGTTGGTCTCAAATCTGAATCCTCCTGTCTCAGCCTCCTAAGTATTAGGATTACAGGCATGAGCCACCATGCCCAGTGGTCAGTGTTTCTTAAGGACTAGTCCAGAGTCACATGAACAACAGAATACCTCGGGAATTTGTGACAAATAAATTTTCCAGAGTGCTTCTCAGATGTATTAGTCTTTGGGTGAAACCCCCAATCACACTTTATTCAACCCCCTTTGTTGAATGCTACGCATATTAAGACTTAATGCTCTCTGTCATAATTTTTGTTATTTAATTAAAAAAATTAACAATACTTAGTGTCTCCAGATAATAGTAGACCTCATAGTTATAAAATGTCATAATGGAAACAGCTCACCTGGATTTAATCTTCCTGGCCATCTGCTTTTGAAATTTATAGCAAGAAGGATCCATCCAGTACAGTCTTATATTTAAAAAATTCCCCAAACAGTTACTTCACTTAGAATATTATAAGGCTAACAAATTGCTTCAATATATTAATTCAATTTCCTATATTCTATGCAGCAAACCATACTCTAGTATACATTATTTTAAGTAACTGAGTTCTTAATAAGGTCTGTGTATGTGGAGATGGTTCTAGAGATTGAAGCCAAGGCATTCTACCTCTGAGCTACACCCCCAACCTTTTTGAAACATGGTCTTGCTAAGTTGCTGAGGGGCTATGTAAGTTTCTGAGACTGGCCTTGAACTTCAATTCTCCTATCTCTACCTCCCAAGTATTAGGATGACAGGTATGCACCACCACATCTGGCTTAAATAAGTCTCTTAGTTGAAGAAATGGAAACTGCCTTTAAATTAAAGCTTAAGCTGGGCGTGGTGGTGCATGCTTGTAACCCCAGCACCTGGGAGGCTGAGACACGAGGATCACACAGGTTCGAAGCCAGCCTCAGCTACTTACTGAGGCTCTCAGCAACTTAGTGAGACCCTGTTTCCAAATAAAGTATAAAATAGGTCTGGGAGTATAGCCCAGAGGTAGAAAAGCACCTGGGTTCCACCCTTAGTACCACAAAAAATTAATTAAGTAATTAATTAAAGCTTAAATTCTGACGCTCAATCTATATTCTTTTCTCAGAAATATTTTCTACTTCTAGAATTTTGTACATTTGTCTTTATGCACAATTTTTCCAATATTTAAAAAAGTAGAAGTCTGCCCATGCTGAATCTACTATTCATTAATTGGAGGGGTTCTTCAAGCTCACTGTTTTAGGCAGAGATCCTTCCTACTGAAATCAAAACAGAGTGGCATCTCTCATTTCTCAGGAAATGAAAGCCTTGCTATTGCTACTTCCTGAGCAGCCCCATTAAACACAGCCCCAGTGATGAGGAGACTCAGAGTGGCTGGCAAACATAAGGAGACAGGTGTGTGCTGCTCTGCGTCCTGCCCAGGGCTATCTTTGGCAGGACAGTGGTGGTGAGATTAGTAGCATTACCAGTGGGGGCCAAGACACAGGTCCAGGCTTTATGGTACCAGGGTGTACTAAGCCACAAAGCTCAGGCAAGCATCTTCTTGCCTGTAGCTGCCACAGAGAATATGGACACTGAGGAGCTATTTGTTCACAATCCAGTGAAATAATCTTGGAAGAGTTTCATGCAGCTTGCCTTCTCTAATCAAAAGTTGAACTTGTGTTTTGGGTGTCAGTCACTTTGAAAAAATATTATAATCATAATTTCTGATTATAAACAAATTATTTAGAAATTATTAGGATGATTTAATGAACTTCTGTACTTCATTTTAAATCACTCAATAAGTGATTTTATAATATACATATTTACGTTTGTATTGTCTATAATTTGTCTGTGTGGGGGGTACTGCAAATTGAACCAGGGGCATGCTACTTCTGAGCTACATCCTCAGCCACTTTTATTTTGTAGTTTTGAAGCAGGGTCTGGCTAGGTTGTTAAGAATCTCACTTCCTGCTGCTGAGGCTATCCTCAAACCCAGGATCTTCCTGTCTCAGCCTCCCAGGTACTAGAATTACAGACATGTGCCACTATGGTTGGCTTAGGTATAACATTTTAACACATTGCTCTCTTACCGTTACATACTTTAAACATCACTTTTGAGTGTATGTGTACATACTGGTGTGGATGGGAGAACAAAGAGAAGTTGGTGTTTCTTTACCTCAGTTTTGTGAAAGAAGGCTCCCTAGCTGTTTCAGATGCCCCTTGATCAGCAGTCTTTCAGGTTGAATAAGTCACCCATCTTGGCCATTCCATCCCTCCCGACAGTACTCAGCCTCCTCTCACAGGAAACATCTTTCCACTCGCTCATGACTTTTTTTTTTTTTTTAGTAGAAAAGATGTAAACTACTTAGCCTAGAAATAAATTTAATTTAGTCCTTTTCAGAGAAGCAAATGTTCTCGGTTAAAATATATTTTCAAAATTGTTACCTAGGGTCAAAGATACTGCATTATAAGCTCTGTTAGATAAAATGAGCATTTTAAGAATAAAAAGCACTCCCAAAAGTGATACCTTTTAATTTGCAATTCTTTTTTAGACTACTTCTCATAGGTAAGATTCAATCGATAGCAAAGGCACCTTAACTTTAAAAATAGCACTTCAGCAAATCATTCCCAAAGATGTTCAGACTCACTGGTGTAGTTCAGGAATTTATGACAGCTTTAATCTGCTTTGGGGCACATAAGTAGCTTTCCTCTGGAATGCAAGTTTCTCATTCAGAGTTCTCTTAATGCAAAAAGACTCGGGAAAAGAATGGCTGGAAATCGGTGGCTTTTTCCATCTGTCCCACTGAGGATTTCCAACGGAAAAGGAAAGCTTGCTTTATTAAAGTCTGGGTCCTTGGTGTGGTTTTGCAGAACATTATACCTCTCCCAGGCGTGACGGCAAATAAAATTGCATAAGTCAAACAAATTTTCTATTCATTCCTCTTTGCATCACCTCTGTGGTGCGTATTCTAATATTATCCCTGCCTCATAGGGTTCTTGGGTCAATCCTAGAAGAAGAAATAACATCCTCTACATTTGGGAACAAGTTAACACACAGGCATCAGTGTCTGGACTGTATTGCTTTTGAAATTATACTAGTTTGCAACTCACATGGTCCCTTGAATTACATGTTTCTTTGAAAGTTCATCTCTCAGAAAAACTGCCTCAATGCCAATGTATATTTTGTTCCAAGACCCAAATTAAATCACATTCTACCACAACTCAGATGTCATAAAAGTAGATATAAGCAATACTGAGTTAATAAAGGACATCAGTTCTCCTTGGAGGGAAATACTGTTTGATTTTTCTTTTAGCTCAGACTTTTGAGACTCAGTCCTTATTATCGCTAAGATGTGCAGCCTAGAAATTTTCAAGAATTGGAAAAATAAATCATCAAACAAAGAAGGAAACATAGCTTAAAAATCTTAAATACTGACTTGAGTACTGGAACATGTACAGCCCCCATGTGATCAGTTGTCTATTTCTACAAATCACCCCAAAATTAGTATCTAAAAAAATAGCAATGTTTGCTCATGGTTCTATAGGTCAGCAGTTTGAACTGGGTTCAGCTAGGTGGTTCTTTTGCTGCTCTTGCTTGAGGTCGCCCATGCAACTGCAGTTATCTGGTGACTCAACTGCAGTTGGATGGTCTAACACCATCCACTCACATATCTGGTGGTTGGAGAGGTTGTCTCTGAGTTACATGCCTCCTGCAAGCTGACCTGGGATTCAGTACATGGCAGATGATTTTCATGAGAATGAGCTCAAAAGCCTGAACCTACACTTGTAATGCACACATTGTCCTTTCTGATGTATTCAAAGTAGCCACAGAGCCAGCTTCACTTCAAAGGTAGGGAAATAGAGCCCACTCTATAGGGGAAATTGCAAATGACTGGTGGTCCTTTTGATCAACCACACAACCTACCTTCCATAACACAAAGGTAGAAGGACTAAATAGTCTTTACTCAGCTGAGTTTTCTTTTTTAGTTTTTTTTACAAGAAAGAAATATTTATTTGGGGATGCCATCAGGGCCACAGATATTAAAAAACTTAAGGTATACTCAACATGGAATCAGAGACACAAATAGTAAAAATAGATCATTCATGCCTAGCACGTAAGACACAGTCAATGTGAGATAGGATGAGAAAGTGGGATGGAATGGAATGGGAAAGCAGTAGGACTTATACTGATTATATAAATAAATTATGTAAGAATGGAAGTTACTAGCCAATCCTAGCAGAAGTAGCATGCAATTTAATCTGAGATGTAATGCATGTTCCATTTTTAAATTAGACTTTAAATGTTCTCATTACATACACATACACTATAAGTATGTGAAGTAATAGATATGTTAATTAGGTTGATTCAATCATGCAGCAATGAAAATATGTATATCAAAACATCACAGTGTGCTCCATAAATATATACAATATATACTCTGATTTTTTCAATGAAAAGTATATTTTAAAATTAAAACACGAATGTAATAATTTTTTAAAAGAATAACATTCTTATTTAATGTGGGGAATAAAGTAAAGGTATTTTCAGTTATACCAGGACTTAAAAGTTTTCAAGTAAGCAAAGAGTTCAATCCAAAGAGGAGCAATGGTATGAACACACATGTTTAATGAAAGCAAGTAACTAAGCAAATGGTAGATATATAGACAGACAGATGACCACCTAGAAATAAAATACCAAATGATATGTACAAGAGATATAGAGCAGAAAAGGAAACATAAGCTAAACATTGAGAAAAGTTCTTATTCTGCCTGGGGTGGAGACACGGTTAGTGATAAGCCTAAGACACTGATAAGGAGAAACGAGTGTTTGGATGGCTCTAAGCGAGTAGCAGTAACTAGCAGAAAAATACAAAAATAGAATGTATTTTTTCACCAGTAGAAAAAAAAACAACAAAAATTCTTGATCTCTCCAACATATGATAGCAAAATAGAAAAAAAATTAGCACAGAAAGTAGAAAATACAGATTTTTCTCACAATTGTCATGAATAAGTCTAAACATCTCGGTAATTATAATATATAAATTAAACTCAACGATTCAAATAGAGTTTATCAGAATTGACTTTTTAAAAGGATACGGCATTGTTCACACAGACAATAAGGAGGTATGGCACACAGAAGTTAAAAATGAAAAGACTTCATTTTTAAAGATATACAAAACAAATGTGAAATAAACTAAAAGCCAAAACATTTGAGTGGCAGTGTCTGCAGTAACCCAAAGCAAGATTTTAAATAGTAAAAGGCAAAATATTATAAAAAGACATAGAATCATAAACAGGTATATTCCAACAATATAATTTTATAGCTAGTTGCACAACCATGGAAATAATTATGGTAGAAAATAGATTAATCTATAATACATTATGGTTGAAGGTTTTAACACACTCAGGTCTGAAATCAATAGATAAGCAGAAAAAATGTGAATAGATATTTGAACAGAAACTTCACAAAATATAGAATATGATCCTTCTAGAGTACCTATGAAAGATTTTAAACATCACACATCTATTAAATACTAAAGAAAATTTAATTTTAAACAATCATCATAAGATCCACTATATCTTCAGATTTTTCCAGACAAAGCATTAGAAGCAAGTTGGGATACAGAGAGAAATATACCAAGTGATGTGTGCAGATATGTTTGAATCTTACTATGACTGATAATTACAATGCATCAATAAAAATATTGTAAAAAAATAAAAGAAAAAAGTCATAAACAAATAGCAAAATCATAGTTGGATTATTCCAATATGTAGAAGTAGAAATAATTTTTTGTGGTACTGGGGATTGAACCAAAAGACATTCTACCTCCAACCTATATCCCAGTCCTATTTTACTTTGGTTTGAAACACAGTCTCATTAGGTTTATGAGAGTCTCATTACTTGCTGAGCCCGTCCTCGAATCTGCAATCCTCTTGTTTCAGTCTCCCAAGTACTGGGATTACAAGTGGTTGCCACCACACCCAATTTAGAAGTAAATGTTTTGAGATAAACCATTGGATAAAAGGGATATTATAAAAGGATTATAAAATACCTAAAAATAAATAAGCGAACTAATATTGCTAAAGAGTACTGAAGTAACAGAACAAAATAAGATCGGAATTAATCCAAACAGAGGGAAGAAACACTGAAAGAATATTAAAAACTATATAATAATGTTGGCTGGAAAAGAGAGTTCTTTCTGTGATAATCATGAACAGACAAATTTCTGGAAAGACTAAAAGATACAAATGACTGCATCATAGAGAAAATGGAAGTAAAACTACAGATATAGAAGTGATAAAAGTTAGAAAACATATATGAATAAACTATATGTCATTCTGAAACCTTAAATGCAATAGTTAAATTACTAAGCAAATGTAAAATGCACAATATGCACACAAATAAGTAGAATATTTGAAGGTATGTGTTAATCAGCTTTCCATTACTATAAAAAGCACCTGAGATACTTAACTTATAAAGTGAAATGTTTTTAATGGCTCACAATTTGACAGGTTTAAGTCCATATTCAGGTGGATCCATTGTCTTTAGCCCCTGATGGGGATACCAGACAGTAGTGGCAGGGAACACATGTAAGAATGGAGCTCAAAAATATTATATGAGGCGAGTACACCCAGTCCCAAAGAATGAGTAGATGCATGCTCTCTCATATATTCGAAAGCTAGAGACATATTAGGAAATAAGGGTTACATCAGATAAATGAGCAGAGACTCCAGGGGGATGGCTGAGTGTGCCTAGGGAAGGGGTGGGAGACAAAGTCATAAAGAATGCATAGAATGCATAGAGGAAATAATACCATGAACATATACAAAATTGCCAATTCCAATCTCAAAGACTTGTATGGTGAGGGTGAGAGGGGTACAGTGGAGAGGACAACAAGAGTTGTGTGCTGCAGGGCGTGGTGGCGCACACTTGTAATCCCTGTGCTTGGGAGGTGGAGACAGGAGGATGGCGCAGATTCAAAGCCAGCCGCACTGGTTTAAGAGACCCTGTTTCCAACTAAAAATATAAAAAATGGGTGTCTGGGAGTATAGCCCAGAGGTAGAAGGGTTTCCAGGAACCCCAGAACCATGAAAAAAAATGAGTTGTGTGCATGTATTTTTCTAATACTTCTTGTCCAAATATGATGTTCAACTGCAATATATCCAATAGAAAAATAAAAGAAAAGCTTTTCACCTCATATTTGTGGAGAGAAGAGGAAGAAGAAGAAGAAGAAGAAGAAGAAGAAGAAGAAGAAGAAGAAGAAGAAGAAGAAGAAGAGGAGGAAGAGGAGGAGGAGGAGGAGGAGGAGGAGGAGGAGGAGGAGGAGGGAGAGAAAAGAAGAAAAAGGAGAGGGAAGAAGATAAAGATGAAGAAGATGAAGAAGAAGGAGGAGGAGGAGAGAAGGAGGAGGAGGGAAGAAGAAGAACAAGAAGAAGGAGGAGGAGAAAAGAGAAGAAAAAGAAAGAGGAGAGGGAAGAAGAAAAAAATGAAAAAGAAGATGACAATGATGACAGAGGGAAGAGGAGGAGGAAAGAAAAAGAGAAAAAGAAGAGAAGAAAGATGAGAAGAAAAGAAAAAGGAGGAGGAGGAAGAAGAAGGGAGGATGAGAGAAGAAGGAGGAGGATGAGAAGAGAAGAAGGAGAAGATAAGGAGAAGAAAAAAAGAAGAGGAGGAGGAGGAAGAGAAGAGAAGAAAAAGAAGGAGAGGGAAGAAAACAAAGATGAAGATGAAGAAGAAGGAGGAGGGGAGAAGGAGGAAGAGGGAAGAAGAAGAAGGAGGAGGAGGAGAAAAGAGAAGAAAAAGGAAAGAGGGAAGAAGAAGAAGAAGAAGAAGAAGAAGAAGAAGAAGAAGAAGAAGAAGAAGAAGAAGAAGAAGAAGAAGGAGGAGGAGGAGGAGGAGGAGGAGGAGGAGGAGGAGGAGGAGGAGGAGGAGGAGGAGGACAATGATTCCAGAGGGAGGAGGAGGAGGAGGAAAGAAGAGAAAAAGAAAAGAAGAAAGATAAGGAAAAAAGAAAAAGGAGGAGGAGGAAGAAGAAGGGAGGATGAGAGAAGGAGGAGGAGGAGAGAAGAAGAAGAAGAAGATAAGGAGGAGAAGAAACAAAAAGAGGAGGAAGAAGAAGGAGGAGGAGGTAAAGAAAGAGGAGGAGGAGTAGAAGACCAGGGACAAAGAAGAAGACAAACAGGGATGAAAAAGGAGGACGAGGAGGAGGATGAAGAGAAGGAGGAGGAGGTGGTTGAGGAGGAGAAGGCGATGACCAGGGACCCACTATTCCCTTTGAGGTCATGTTCCCCCCAAAACCTAAAGCCTTCTACTTGGTCCTCACCTCTTAGAGGTTCTACTAACTCCACTGGGGACCAAGAGTTTACCACTTTGGGAGACATTTAAGATTCAAACTATATCAGGATAATGATTTTTTTTTTTTTTGTGGTACTGGGGTTCCTGGAAACCTTTCTACCTCCAGGCTACACTCCCAGACCTATTTTTACATTTTTATTTGGAAACAGGGTCTCCTAAAGCCAGCGCGCAGCTGGCTTCAAACCCGCGCGATCCTCCTGTCTCTGCCTCCCAAGCACGGGGATTACAAGTGTGCGCCACCACGCCCAGCCAGGATAATGATTTAAAAGTAGAACAAGAAACAATATTATTCTGTCTCTCCCTTGGTACAAAATTCAGGAGAAAAGAAAAGCAAACAAAACAAGCAAAAAATAAAAGTCAAGCCAAGCCATGTGTGGTGGCACACTTGTAATCCCAGTACTTGTGAGGCTGAGACAGGAGAATGGCAGCTTCAAAGCCAGCCTCAGCTACTTAATGAGGCCCTCTGCAACTTATTGTTTCAAAATAAATAATAAAAAACAGAGCTGGGGGTATAGCTCTGAGGTAGAATGCCTCCCCAGTGCCACAAAAAAAAGAGTAAAGCCTCAATAATTTTATAGGTGCCTTACCATATTTTCAAGGAATAGATCTTTTAAACCTTAGATATATTTTCATAATTTACATACAACTAGAAAAAGGCAAGGGAAGTCATCTAAAACTTCCAAAGATTATTAGTATCTTGTTAACAACAACAGAAAAAACAGAGAAACACAGAAGACTTCTTTGTTCAGCCAATGACTTGAAAGGGTTTTAAGAGGTTATAGACACACTAATATAAATTCTCCGAGTGCCCAGTTCAGTCTCTGAGTGCCCAATTTGGTGGCAGCAGCAAACATTGCCACGACAACTTGGTCTACTAGTAACATTGGACCCAAGTGGCCAAGATTGCCATCTGTTGGCAATTGGGCACAATGATCCTCTGCCCTGGAGAACAGACATTCTCTCTGGAATAGATACTAGTTCAGGAGTTGGATATGTTTTAAGGCTCACATGTTCCTGACATGACCAGCATTCTTGAACTTACTGAATGCCTACTTACCTTCAATATTTCCCACTACACCCCTTCTAACCAAGGAACTTATTTACAGTGAACAAAATGATGTACAGGTTTTCAATATCTCTCTTCCAGAAATGGCTGACCTTGGAAAATTGTAGATTTGCCTGTTAATGAATAGATTTGCCTGGTAATGGCTCCACCTGTAAAATATTTCTATCATGGGAGACAGACAGTGGTTCCACTGAATTGGGACCTGGTGCTCTTCCAGTGTCTAGGACTTTTTTTGCTTCTCTCTTATTTAAGGTTGTATGTACCTACATCTGGGACACATATTTGGCCTTAGAAAATCAAAATAGGACTAAAAGAAAGTAAATCGGCCAGTCCTGGCTTAGGACAGAATTGTACTTTAGAGTTAAGGAGAAAAGATCCCTCTAGGTTTTCCAACATGGTTCAGCAGAATAAGTAAGAGTGAAGAGATCTAAAGCTCAAGGTCGTCCTGGACTGGAAGGTGGGCATTAAAGCCGAGTTTCTCTCTACAAGAAAAGAACAGTTTCTTTTTCCATTATTCAGAAGAGCAAACCTATGCTTAGAAGAGTAAATTGCCCAAAGTCACATACATTCAAAGCAGCAGGTGCATTTGACTCCAGAATGTAAAATCTTAAGAAATAAGGCATACTGTCTCTGACTAAACAGCTCTTTTGAAAAATGAGTAAATAATCAGATATTCCAAAGAGAGGTGATGTGTAAGTCACTAAATGTTTCAGAGTGACTTTATGCAGCCTATTTTTTCCAGTGGGTGTGGAGAGTGAGTGGAGGTTATGTTCAAGAAACCAAGACTGCTTATGAACCACTGGGTCTCCACTGGAAAGTCCACATATATTAGAACTTTGCCAGAGTCAGCCTGAATTCTGAGCACATACCTGAATCAAAAGCACGGCTTCTAAGAAAGCAGGAGTGAGCTTCTCCAGGGAGCTGGCATCAACTTTCTCACTCACCTACCTCTGCAAGTCCCACTTCCCTCGTGGTAATCACTCTAAGGGAATGGCATGATAAACCTGCAAGAGACCCACACAGAAGCTGTGGCTGGCAGATCAACTACAAGTATATGGGGTAGGCATACTAAGGGAAGAAGACTAGAGTACGACAGAACACTATTTTGCCATAGGACCCAGAACACAAACCAGACAGAAATGAGTGGGAAGAAAAAAGAGCAGTGATTCATTAGGAAGCCTGCTGCAACTTGTATTCAAACCTTCAAGCTGGTGAACTGGTTCAGGGTACTTCCTTCATTCTCTAAATACAGGGCTTTAACTGACTTAGCCTCCCCCAGGCATCTGTGCATTGGAATGACCCGTTACCTGCCTTTCCAGTCTACTGTTCTGGTCGCTGCAGGTTACCTCTGCTAACTAGGTATTACTCAGCATGTTTTATCTGAGTATTCCTGACACCTGGGTTCCTGACACCTAGTTTTTAAAACGTGGTGACTAGAAAATCCCTGAATTCTTTTCTGGTCCTTCCAGTCAAAGCTGCCTGACCTTCCAGTTCATCATTATTCCTGAGACCTACAGGAAATTACCAAAATAACTTATTCATTGACACTAAAGTCACCCACCTAATGGGACAATGTGAGTCAAACCAGACTAGACCCTCCTATTCTGCAAACAGTTCCTCTCAATGAAGCAAGATAGTAGGGAAGCTTCTTAGTTTCTGCTGCAT
Source organism: Muscardinus avellanarius (assembly GCF_963383645.1). Lineage (NCBI taxonomy): Eukaryota > Metazoa > Chordata > Mammalia > Rodentia > Gliridae > Muscardinus > Muscardinus avellanarius. The sequence continues at coordinate 24,240,361 of NC_137803.1, forward strand.
AGCAGGGACAAAATGATGGTTTCTTTTCCCCTTATGTGATAGCATTTTACCTTTTTAAAAATATTTAGAGTATAGTAAGAATTCTGTTGCCTAAAATAAAATACAATTAGGATTTGGTCCTGCAAAGCCTCAGGATTAAAACTACAAAGATTCGTTTTGGGAGGTTTTTTCCTCCCTGTTATCTGGATGGCAAATTCCAAAACACAGAATACAATAAATTAAATCACTCTGTACCAGACCTTTGGCACTGGAAATTGGCATGTCCTTGGCCTAAATCTAGGAAATTGCGTAAGTCAAAATCATAATTTATAAATTGGAGATAATAGTTTCATGGGCTAGGCCTGCTTTGTGTAGGAGCAGATGATCCAGACAAAACAAATTTTGAGATATATTTATTAAGAATTTAATCATGTAACAGCTTTTAAAGGAGGAGGTGAATCTATACTTCCTAACCTATAGAAATCTTCAAAGCATTTGGGTGGATGAAAAGGAGAGTTATAGAATGAAAAGTGCCATGCACCCCTGTCGTTTTTTTTTATCTGCTCAGCAATAACAAGAACTTCCTGTTGGTAGACTTCCCCACTCCTGGGACAGCTGGGAGGTATAAATCCTCTGCCTCCTACTATGGAAGCTGAACTGGGCAGATTTTGCTTCTCCCCATTTCTGGCACCAGGAAATAAATTCCAAAAAAGTACTGGCTGAGCCTTTTAACCTCAAGGGAGCCATGCAGAGGTGTGGGAAGCATCTACATCACCATCTCATCCCACCTCTCTGGATTATTGTCCAATTAGCTCACAAAATGACCTCTCCTTTTCTTGCATCCCCCACTCGCTCAAATTTCTCTCCACAATAGCCAGAGCAATCTCTCAAGAAAACAAATCCAATTACTCTCCTACATATTGGCTCGCCAACACATACAGAATGCAATTCAAGCTCTTTACATGTTCACTGCCTTTCTGACCCCCCTACTTCCATCCAAGCCCCAAGCTCCATTGCTCACCAATGCCCACCCACCTCCCCATCAGCCTCCATCCTGCAGAGCCCTATTGGCTTCTCCCACCCACCTGCCCTCCTCTCACTGTTCCTGGCCCACTTGTCCAGCTAACTCACACTGTTCTAGACTTAGTTCACTTAGAAGACATCTCTGTTAGAAAACCTTCCAAATCCCAGCACCCAGGCTGGGTTAGATGTATCTTTTCTTCCACTGTCCATTCTGCATTCTTCTGTTTCCACATTAACCAACAATCAAATTGTGTGCAGTATCAGTGGCTGTTCCTCCGTGAGCAGCTTGAGGGCAAAAAACATGCCCTAACTTGTGTGAGCATATAACATGGAACATTTGTACCAGTGAGCACTCAGCAAAGGAGTGTTGATTTTATTCTTGATCTCTCTGCAGTGAGCTTGCCCCCCCACACACATACACACACAGTTATTATTTTTACACCATCTTTACACTTCTCAATTCTGATAGATTTCTCCAGCTTTTCACTTTCAGAGACACTCACCTCTCAATTTCTAAGAAAACAAAAAATCCACTGGAAGTAAACACCTGCCACTACTTACCACTAAGTCCCCCTGCCTGCCTGCCTGCCTGCCTGCCTGTACCTCCATCTGCCTTCTGGCTTCCCTGTATTCCAATCCATCCCAGCTGGGAAATGCCAGTCCATCTCTACATCATCAACTTCTTGGGGACTGCCAACATCAGTATGTCTCTCAGCTCTTCAGCAATCTTTAGTATACTTCCATCTGCCTCCAAACAGGCTGAGAACTCCCCCTTCTTAAAATAAGAACAAAGACTCCACAAAAGAACTGAAAAAACCTTCCTTGATCCAACAACTGCCCTGTGTCTCTCCTTCTCTTGGCAGCCTCACCATATCCAAGAATTTTCTACATCCCCGTACCCAATTCCTCATTTTGCCTTTATTCTTCACCTTACTCCAAGCTAGCATGTATGGCCCACACTGCATAAAAGCTGCCATCACCAGACACATTGGCAATCACAAGACAGACACCATCTTATCAGCCCTCAGCGGCATTCAGCACAGCTGCGTCCTCCTTCTGGAAAGGCTGTCTTCTCATGGCTTCATGACTCCACATCTCATTTTCCTGGCTTCCCTCACTCTTTTTTTTTTTTTTTTCTGGCTATTCCTGCTCAGTCTGTTTGGCTGGCTCTCCTCCCCTATCTGAAAACTATTGAAGTTAATCAGGACTGGGACCTGGGTTCTCTTCATTCCCCGCTCATCATTTCTCTCTTGGCAAATCTCAGCCCATAGCCCTCCGGGTGCCAGAGATACTCAAATACTTATCTTCAGCCAAGACCTCTCTTCTGGGTTTCGGATAGAAATAGCCAACTGCCCAGCTGCCATCTTCTCTTGGATGTCTCAAATTGACCTCTTGATTCTCCCAGCCCCAGGCTCTCAGTCAACTCTCTTCTGGCATTTCCCATATCAGTAAATGGTCTTTTTCATCTATTCAGTGACTCATGCCAAAAATATGAAAGTCACCCTAGGCCCCTTCCTTTTCCTTAGTGTTTATATCTAACTAATGACCAAACCCTGCAGATTCTATTTCCAATATAAGCACCAAGCACTGCCACCCACCTAATGTGAAGTCCACTGTCAGCCTTCCCCTGGACTACTAAAAACTCACCTCTCTGGATTCCCCTCTCCGCATATTCTTGAATGATTTTTTTTATTGAAAAATACAAAATTTGAACATGTCTCCACTTAGAACGCACTAATGAATTTCCACTGCCATTTGAGATAAAATTCAAAACCCTTAACAAGACCCACAAGTTAGCTGGGTGTGGTGGTGGACACCCATGACCCCAGGGAGGCTGAGACAGGAAGATCACAGGCTCAAGGTCAGCCTCAGCAACTTAGTGTGGCTCTCAGGAACTTAGTGAGATCTTGTTTCAAAACTAAAAAAAAAAAAAAAAAAATAGAACTGGAGATATATGTCAAGAGGCAGAATGCCCCTGGGTTACATTTAATCCAAAAAAATAACAATTTCACAAGAAATATTGATCTGGTCCCTGCCTAATTATGAGCCAAAGCACAGGGCCCCTGTGTATATACTTATGATGCACTAGCCACAATGGCTTTTTTCCCTTTCATAAAAATTATCAAACATATTCCTGCCACATGGTCTTCACATGCAATTGCTATATAGCCCTCCATCCTTTCCCTAACAAAGGTTCCTCACCCCTAGAATCAATCCTAAATGGCCCCTCACCAAAGGAGATTTTCCTCTCTAGTTAAATATGACCTGAATTTTTTCCTTCATATACATTTCATGATTCATAATTATGCATGTACACATGTAATTACCTATCTAGCGACTTTAAGTGACTTTAAAATTTATGGAGAGAGAAACCACATTTGTGTTGTCCAGAGCTAGGGTCCTAGTGCCCAACCTAGTTTCTAGAATGTAACAAGAATTCATAATGTAGTTGTTTGCTGAATCAATTATAGACAATGGAAAGCTACTAGAGGTTTTTATACAAGTGCTATGCAAAGTTTTATTTAAGGCACTGCATCTTGTCCATGAACAAGGAATAAATGGAAATGGGAGGAGACTGTGAGTGATCTGGTTCATTTGAGCTAGGTATACTTGCACTAGTACAGAGAAGATGTTTGGATGCCACATTAAAAGAAAAAGTTAATTGCCTGTGGCAGTTGGAAAAAAGGAATATTAAAGGTCATCAATGGACCATTACTCAAGAAAACTATATGTATGCTTCCAATGTGCCAGGCATTATGCTAATTATTAGCAGTACAGAGATAAGACTACTCTAGGTCTGCAATGGAATGTTATCCAGTCACAAAAGGAAATGAATTGCTGACAAATACTTCAACATGAATGAGCCAGATGCATGAAGCCAAAAATTGTATGAATCCATTTATTTGAAATGCCCACAATAGAGAAATATTTAAAGACAGAAAGCAGAGTGATGGTTATCAGGAATTTAAAAAGGAAAGGATGATGGGGAGGGACTGCTAATGGTACAGAGTTTCTTCTGGGAGGATGAAAATGTTCGTGTTAATGATAATGGTCGCACCACACTGATATCCTAAATACCGCCAAATTGTATGAGTTAAACAAAGGAATTTTATGGTGTGTAAATTGCATCTCAGTAAAGGTCTTTTAAAAATAAAAAGGATGGGAAGACAACACTAGCCCTTCCTCAGAAATTTACAGTGAAGATATCATGCAAGGTCAAGCAAAATGTGGCAAGTGCTTTTTGAAAAGGAATAACTAAGTGTCCCCAGAGCTCTGACCCAGAGCTTAATCAGGGTCATGTAGATTGCTGATGTCAGGAAGGGGTTCTGACCTGATTAGAATGGCACTGGAGGATAAACCTTTATTGTAGGAGAAAAAAAGAGGTGCTAGATAGTGATGAATCTTTTTTCTATTCCCTTTATTCTTTTTCTGGCCACTTCACAAATCTAGTAATTTCCTTCCCTTAAACAGATAGGTGTCTCTCTACACACACACACATTCTGATGACATATCAGCTCATGAAAAAGACACACAGCCCAGTGCTTTGCTTCCAACTTCTATTTTCACCCCAAAGTGAGGACTAACATATATACCAGAAGGTCTGGAGACCACAGAATTGCCAATATCAAACAGCCATGGACAAGCAAGCCTTCACCTCAATCTCTATTGGCTTGATTAAAAAAAAAAAAACATGAACTTTTCATTATTAAAATGTTTGTGACACTCTAGTCTTTTCATGCAATAATTTTTAATATAATCATGATATTATATTAAGTTTTAAATTCTATATTTCTACATGACATTATAGCTAGAATATTACCAAGTTATTACCTACTTTCTTAGGCAATTAGACAAGTTTATGATGCTCCATCAAATAGATATTTAATAGTTATCTTAACTAATTCTTCAGAATAAGATATTTAAATGATCTCAAATCTTTTGCTGTCATGAAAATATAGCAAAGAAACATATTTGTACATAGTTTCCATTCTTTCCTATCTTTATTTCACTAAAAGGGATTCCCCAAAGTGTCATTTCATTACAATTTCTTTCATTCAGTTTTTTTTTTTTTTAGCACCCTAGCAAAGGCACACCATTTTGGTTATACTGAGCTGAGTCCTTTGATCAAATCTTACAACTGCCTGCTCCTCTCAGTGCAAATTCAAAAGTTAAAACAGTGGGAGCAGTGTTCACACCTTCTTGATACATTTCACACAAGCAAGTGATACAGAGGAAAAGCCCTTTCACACTTACACTGGGTCTACCCTGTGAAGCACTGGTCTAGCATTTCAAAAGTATTAACTCATTGAACCCTTTTAACAATCCTAAGAAGTAGGCACTATCATCCTTCCTGTTTTAGGGATGAGGACACCAGGCCACAGTTGCACTGGCAGTAAGTGACAGAGACAGGATCATGGACACTGGTGTTGGGTTCATGGCCATTAACTCTGCTGACCCATGATTGGGGTCAGAAGAGTCCAGGTTCTAGCCCTGACATTCATGGACCAAAGGGCAGTTTCAACGAGCTTGATAATTTCTCCTACTAAACATAAGGACTCACAATTTCATATAAATGCATACATGTTATCATATCATGCATTTTAGTACAGAATTTTGTTCTCGTTTTCTGCTTAGCTTCATTCTTCTCCTCTTCCACTCTCTACCTCACAATCATTCATAGACAATCCCATATTCCACAACTGAATTTTTTTCAAGCAACATTACCTTGGGTAAATCCCTCCAAATCAACAGGTCTACCTCCAATACATTCTTTTCATGGCTGCTTAATTATTTATGAACACTATGAGTATTCATGTTATTACACACTTTAGTGGAAATACTATTACCTTTCCTACCTTACTTCTATCACTACTGTGAGAGTCACACAGGTCAATGGATAATGAAGCTACTTTATAATCTAGAAACCTGAATAGTAGTTGTATTATAATGAGTGTGTCATTTTAAAGTGGCATTCCTGTCAATTAATAAAAAACCAATAAAAACACAGTCAAATTGAAGGTTCTATCTAAAGCAGAATGGACTGATATTTCTGGTTCCAGAGAATGCCTGTGAATTAATACTTCTCCCTCAGGGAAAGCAAGTCCTAAGATCTCCCTCTGCCCTCTCATTCTTGTGCTCATTCCCAAAGAGCTATTTCCCTGCTTAGAATAGACAATAACCAGTGTTATATTATAATAGACTTTCTAAATGATAAAAATGTTCTCTATGCTTTTGGATAAAGTATCCATTAGACATGTGTTTATGAGTACTTGAAAATGGTAGTATGAAAGCCTTTACTGTATACTAATAAAGTGCACCTCACCACTCCTAATTCCCAGTTCCAAGGACTCTTCCTGTATCTTTTTTATAAATGCAAGATTCAACTGGGCATGATGGCACACACCTGTAACTCCAGTACTTAGGAGGCTGAGAAAGAAGGGTCACAGGTTTGAAGCCAACCTCAGCAACTTAGCAAGGCTCTTAGCAACTTACTGAGATCCTTTTTCCAAATATAAAATGGTGGTAGAGCTCAGAGGTAGAATGTCCCTAGGTTCAATCCCCAGCACTACGTGCACACAAAAAAAAGTACAAGATTCATAAAAATGTTTTTTAAAATGGTAAATAAAGTGGCTAGTCTAACTGAAGAACTTAATTTAACTATTTCATTTTTGTTTGTTTATGTTGGCACATGTAGATAGTGGCTAGTGCATTCCACAGTGAAGCTTTTAAGAGCCTCATGATCTCAAAAGAGAAGTACTTCTAACCCAGGATGACAGGTGAGAGAATCAACTGAAGCTTTTTCCAGATGTATATACTTTACCCCACTCTAGATTTACTGAATCAGAACCTCAGGGGCAGGGACTAGAGTAATCACTTAGGTTCTTTTCAGTTCTAAATTCTCTACAAGAAGGGAAAGAGATAGAAAGAAGGTACCTCCGCTGTGTTACTGTGAAAAATAAATAAATTAGCTCACCTGTTGATTAGAGGAGATTAAATATTTGGACTAATTTATTGTTTCTTATGGTCTCCTAGCTGAAAGCAAGACCCTGAAACAATGGGAGGAGGGGAGTATAGAAAGTTTTGGTAGAGCAGAAGACAGCCAAGAAATTCCCAAGGATTTAGCAATTCCCCCTGGTAGCTTTGCGTTTGACAACCCAGGGTCATCATAAAAGCACTGGAAAGAGAAGCACAATTGTCAACAACTTTTATCTACTTAAAAAGTTTCCCAGAACCACCCTGACAGTTCAGAGGGCAGTGCCAGGAGATCTACAAATCAACAAGCCTATGGTGTAAAAAGAGCAAGGGGACCCAGCCAAGGCGCATCCATGCTAATTGGGCAGCCAGCTGCTACAATTGCACAACGGGGCAGATAACAAGCTGCTGAAGGACAAATGATGAGGTAAAGCACTTATTCAGAATAAACACCAAGTCGGAGGCGAGGTGTCGATTTTCAAGACCACAGACAGTCGTCAAGTCCCGTCACATAATTCCATTTCACGTTAAATGTATTACAGGCCATAATGTGATCATGTCAGTGGCTCACCTCTGTTCCTCAGCAGCAAGAAAATTAATGGGTGAGCTCAAACACTTCCAGCCCTGAAGTTAGTACATGACTTGAGGGGATAAAACTGGAATGGGGAAGCTATGAAAATTCAGAATGAATGCTTATAATGCTATCTTGGGCACAATTGTCCAATGTTGCTAAGAAATCATTAGGATGCCCTGCTCTGCTCTGGGTTCTGCCACCAGCAAGAGAGGAAATCTCCTGCTTCTCGTTACAGTGCCTTTAATAAACGCAAGTGTGGCTGGATGGGGGCTTAGACACTCTACATTCCCCACCACCCCTGGAGAAAACTACAACCTAATAAGCAGAATAGGACAGACAGAACTGAAGAAGAAACCTCAAATGTCAAATCTAAGCTTACAGTTTACAGCTGTCAGGTTAAGTTTCCTAACTCACTTTTTTATCGTATCATAAAACTCATCCCCCTACCTCCCCAACTGGAAACTTGGGATGTTTTCCATTCCCCCCAGTGAGCCCTATCCTCAACCTGACATCAAGTGTGTAGAGAACAGGCTCAACCTAGCTTTCCTATCTAATCTCACTGAACTGCCCCCCTCCTGAGCCTTTACAAGTTAATAGATGGGAAAACATACTGGAAATGGGACCAGTGGTGAGTTAACTTTTATGAACTACATCCTTATCCATAAAATGGACCAAAATTCAATGACACAATGGGTTCACTGAGAATATTAAGCAAAGTGCCTGGCATGGGCCTGCCTTATGAAATATTGATTCTCTTCACCTCCCACCTTTGATCACCAGTCAGACTTCTCATTACTTTTTAAGCACACCTAGTAAATTCCTACTACCCTTTAACTCATTCCTGCACTCCTTCCCAGCCATCAGCTTCACACTCCTGCTAGGATCTGCACAAGCTCCATCCCTAGTTCTCTACACAGCCACTCCTGCTCATGTTAAGGTCCAGGGCCTGTCTGCCCCTTTCACAATAAAGCCATACTCAGTTTCTGCATTAAGAAGAAATCTTAAGGAAATTTTTTAAATTTTTTGTGGGTCATATTGAAAATGGCATACATTCAGGCTGTGCTTGGTGCCCTCCCCCTTCTTTTCCTTCCCCCCTCCCAACAATGAGTGTCCTGGTTGACCATGTTACATTCATACTTTTACACATATTCGGATGTAGCTCCTCCATTAATCAACCTCAGCCTTCTCCCTCTCCTACCCTTCCATTCTAGCTTTGCTGAGGTTTCCCATCCATTATCTGTAGTCCTTCTGGTACTCCTAATATTCCCTAGTTTGGGCATATTAAAGAAAACATATGTCCCTTTTTCTTTATGTGTTTGGCAGATCTCACTTAACATAATATTCTCCAGGTCTTTCCATCTTCTGATATGAATGACATGATTTTTTTCTTCTTTATAGCTGAGTAGAATTCCATTGTGAGTATTTCCCATAATTTTGCAATCCATTCATCTGTTGATGGAGACCTAGGATGGTTCCATATTTTGGCTATTATGAATTGTGCTGCTATGAAAATATCCTTTCCAAGTTTAACATTGCCCGATATGAAAAGTACTTAAATCTTGCTTTGAAAATAGGACAAACTGAAATCTCAAACTTGCTAAATAATGTAAAATTAATTAGAGGCAAAATAAAAACACTTTTCAAGGTGTGTGTATGTGCGCACACACACACACACACACACACAAGTGCATAGAGTTGTTATATTAAAGTCTTTTGTAAAAGCAAAAATCTGATGCTCTTCCTAATATGTGGACACTAGGGAGAAAAGGGATCATAGGAGGAACTAGATGAGGAAGGAGAAACTATAGATGACCTGACTGAGAAGGATGGGATGAGGGAAAAACGGAAATTCCTTAATATGCATGATATACATTCACAAACATATCAATCACTAAGCCAAACATGAGAAAGAGGAAGAGGGAGGGGATGGGGTGGGGAGTGGGGAAGGGCTAAATGAGTGATGTGTGCATGTATGCCTCTACCATCTTGTACCCCACTAAGATGTATGACTACAATGTACCAATACAAATTTAAAAATAAATTAGAAATTAAACAATAAATAAAGACAAAAAATAAAGTCTTTTGTAAGTGGAGTTTGTTTCACACCAAGTAATAATAAATTCTGCCCCATGTATGTTATCTTAATCTTTCCCACAAGGTCAACATTAATACCCAAAAGTCCAAATGAACAGAGTACTGAGGTTCAAGGCTACTCAGCTAATAATAAAAAATCTAGACCATGAAATCTAGGTCATGGACTACAACTATTATGGTCACGTACAGAATTTTGGAATCATTCTGTCCATTCTGTTCAAGTTCCACAAATCTGCCCATTTACCAAGTACTCTCATCTATAAGACTAAAGTACTGGGAAAGATGGGCACTTCCAAAGATATGTTCCCTCCTCTTAGAGAGTTTAGAGTCTAGAAGAAAAATAAAGCACTATATAAAGAAAATATGGAGGGAAATCTCTGGATATGTTATTGGCATAGAAATTGAGGAAAATCAAAAAAATGTCTGCCTCTGGAACCAACATGATCAAAGAGTTCTGTCCCAAACCTGCTTTTCAAAACTACATTTCCCAAGCTCAAGAGGAAAAAAATAAGACCCTAAAAATTCTACAATCTTCTCAAAAATAAAAATCTCAGAAGTCCATTTTTATACCTCCTTCATGCTCACCCTTTGAAAGTCTTAAAATCTCTTAGCAATAATTCTTTCGTAATTTCTTATTGGAAATATGCTCAAGATAGAATATTAAATTAAAGCAATAAAGTTGGACCATGTAACATCAGATTGAGACATAAAATCTAATAATTCACCTTAAAATGACCATGATATACAAAAGAACATAAAAACCTTTTCCCTAAATGGACTATGAAAATTTCTACATGTGTTGAAAATCACTTTTGATTTTTTCTTGGCACTCAGAAACTAAGATAGCAATAATTTTCCTAAACACCCTAAATTGATCATCCTTCTATTGTAAGTTTGAAATCCATCTTTCAAAATCCAGTGTCACTTGTCATGCTCCTATGTGACCTTCATTTACATACCAACCTTTCCCTTTTGTAGTCACAGTCTCTGTGCAGAGTAACTACCCTGGATCAGAATTATCTATAAAAGTAAACAGAGTTTTTAGACTTGTTCTTTGGCTTACGATGAAGTATATAATTTAGGCCAAAAACTTTGAGAATAGTGCCAATACAACAGCTTCAGTTGGGAAAAGAATGATGAAAATGTATAGCAATGAAATAAAAAGAGATTGTGTTTATTGATCATTCCTTAGTATAAGCACTTTACACATTTGATATTACCGAATAATGTCTTATATCACTTTACCCTAAGTTGCCCCATAATGCCAATAGTATTATTATGGCCATGTCCACACAATAATCCGGACACCAGATCTTGCAGAGAATAAAGGCAGATGCAGTGTGACATGTGAGGCACCTCTGTCCAGTAGCTTAGGGGGACTGAATAATGGCCCCCAAAGATGTTCATTCCACAGTCCCTGGAACCTGTGAATATGTTATGTCATATGACAAAAGGACTTTGCTATTGTGATTAAAGCTGTGAACCTCTCTTGGATGATCTAGGTGGCCCCAGTATAATCACTTGAGCCTAAAAGAAAAAAGAACTTTCTTTAGCTGGAGTCAGAGAGATGAAATAAGGAGGAATAAGAATGAGTCCAAGAATGTGAAAGATTCCATGGATTCCCGTTGGCTATCAGGAGTAGGGGTTCACAGGGAAGGAACAGAAGCCCCTGAGACCTAAAAGGAGTCATCAGTTAATGACCAGGAAGGAAACTGGACCTCACTTCTAAACTATAAGTAACTGAATTCTGCACAACCTGAATGATCTTGGATGAATATTCTTTCCAGAGCCACCCAACAGGAACCCAGCCATTCAATTCCTTAATTTCAGTCTTGTGAAAAACCAGAGCAAAGAAACCAACTGATTATGGGATATACACACAATGGGATTCTACTCGGCAATAAAGAACAACAAAATTATGTAATTTTCAGGAAAATTGAGGGACGTGGAGAATGTTATGATAAGTGAGATTAGTCAGTCACAGAAAGTGGAGGGTCATATGTTTTCTCTCATATGTGGAAGTTGAGAAGTAATCAAGATACAAGAGGGACTTTAGATAATGAGGGAAAGACCCCAGTGGAGGAATGGAGGGGGTCCAATGAAGTGAAGGAGATGGAGAAATTAATAAAAGAAACACTTCCTTTTAGATTACGTACATATGTGAGATTATCAATGCCAATCTCAGTGTCATGAATGGGGAAGGGAAGGATGTGGGAGGAAGCCAGGGGAAAACTCATGAAGTGCTGTGTATATGTATGTCCCTATCATTAAGAACTACATTATGATGTGAGACTACAATGCACCAATAAAAGTATAAAGAAAAATAAAGAAAATTAAAAGGTATTGTGTAAAAACAAAGAAGAAAACAGCTGAGCCAGTCAAGCATCTGATTGACCTACAGAAATGTAAAAAATACATTTGTATTAAGTTGCTAAATTTTTGGTAATTGGTCCTGGTAATGATGTAGGATAGAAGGAATGAGTAGGTAGAAAGGAGACAGACAGGAATGAAAAGTAAAAAATATAACTTTGATATAAGAACCTGGAGCTGAAGTGCTTCTGCCTCTAGTCCACAAACCAGTTCTCTTTCCCAGGCCTGACTCTACCATAAATTCTTGGGAAACCTGTAGATCCTAGAATTAAGAATATCTCTGAGAAAACCTATAATTTAGGATATCCTAGCTTATCCATCAATCAACTAATGAGGACCCCAATCAACCCCAGATCATCCACCCTAAAGCTGACCAGACCACAGACCATCAGGAAGCACCTCGGGACGACTGGACTGAGCTCATCCACCCTAAGGCTGCCAGACCACCTGCCCACCATAAACCACCTTGGGACTACCGGACTGAGCTCATCCTCACAGACCTTCTCTAGCCCACCCCTCACAAAAGTCCCCTATAAGAAGAGAATGCTGAACTCCCCAAAATGCCTTCCTCATCTTGAGGGGCCCGCATTCTCTCTTGAATGTGTATTTCCTTCCCTTTTCCCCCAATAAACCTCTGTCTATGTCTCTAACTGGCGCGTGCTGAAATTCTTTTCCATCACATTAGCTAAGGACCCTGCAGACCCTGAGTTCCTGAGCCAAGAAATCACCCCAACAATAACAATAGAAAACTAGCTAGGCATGGTGGTGCACACTTGTAATCCCTGCACTTGGGAGGCCGAGACAGGAGGATCATGCTGGCTTAAGAGACCCTGTTTCAAAAAAAAAAAAAAAAAAGTACAAAAATAGGTCTGGGAGTGTAGCCCAGAGGTAGAAGGGTTTCCAGGAACCTCAGTACCACCAAAAAATCAAAAAAAAAAAAAAAAGCAATAGAAAACTAATATATTCCATTGCTTATTGCATTTATGGAAATGCTTTTTTTTCCCCAGAGTAATTCTACAAGTTCAACAAGTTTTCCAAGAAACAGGGAGAAATTAAGGTGCAAGTCATCCCAATAACTCCAGCGCCCATCATTGTTGGAATCCTTGATCAGGTCTGACATGCTTAGGAAGGGGAAGCATTCCAAAGGCAGGAGCTAACAAGCTGTTGATGGTGCCTAGAGATTATTGTTATGTCCATCTCTGTTGGCTGCATCAATGGGCAAAATTTGTCCACTACCCGTGTGCGTGTGTGTGTGTGTGTATGTGTGTGTGTGTGTGTGTGTTGGAGGTCAAACCCAAAGGTATTATACTTTCATGTTACAATTATTTTTACTTTTATCTTGAAACAGGGTCTTGCTAAGTTACCGAGGCAAACCGCAAACCTGTAATCTTCTTGTCTTTGTCTCCCAAGTACTGGGATTATAAATTTGTGCCACCATGCCTGGCTACCTGTATATTTTTTTTTTAGATTCTGAGAGCTAAGTATGTTTTTTTAACATTTTAAAATTATATTTAAAAAGAAAAAGATAAATAATATTTTATAACATGGGAAAGCTACCAAGTTTTAATATGGGGAAAAGTAAAGTTATATACATTAACTTATATATTGCCTATGGCTGTATTTCACTGCAATGGCAGAGTTGAGTAGTTGCAACAGAGATCCTCCTGCACACAAAGCTTAAAAATACTTATTCCCTGACCCTTTACAGAAAAAGTCTGACACCTTCCTGGGATAGAGAATGCTAATGTAAATATCCCTGAGGGCTTATACTCTTCAGCGTGTATCCATCTCAATTATTGGCATGGGAGGAGGTAAAGGATTGAGAAGTGGCCCTTTTCCAAGAAGCCTGGGGCGGTGTGGGTGAGGACTCAGCAACAGCAGGATAGACAGCTAGAGGGTAGCTCTTCTAACTCCAGAGTTGTGCCAAGGCAGACCCAAAGACCCACATGTGAAGCAGTCCCGTCCTCTCTCACCATGAATCCCTCAAGCAATGACCAAAGCCCAGGCCATGCAATAATCCCTGTTGGTCGGACAGCTGGAACTTTTGGTTTTTGCTGTATTGCCTCTTGTCTTGCTTTGCTAGGTTCGGGTGGTACCGAGATAAAGTCCAAAGTAGAGGGGATGGCATGATCTACAGTAACCAGAGTGAAAGCAGAAATGAGGCTCAAGAGCAAGGGCTGAGATGACAGAGGTACTCCTAGCCAGAAATAAGATGAGAGGTCACTGGTCAGAAATAAAAGCTAGACTATTAGAAGGAAGTTCTAAGTTTCACTCTAACATGACTTTTTTCCTAGGCTGGTGATTTTTCTTCCTGGAGCTGTGGTCTAGTCGGTCAAGTCAGTTCTGGAATGTAAAGGCCTTCACCTTAAAATTAAGACCTCTGCCATTATTAGAAAACAGGTTCATCTGCATCTATATAGAGCAGGGGTCTCTGACAAGCATCAAATAGTGGAGATTGGACTGATATAAGGCAGGCTGCAATGAGATGGTTCACCAACTACAGCCTACTAAATATCTTAAAGGTTGCAAAATTTGTTAGGCTTTTTTTTTCTACTCTCCAAGTAAGAACCAAAGAATGGAATTTGGTCTTTGTTAGCATTTTAAAATTTAATATAATTCTTTTTTTTTTTTTTTGTACTGGGAATGGAACCCAGAGGAGTTCTACCTCTGAGCGACACTCCGAGACCTATTTTTATTCTTTATTTTGAAACAGGGTCTAACTAAGTTGCAGAGGACCTCACAAGTTGCTGAGGCTGGCCGCGAATCTGCGATCCTCCTGTCTCTGCCTCCCAAGTACTGGGATTATAAGCATGCACCACAGTTGGGCGTGGTGGTACACACTTGTAATCCCAGCATTCAGGAGGCTGAGACCGGAGGACTGCAGTTCGCAGACAGCCTCAGCTACTTAGTGAGGCCATCTGAAACTTAGTGAGGCCCTGATTCAAAAATAAAGAAGGCCGGGCGTGGTGGCACACGCTTGTAATCCCCGTGCTTGGGAGGCAGAGACAGGAGGATCGCGCAGGTTCGAAGCCAGCCGCGCCGCACACTGGCTTAGGAGACCCTGCTTCCAAATAAAAAAGTATGAAAAATAGGTTTGGGAGTGTAGCCTGGAGGTAGAAGGGCTTCCAGGAACCCCAGTACCACAAAATAAATAAATAAATAAATAAATAATAAAAAAATAGGGCAGGGGGTGTAATTCAGAGGTAGAATGCCCCTGGATTCCATCTCCAGGCCCCCCCCAAATAATAAGCATGCACCACCACATCTGGATCCTTTGTCAATTTAATAAAATAAAAACCTTTTTAAAGGAAATTTAAAAAGAGTCTTTTTAAAAAGAGTCCAGAACCTGTCAAATTCACTAGAGTCCCCAGGTAGAATTATAGCCATCCTCAGCTTACTCAACACCTTAGTAACGCTCAACATGAGAACTATGTGCTGAGTACCATGAAGCATCCCATGTCACTATTTATATAAACAGGATAATTTAATCAGAATCCCAAAGATTCCTTGGGGGGAAGGGAACACCTCAGGATGGACTGCAGTATTAAAGATCAGCAGCCAGCAACTCAAGATAGACTGACGACCTACAAATAGACTAGCAACTTTGCAATCAGAAGAAAACATAGGACCAACACTCTAACACATAGGCAGTGGTAGAGACTTCCTCAGTAAAACCCCTAAAGCTCAGGATATAAACCAAGGATCAATAAATGGAATGCCATCAAAGTAAAAAGCTTCTTCACAGAAAAGAAAACAATCAAGAGTCTGGAGAGAGACTACAGAATGGGAGAAAATATTTGCCAGCTACTCTTTCAATAGAGACTAATATCTAGAATATAAAAGGACTTTAAATTTTAACACCGAAAAAAAAAAATCATGGCCAACGAATATATGTAAAAGTTCAACATAGCCGGGCGTGGTGGCGCACGCTTATAATCCCCGCGCTTGGGAGGCGGAGACAGGAGGATCGCGCAGGTTTGAAGCCAGCCGTGCTGGCTTACGAGACCCTGTTTCCAAATAAAAAAGTATAAAAAATAGGTCTGGGAATGTAACCTGAGGCAGAAGGGTTTCCAGGAATCCCAGTACCACAAAAAAAAAAAAAAAAATAGTTCAACATTACTAGCAATTGGGTAAATTTAATAAGAACTAACTATAGTTGGAATGTATTCATCAAGAATACAAACAATAATAAATGCTGACAAAGATGTAAGAAAATAGGAACCTTTATATACTGTTGGTGGCCTTGTGAATTAGTACAACCACTGTGAGGATCAACACGGAGCTTCTTCAAAAGACCAGGAATGGAACCACCATATAACTTTGATCTGCCATTCCTTGGTGTCTTTCCCAAAGAATGAAAATCATAATACTTTGGTGATGCCTATGTGCCCATTTATAGCAGCACAATTTTACAATGGCCATACCATAGAACCAACCTAGGTGTCTGTTTACAGATGATTGGATACATAAAATGTGGTATACAGACACAATGGAGCATTACTCAGCTATTAGAAAGAAAAAAATGAGCCAGGCGTGGTGACGCAGGTTTGTAATCCCAGCGCTTGGGAGGCGGAGACAGGAGGATCGCAGTTTGAAGACAGCCTCAGCTACTACTTAGTGAGGCCCTTTGCAACTCAGTGAGACCCTGTTTCAAAATAAAGAATAAAAAATAGGGCTGGGGTATAGCTTGGAGGTAGAATGCCCCTGGGTTCCATCCCTAGTAGTAAAAAGAAAGAAAGAAAGAAAGAAAGAAAGAAAGAAAGAAAGAAAGAAAGAAAGAAAGAAAGAGAAAAAAAGAAAGAAAGAAAGAAAGAAAGAAAGAAAGAAAGAAATTAAATTATGTATTAGCAGCAAAATAGGTAGAACTAGAGAATATTATACTGAGATCAGCCAGTCTCAGAAAGTCAAGGATCATATGTTTTCTCTATATGTAAAAGATAGAAGATAGGAAACAAAAAAGGGACCTCAGATAAATGAAGAGAGAGAACATTAGACTAGTGGAAGAGGTTTGGAGTTGGGGGGTGAGAGTGAAGAAATAAACAATTCAACTAATGCTATGTTAATAAATTAAGATATCACCACCAATCTCACTAACCTGTACAAGGAGAGAGGGGGAATGGGAGGGGATGCAGAGAAAATATACCAAGTGATGTGTACACGTATTAATGTAAACTTTGAACTTCAATATGATGTGTAATTACAATGCAACAATAAAAAAGGAAAGTACTTCTGTACTCTCCTCACCAAGGAAAAAACCAGGTGAAGCACAATGATCAACTCCAGTGCTTGAGTGAGAGCAGAAGGGCTAGGCTTAGAAAGTATCGTGGGAAAATGTTTAACCTATTGAGGAGAACACTCACAGGAGAGGTGAATCATGACTCAACTGTTTAATTCTGTGATGTGAAAGACCAGAGTTACAGAAACTTAGAATGTAAGACATGAAAAGATCATAGGTATAACTGTGACCCAAAAGGGATTCTTCAATGGTCTGAGAAAATCAGATCTCTGGATTCCTAGCCTGTGAGCTTTGCATAGTACCATCAAATCCACTCTGTTTTTTCCATTGGGCTTGTGAGCCTGTTCCTGGGCCATGTTCATGGAGGGAGAAGCAGAGCCTTTTTTTTTTTTTTTTAGCTGAATGCCATCATCCATGTCAGGCTAAACCAGCGATTTGAAATCCCAGGGCCAGCTTCAATATTCCCCTCGACCTTTCTGTCCACCACAGACAAAAACGATGCTCAACCTTTATGGAATACATTCTTATGAACCCATACATCCCCATCATGCTCAGCTCTGCTAGGAGTTCAAGCAAAATGATGAGTCTATAACTTAGTATCAACCATCAATATTAGACCACCCACTGAAATTGGTTGGTCTCCCCCTTACTCAGGTTCTTTTCTATCGAATTAGGTTACACAATTCATCCACAGAAAGTCAAAAAAAAAAAAAAGTAAAATTTGTTCTACTTCCAAAACCAAACACTTCCAAAAACAAGCACTTGGTTTTGGAAAGCAGAATGGTGCTGTAGGAAGTTCAGTAAACTTCATCCTCAGCTAACATCCTAGCTCCTCTTATTAACAGTACACCATATCTTCTGAAGCTTACAAGATGTGGTACCCCAGGCTGAGGGAACTGAGTGAGGCAATGTGTATGCATCCTCCAGAACATTGTTCAAAGAAGTGTTCGCTACACAGTAGTTGCATATCAATATGCAGCAGGTGATATAAACTAGAGGACACCCATGACCCCATGGATGAGTCAGTGCTGCTTGCTCCTCTGCCCTGCCTCAGCAATGACTATGTCAAGAGTTGATCACTTTTGCCAAGTTGTTGCCTCCTCCTTCTGGCTCTTTTGATGTAAGAGCAGGGTTAATTAGAAAGGGGAATGGAACAACCCTGTGACCCAGTTTTAACCCTCCGTGGCATCTTTCCAAAAGAATTAAAATCAGGATTTTGTAGTGATACATGCATATTCATGTTTAAACTAGCTCAATTCACAGTAGCCAGATTATTAAACCAACCTAGGTGTCTGTCAACTGATAAACAGATAAAGAAATTGTAATATCTACACACAATGGAATTTTAATCAATCATAAAAAACAGTGTCATGTCATTTGCTAGAAATAGATGAAACTAGAGAATATTGTGCTGAGATCAGCTGGTCGCAGAAAGTGAAGGGTTGCATTTCTTGTCTCATATGCAGAAGCTACAGAGAAATGAAAAACAAAAAGAACTTTAGATAAATGAGAATAGAGACCAAGAGGGAGAAAGTTAGGGAAGAGAGAAAAACAGAGGATTCACGATGGAAATAGTTCAAATAATCCGTTGACTATATATTAAAACACCACTATCAATCTCACCAACATTTAAGAGGAGAGGAGAGGATTCAAAAAGAAATACCAAGTGTTCTGTATCAAATATGTTTGTATCACTTTAAACCTCACTATGGTATATAATTACAATGTACCAATAAAAGCTTATTTTCAAGAAAAAGAGAGAGTTACAGAGAGAGATAGAGAGAGAGAGAGGAGAGAGGGAGGGAGGGAAGGAGGGAAAGAGAGAGAGGGAGGGAGGGAGGGAGGGAGGGAGGGAGAGAGGGAGAGAGAGAGAGAGAGAGAGAGAGAGAGAGAGAGAGAGAGAGAGAGAGAGAGAACGAACCCAGTCAAAGCAGACAATGTACCAGTGCATGAGTTAGTGGGGCTAACAGGGTTCAATACAAATCATCATGTGATCTCTTGAACTGCACCAGTCACAGAATCTACCCACGCAGTGGAGAGCTGAAGAGACATGCAAGTTTTGACTCATGACCCAAGGTGTAGAGGAAGAATTGGTGTTGGGACTTCTGAACACTTCAAGAGAAGGAAGGGCAGCCAGGTAGACACAGTCTGTGGATGCCCAAACACCAGAGATAGCATGAGAACAAGAAGAAACCAGACACCAAGAAAGGGGGCTTAGAAACAGCCAGTAAAATGGCCCAAGGACACGATGACTGATTTATCTCTGTGGCTAGGGCCTTGGTGACCATCCTGGGCAGCACGGCACTGATGTTCTTACCTGTTTACACGGTAGCCCTAACTCCCAAGATGCCCTGCAAAACCTATAGTAAGGTCATTGCTAGGGTGGGAAACTCATGAAATTGCAAGTAGGATGACCCAGGTTTTTGGTACTGTTTCTACTTCTTTTTGGTTTTGCGACCCTGGGAGAGTCATCATGATCCTTCCTTTGCACCTTGTTCTCATCACTTAAATGAAGGTTATACCAGTGAACTCAAAGCTTTCTTCAGGGTCTGATTCTCTAATAGTCCCTGGAGGAGGGCACATGACTGTTAACCAAAGCTTTTCTCCCACACAGAGTCTGCTGAGTTCTTGTTCATATTTCTTTAGGGCCAAGGACAATTATTTTCTCTAAAAGGGTCATTGAGTTGAGAGAATGGTGCTCTACCTGAGTCTTGGTGGACAAGGAGCTCAGACTCTGACTTCATCCCACAGAAACCTTGCACTGTATAATCTTAAAAGATGCTCAGCCACAGAAGAGTGTTTGCTCTGGCCACTCTGGAGTCAGGAATGTGACGGCTAGCCAACCCCACTGCCTTGAAGATCCCTGGGTGTCTGTGTCCCTGTGTTTCTCCAACATGTGCCCACTCTGTGCTGGCCAATTTTCATGCCTCTCAGTGCACAGTCTTGGTTTCTGGACTGTTTTATGCCCCAGCTGGTGTTCTTTTCTCCCACAAGCTGCCTCAGAACATACAGCCCTGCTGTCTGTCCACCCACCTCTCCCAAAGCTCCATTCCTTCCCCTCACGGTGCCATGCCACCCAATCTGGGGATGCTATAATTCTACTGGGACTGAAGCCCACGGAGCCAACTCCAGTTTCTTTCTCTCTTTGTCACTGTACATACACCAGGCAGCTTCTGTGCCTATCTTCCCTCTGTCCTTTGACACCTCTGTTCATCTGGATTCTTCTTCAAAATGAATTCAGTTGAGTGGTAAAACCAGAGTGAGGGACTGGATGTCTCCCTCCCATATAAACACGAAGGCATTAACTCAACACAGCATCATGATATGCCTACAATATGTCAGGCGTTGCACTTGTTGGGATGAATGTAGTGAAGAATCAGGCATGGGACAGAAAATATTGAAAACCAACCACGGACCAATGGGGCATGTAGACAGCATTCCTTTAATGGGGCTGGCCAATACATTCAGGTAAATGATCCTCTCAAGGAAATTCTGTCAATGATTCCCTTCTGCTGTTCACTGAATTGCAAACACACACACACACACACACACACACACACACACACACACACACACACACACACACACACTTGTCCTTAATGTTTCTACCAAGGTCTCCTGTTCTGTCCACTCAGGTTTATCAGATGTGTCATATATCAGTCTGTGATACTGCAAAGAGTACACTGGGTAGGACTTAGGAACCCTGATGCCTGGC
Organism: Muscardinus avellanarius; assembly: GCF_963383645.1. Classification (NCBI taxonomy): domain Eukaryota; kingdom Metazoa; phylum Chordata; class Mammalia; order Rodentia; family Gliridae; genus Muscardinus; species Muscardinus avellanarius. The sequence continues at coordinate 24,261,325 of NC_137803.1, forward strand.
ACCAGCTCTGCCATGTAACCAGCTTATAAATTCTCCAGGGCACTTGACCTGAGGTTAATTCTCTCCCTGTGTTGTATCTGACGTAGGAGGACCAGATCTCATTATTTCCAATATCCCCTCCAGCTCTAAAATGCTAGCTGCTATATGCAATTCACTACAGAAAGAGAGAAAATCATAGTTTGAGACAACCAGGAGGGGAAAGACATGGGAAATGGCTCTCATAGGAGAAAAGAGCCCACAAAATTGTCTATAATATTCAAAAGGTCCAGCCAAGCATGGGGGCACACGCTTGTAATCTCAGCATTTGGGAGGCTGAGACAGGAGGATGCTGGTTTGTAGACAGCCTCAGCTACTCAGTGAGGCCCTTTGCAATTCAGTGAGACCCTGTTTCAAAATAAAGAACAAAAAAAGTAGGGCTGGGGGTATAGCTCGAAGGTAGAATGCCCCTGGGTTCCATCCCTAATACTAAACACACACACACACACACACACACACACACACACACACACACACACGTCCAACTGATGAAGGCTCCCTATGAAGAGAAACTGAGATACAGACATGGAACAATAAACCAATAGTGAAATCATGTCTGGCAGTGTGGGTTAACATCAGGAATGACATTATCTTCCTCATGAAAAGCTTAATGAGAATAGGGCTTTTTGAAACAGACCAAACCTAAGGGTGTGTGTGTGTGTGTGTGTGTGTGTGTGTGTGTGTGTGTGTGTGTAAATGTGTGTGTAAATGTGTGTGTATAAATTGTGTATATGCACATGCACATATGTACAACTGAACATTTCTCCTGGCCTGTACCCATGTACATTCATGTAGGGGCTTCTACTTCATGTCCACGCCTAGACCACCATCCTCTTAAGAACTTCTTTGTTCTCTAATTGTCCTCCAGTCTGAGCTACCTTTATTTCTTTATTGTTTCTTTCTTTCCTTTCTTCCTTCCTACTTTCCTCCCACCCCTCCTTCATCCTTTTCTTTCTTTCCCTGTTAAAAAATTAAATAGCACAAAATAGTATAAAGGGCTCTTTCCTTTTGCTAACTCCTAATGTTCTAATTTCCCTCCCTAAACATAATCACTCTCACTATTATCATGTATAACCTTCCAAAGATAAACATTATCTGCACAGTCTGAATATATTCAATTATAGAACCCTCTTATAGAAAGGCTCTGCTTCTTTGTTTTTCTAAGTTTTTGTCATTCTCAGAAGAGTGTACCTCATTTTATACAGTATACATGCACCCAGAAAGTTGTATAAATCCAATTATTAGTTATTAAAAAGGAAAAATGATGCACTAGGGAACAAAGCAATTGAAAATTGGAAAGAAAGGAGAACCCATGTGTTAATAAAAAGATTCTTCTCACCTTTACCTTTTAATCAGCTGTGTATTGAGCATTTTCTTTAAGTTGAACATTGCTAAAATTTTATGTATTCTCATTGTTAAAAAATACATTAGGCTTTCTGGATTATATGCATTTTATAGTTTCCCATAATGAGCCAAGAGAACCCATCAGTATTCAAACCCCAGCAGAATAGTGATGCCCCAGAAAAGTACCTTGCAAGTGACCTAGATGAGGGGATCAGGTACAACCTGTATTACGTAACTGCCAGCAAGATATTTGCAAGTACTGAGGAAGGAGCTGCCAGATGCTAAGCACTGCCTTGGGCTGGGTGAGAAGCCCAGGGAGCTCCACTATCCACACCTTAGATAAAGACAGATCTTGGATCAAATTTAGGGCAATCACAAAATAGATTGGAATTACATGCTAAAATTGTGCATAATTGTACCAGACAGCAAACGTCACTTGAATTCTGATCAGGAAGGCAGAGAAGCTCAATGTGACCATAACAGTGGGAAAACTTGCTAGAGGAGCTACAGGTTGAGTGGGTCTTATAGGATGAGTAGGCTTGGACCAAGGGAGAGGAGTATGTGTTAGTTTCCTATGGCTGCTATAACAAAAGCCCCAAACTAATTGCCTTAAAATATCAGAAATTGATCATTTTATAGTTCTGGGGCTCAAATTCAAAATCAAGGTGTTGACAAGGCCATCTGCCCTCAAAAGTGTGTAGGGGAGAAGAGTTCTTGCTTCTGTACACCTTCTGAGGCTCATCAGCAATTCTTGGCATTGCTTGGCTTATAGATTCATCATTTCTACCTCTTCTTCTATCATCACATGGCCATTTTGTCCCTCTGTGTTCTTTGTCTTCACATGGTGTTTCTCTTCTAAGAACACCAGTCATGTGGGATGAGGGCCATCCCTGGCCCAGTATCCTCTTAGCTTAACTAATTGTGTCTACAATGACTCTATTTTAATATATGGTCACATCCAAGGGCACTAGGGGGCTAGGACCTCAACATATCTTTTTTTTTAGGAAGGCAGAATATGATCCATAATAAATGGCAAGGATTTTCCATATGACGCTATTTACAAATTGCCTCACCTCCCACCACCACCAAGGCAAAGCCCATGTCCACAGAACCTCAGTCCTGTCTTCTCCAAGCACCTGCATTACTCCTGCAGAACCCACTCACATATCTGCACTATGGAGCATCTTATCACCCAGAACTTCTCTTTCTGTAAAATATCAAAGTCTGTGATGTTCCTGAACTGTTCTTTGCCCTTTCACTTTGCTACCTCTCTCTCTCCTTCTTCATAGCCCCAGACTCTGGGTTCCTTTTACTAGTCTGCTGCCCACCTCTTGGATTTGCATTTCTTTCCAACCACTTTAGATCACACAATTCACAAGTGCTTTTTACTGATTCTATCAGCGTCCCTGCCCACTTGACAGCCCATATGCCCAGTATGCATGAAGGCTGCCTCTTCCAACCTGGAATTCTCTGGGAAAAAAGGAGGGGAAAAAAGGGGCCTATGTACTTCTCTAGGGAAAAAAAAAAGTCATTTCAATCTTAGCTATCTCTGAGCATGCACATTCTCATTCCTATTTGGTTTCTTTTCCCATTTCCCACATCAGCTTTCCAAACCTCCCCTCACCCCTCCCAAATCCAAATCTTGTTCTCATTTTCTTACCTCCCTCTGGACATGACATTGTCCTATATTATATGGAGCAAATAGAGGCCATCAAATGTAAACTTGTTAGACTTCATGATGCTATAGCTCAAAACACATACCCAACTCTTCTTCCATGTCTCTCTCTCTCTTCTGTAGTTCCATGAAATTTTCCTAAAAAGAAAACTTAATTTCTCAAGTGCCAAACATTAGGCTAAATGTTTTTACATGTTATCTCATTTATATCCCTACCATGACACTTTATTTTTACATATTAGCCCTTCTATTGACCTTCCAACTACAAGGTTCTTGGAAATTTTTCTTGGATGATTCTACTCATCATACATAATTTCATGTTATCCTTTCAAACTTCATGGGAGAAATAGAAAACTTCTACTTCTGAGCTAACCCCTCAGCCCTATTTTATTATTTTTTTAAATTTTGAAAGAAGTTTTCACTAAGTTTCTGAGGGCCTTGCTACATTGCTGGGGCTGACCTCAAACCTATGATTCTCCCATTTCCACCTCCCAAGTACTGGGATTACAGGAATGCATCACCACACCCATCTGAGAATTTCCACTATTTTTAAGTTATATATGATGAAACAGAAGACCACTGAGACTAAGCCACTTGACCAACCTTCTGTTTCCTGGATATAGGAGATTCAGGAAATAGGCACAGATAAACCCTACACCAAAGCCCATCTGTGACCTACCAGGTAACACTGAATGCAGGAAAAGTGCTGAACTAACCAAGTCCTAGACAGGAAAGGAAATGAAAGACTGTTCCTATTCTTCCAACAGTTGTCTCCCTCCTCTTTAACAAGGAGCCACTCTTGGCATCTTGTATAAGGGACATCTACCAATTCTTTAGGCTTAGTGGGGTACTTTTTCATCCACTTGCTCAATGAATATATTTAATGAGTTCCCTGTAAGCTAAGCTATACAAACCCTATCCTAGAAGCCATGGATGTAATTATGATCAAAATTGACCTGTCCTTTTTCCAACCTCCATGAACCTTGTAACTTAGGGACTCTCTTCAGGGATGACCACAGAGATAGCAAGCAGCCATTCCTGGCCCTGTACCACAGCCTTTGCATTTATTTCTGGGCATTCAGGCCTGAAGGCAGAGATGCATTTCCTCCTTTGGGGATGTCAGGGTGTAGAAGATAGGGAGAAAAATGTCATCCAAACTTCCTCTATCATCCCTGGAGGGAAAATGGCAAACAGAATTACATCTGATCGGTGGATTTATATAGAATTTAGAGTTCAAAACTACCCCCAAGAAGGGAGAATCCCATACTAGCCCCAACCAAATTACTCATTTGTCCCAAGCACATGAGATGCATAGTTATGTTTAGAGAGAGATCTGCTAGTGCACTATTTCTCACTTCATTGTTATTAAAGTTTGAACTGAATAATTCTTTGATGTGGTTGGCTGCCCTGCACACTGTAAGATACTTAACAGCATCCCCGTTCTCCACTGACTATATGCCAATACTAACAACATCCATTCCCCCCTTCATCCATCATCTCCATCAACCAGAAATGTCTCCAGAGACATTGCTAAATGTTATTTTGTGGTATATTGTTGGGATGGGAGAAAGGGGCATGAGCCCCAGTTGAAAGCCATTGCGCAAGGTACCAGCCGAGAACCATGCCACCTGAGTATTACAGAGAAGCCACTTTGAAGAGGACAGCTCTGTGCAGCTAGAAATATCCCTCATCATGTGACTGCAGAGGTGATACTGCAACTGGGATCCACAGACAACTCAGACTTAACATAGCCAACCTCACCTGGAAACTTGGGAGTTGTTCGACTATGCTGAGAGACCCAGAACATTGAAGTGGGGCCCATGACAAGAGACATTCCAGGCTAATCCTCCAGAAGTCTTTCATTGGCATGACTCCCTGAAAGCTCAAATTCAGGAATGATGCCTTATTCTCCATTAGTTCCTGCCATCCACCTTTTCTGCTATCACTTCCCAAAGTGCTTTTCTTAGAATATTGTCTCTTTTCCTCATGTCCTTGACTTCACAATGTGAGTCTCTCCAGGGAAGCACAGTAAATCATGGGCATTTCACCTTTTAAAAATACTTTTATTTATGCATTATAATTATACAACACAGTGAGGTTCAAAGTCATACAATCAAGCATGCACACAATCATGGTGTATTTCTACTTAGGTCCCCCACCCTACTACCTACCTCTCCCCATACATAATAGTGATCTTGGTAGTGACATTTCAATACATGGGCATAGCCTAATTTGATCTGTTTATTTCATCAATTCTTCCTTCTCCCCTCCCTACCCCCTTCCCTATTCCCTTCTACTATTCTACTGGTCACTCCCTTCAATTATCTCAAGACTTTTGCTTTCTGTTTTCTCTCTAGCTTCCACATATGAGAGTAAACATTCAACATGTGACTAGCTGATCTCATTAGGCATAATATTCTCTTATTCCACCCATTTTCCTGCAAACAACATAATTTTGTTGTTTTTGATGGCTGAGCAAAGTTTCACTGTGTGTGTGTGTGTGTGTGTGTGTGTGTGTGTGTGTGTGTGTATCACAGTTTCATTATATATTGACCTGCTGATAGTCACCTAGATTGGTTCCATAATTTGGCTACTGTGTACTCTCTTGACCTCGAAGTCCTATAGAAATTGGACACATGCCAGACAGCTTTGAATAAAAGTTTCCTATGTATCCTAGATTTTCTCAATAAATGTGACTTTGCAGCCACATCTTCTACCTGCCAGAGTGAAAACTGGAAAATTTGAGTGTGCCAATTAGAAAAGAATTTTCCTAATTTTGTTATGGGGTTAAAAAAAATCCCCCAAACATCCTAACTAGTATTTTAGTATGGCATGACAGCACCTTTTCTCTTCTACCTTCTCCCCTTCCCCATAACCAAAAGGGTCCCTGAGCATGAAAACCCTTGGCATCAAGGAATAAACTAAGGACTACTGCTCTGATGTAGAGGAGGACAGAGGAAGGGAAGATGAGGATCCCTGCTAATTTTACTTTTCCCACCTTCTTGGGGTGAGGGCTGGTGGATACTATAACCTGCCAAAACTATCTCTTCAGAAGAGATCATTCAACTGATTGCTTGTTGAGAATGCACTTAAAAGATCATTCAACTGAGTATTTATTGAGAATGTACTTTTCGACAGAGAATATTTATACTCTCTTTCTGTATAGGCCTTGTTCTAAGGTAGCAATGGTCCTGCTGGCCCCCAAATAAGGGTTGGAGCATATGCTATTGGAAATGTGTCACCAAGAAATGTAATCATGTATCCTGCCCAAAATCAGTTCAGTTACAACCAGTTATAATACATACAATTGGAACTGAGATAAATAGGATGTAGAAATGCCAAAGGGACTCTGATTTTATTGGCTGCCACCCAGAACTCATGACTGGATGAATACAAGTTCTAAAAAACACCAGAACCTACCCAGAGGCCCAAGGCAAGGACACATACTTGTATCAACCCTTCCCTGAAACTCAAACCACTTGGTGAAACTAAAATCTAACCTCACAGTCCCCTAGATAAAGATGTCAAGCCACCTGAGTTCACATTTCACTTTCCTATGATAAACGATCTATTCCTGTATTGGAAAAGCCCAAAAAATGGCTTGGCCATTGATATGGCCACATTCCAGTGTTTCTCAAAGTGTGATTATCTTAGATCAGGCAGGCTGCTACAATACAATAAACTGGGACATTTATAAGCAATAGAAATTTATTTCTTATTTTTCCAAATTCTGGGAAGCCTAAGATCAAGTGCCATCAAATTCAGTATCTGGAAGGAACCTGCTTCCTGTTCACAGATGCCCATCTTCTTACTACATTCTCATGTGGTAGGAGGGGTAAGAGAATTATCTGGGTTCTTCTTTGTAAGGGCACTGATCCTACTACTAGTGTAATAAAATGAATATGAGCTCTCTTTTATAAAAGCTCTAATTGCCTACCAAAAATTCCTATCTCATACCATTGGGGATTAAATTTGAACATAGGACCCGGAGGAGGGAGTGAACCTTCAGTCTATAATAATGGCCTTTGCTGTGGCTTTAATGATGGTGCTCCCTCCAAAATTCATATTTAAACTTAATCCTCAGTGCAATAGTCCTAAGAGGTGTGGCCTTGGGTGAGTTGATCAAGTCATGAGAGCTCCACCCTCATTAATAAAATTAGTACCCTTCTGAAAGAGCTCTGGTTGCAGGGAGCTCTCTCCTGCTAGACCATCCCTTTAACTACTGAGGACACAGCATTTCTCCCCTCTGGAGGATGCAGCCACAAAGCATCATCTTGGAAGCAGACAGCAGTCCTTACCAGACACCAATCCTGCCAGTGCCTTAAGCTTAGACTTTGAATCTCCAAAGCCATTGAAAAAATAACTATTATTTATTAATTACCCAGTCTTCTGTATTGTGTTAAAGCAGCACAGACTAATACAGACTTCAAACTCCTACATCAAAACCATCTAAACACACATTAAAAATATAGCCCCACCCCCACTGCAGGCCTATTATATCAGAATATCAAGGGAAAAAGGATGACTTGTACGATTTTTTTTATCATACTTGAAGGTGATTCTTATGCACACCAATTACAGAGTCATTGGCAAGAGAAAAGAACAAAAACTATGAAACAAAATTGACCTGTGTTCTAGCTCAGCCCTGCTCCACCTGGAGTGTGAGGCACTAGACAAGGGGTGAGAGTGGATTCGTGGAATAAAATGAAGAAAAATGAAGGATATTTGGCACTGATACGTGGAAAACAAAGGCAACAAAGCTGGAAAACATTAAAGCCTACCTAGCATAATTTGGTATAAGATTAATGATAATGTGTAAATGAAAGTTTTTAAAGTACTAAATATTTTATATGTCTTACATCTTAGCTACTCAGTAATAGTAGGCTGCCATTATTTTCCATGATTTTGTGTGGAGTTTAGCCAAATGATCAAAACTACTGTAGGTCCTCACACCTACTGGATCTTTCTGGAAACTTCCGTTTATACTCCTGCTGCAGGAACATTTCAAAATGGGGACTCTTGTTTTATCCAGGCAGGATCAGTGCCATCGTCCAGTGGAATCTCTGCAGCAGTCTCTTCTGTCTGGAGGACCTAATGGAACTGATATCCTATCAGAGAGCTGAAAATGAAAAGCAGGCAGGATGATAAGGAGGAAGACCTCATTAACCCATCTGCATCTTTTTAAACCCTCAAGCATTAATGCTTCCAAGAACCCTGATCTCAGTAGCACGCACACAGTCATATCACAAAGAGCCCTCTTGGCCCACAGCCTCACTGTGCCAGGACCGACATCCACAATGCAGCTGGCAGGCACAGTGTGAAAAGCAAACCACTTTCTGAGTCGGCACAAGAAATGTTTCATATTCCAGATCTCATACAAATGGAAGAGGCTGCTAAACAGTGGTGTCAGAGAGTCCTGCACAAGAGCATTATGCATTTTGCAAGGAAATTGGTTTAAAAGCTTTTCCAACTGACAGTTTCTTCGAGAGAGAGAGGGACAATTGTTCCTTTGTAAGTTCCTATTTTCTAGCAGAGATAAGCAGTTTAAGACCTGCTTGTGGGGTGAATAAGTGCTCCCTTACACTTCTAGGTCTACCCTGGATTATTTCAAACCCTCAGCCTCAAAGGGGAAAAAAAATGAGTCCCCAGCTTGGGTATTGGGCAGAGGTCTCCTGATTCCCAAGTTCTGAGCTGTAGGAACAAGACTCCATTTTTAATAGGAGAGGTTTCTCTAGCTGGCTATAGTTGAGTCTTATCCTCCTTTCAAGCCCTCTCATCCATCGCAGTCCCATTCATCCAGGAGCCACATGTATTAAGGTCCCATACATCAGCCCACCTAGGCTCAGAGACATCCATCCCTGCACCTGGAGCAGGGATGATCTCACTGATCTCCTCAAGTCCAGACACCAGTGAAAATCCATAAAGACGATGTTCTTCTTCTCTGATTTAAGTTGTTTTTAAAATAGGATCTTGCTGGAACCCCACAATACTATCAATTTCCATCACTTAGGTTGTACACAACAAAGCTCCCTGGGTTCTGCAAGAGTGATTGGGTAAAGGTGCCCTACAGCATTCTCTTCACTTTCTGCGATCTATTGCTGGTATTTACCATTGGCTGGGCCCACCGGACCACAGGAAAACTAGACAGAGGGAAAGCCACTAATACTGTCTATGGAGGCTAGCCACCCAAGGTGTGGAGTAGGATGAGAGGATGAGAGTGGGTTTGTGAAAGAAAAATAAGGAAAATGAAGGATATTTGGCACTGATACATGGAAAACAAAGACCACAACATACAAAAGAAAAGAACTAAGAGGAAACAAAGACATTGCTCAAGGAAAAAGAAACTATCATTATTATCTTCACTAAGGCAAGAGAAGAAATCCATGAAAATAAGCAAAGAGTGCTAAATAAAATAAAACTATTCAATGAGATATGGTGGTACACAACTGTTATCCAAGTATTTGGGAGGCAATGCAAAGAAGATTGCAGGTTTGAGGTCAGCCTCAACAACTTAGAGGGGCTCTTAGCAAATTAAAATGGGATCGTATGTAACACAGCTCCTACATTCAATCCCTAGTATTAAAAGAAAAAAGGAACTGTAGAACTATTCAAAAAAATTGGGCTCTTAGAAGTTAAAATCTGCTGGACATGGTGGCGCACGCTTGTAATCTCCGTGCTTGGGAAGCGGAAACTGGAGGATCGCGCAGGTTCGAAGCCAGCTGCACTGGCTTAAGAGACCCTGTTTCCAAAAATAAAATAGGTCTGGGAGTGTAGCCCGGAGGTAGAAGGGCTTCCAGGAACCCCAGTACCACCAAAAAATAATAATAATAAAGAAGTTAAAATCTGGGCTGAAGAGTGTAGCTCAGTGGTAGAGCACTTGCTTAGCATGCACAAGGCTGTAGGTTCAGTCCCCTTACTACAAAAAAAGATTAAAATGAAGATAAAGAAGAAGAAAAATTCAGAGGGCAATTTTTTTTAATTTTGTAGAAATGCTGAAGGATAAAGTTGCCACTATCACCCAAAAATTAGAAGGAAAAGATAAAATAGTAGAAATGGGTGAAAAGAAATAAAATTAAGGGGGTTCAACATTTGAATAATAGAAGATATATAAAAGAATAGAAAATGGAAGGTCGGAAATCATCAAGGAAATAATTCAAGGAAGTTTTTTCCAAAACCAAAATGCTTGAGTTTTAGTTTAGTTTTAGAGCTGATCAAAATGACCACTGAATTTCCAACACAGTGAATGAAACCAGACTGACATCACAAATATATCAACATCAATCACTGAGCCAAACAGGAGGAGGAGAGAGATTGGAGGGGATGAAGTGGGAATTAGGAAAGGGCTAAATGAGTGATCTGTGCATGTATGTCGCTACCATCTTGTACCCCATTAAAATGTATGACTACAGTGCACCAATAAAAAAAATTAAAAACAAAAGATGCTACAAGTTTCCAGAGGAAAAATAGCAAGTTACATACAAAGTCTAAAAAGATGAACATGAGTCTAAGCTCTTCAACAGCAGTATTAGGAAAATTATTTTCAACTTAGAATTATGTACCCAGCTAAATTATCAAATACAAAGGGAAATATAAGACACAGAATGTCTCAGAAACTTAACCTCCCATATGCTCCTCTCCAGATGTTACTAGACAGTAACAATAGAATATCACAGAGTAAATCCAGAGAACAGTATCGACAGCAAAGAAGTGAGGAAGATTTCCAGGAAGATAGTGGGGTGACGTACCAGATGGCCACTATGTCCTGGAGAGGACAATAAGAACATATTAGAGGAAGTGACTCAAGAGATTGACAACACAAGCATGCCCGCCACCATTGTGCCTCTTGATAACCTAAAGATGCCTGGGTGAGTCTGTTCCACATTCTAATCTGTATTTGTCTTGACCTTGTGCTTATGAAGTCTTTGCTCTCCCCGACCACACCTAAAGTCTGGATCAGCTTTGAACACGCAGTCTATTCCACAGAAATGTTCTGCTTTGACCTAACCATGAGAGGTTCAGATAGGCCATGAGGATCTCTAAAGGAGGAAATACTCGGCAGCCCACTTCCCACACCTACAATCCTGCTAGCCATATAGCACCTGGCCCACACTGGAGCCCTGCCACATACGCCAACTAGGGTGAGTCTATATATTCCCAGGAGATCTCTCATGAATTCTTTCTTTGACTCTCAAAAAAAAAAAAAAAAAAAAAGAAGCTGTGAACCTATAAGTTTCTCAGGAAAACCAAGACTCTACACAGTCTCCCTTTGAAAGCCCCCCATTATTACCTTTACCTCGCTGGTTGTGCTGGTTCCTGCTACTGTTTCAAAACTGAATAATGTATCTCTAAATAATTCTTAACGAGATAGTAAAATTATAAATAAAAGCCGAGAGCCAGATGTAGTGGCACATGCCTGTAATCCTAGTACTTGGGAGACTGAGAGAGGAGGATCAGCCTCAGCAACATAGTAAGACCTGTTTCAAAAATAAAAAATAAAATAGGGCTTGGGATGTAGCTCAAGGCAGAATGTCCTTGGGTTCAATCCCTAGTACCACACAAACATAAAAGGAAAAATTAATTTAAGAAGTTCCTAATAAATGGAAACAGGGGAACAGGGAGCAGACAAAGGCAGAGAGAATTCAGGATGAAGCTGAACAATGGGATAAATAGTGGTTCCACTCACTGAAATGGAATACAACTGTAAGAGGAGGGTCTGGGGGTAAAGTCAGATCACATTTATTGAGATCGAAGTCCTATGGAAATTCAAGAGAGACTCAGGAGAGAAGGTGAGGCTGAAAAAGTAGACCTAGTGGTATGAGGATATTCTTGACGGTTGTGCGATGACACAAGAGGAGACTTCTTAAGAAGCAGGGAAAAGAAGGACCCCAGGGAACATCAAGATCTAAAAACTAATTAGGGAAAGACTTTGATTCAGAGTCCTTAGAGCCGAAAGTGGAAGTTAATTTACTAATTGATTTGCCCTGCTAAGGACATTAGTTTGCATCTGATAATTTTGTTTTTGTCAGAATATCTTCCAGTACATTTGTTCCTCTGGGCCTTGGGAGGCTGCAACAATTTGTTATAGAGCATAGAGAGAGACAGAATAAAGCAGGTCCTGGGCTAACTTCATACAGGTGTAATGGCCAAATGGTCTTGAGAAGTTGAACCAGAAGTTTAAGAGTAGCAAATCAGTACCAGAAATGGGAAGGTAGAATTCATGGGTACAGTGAGCACAGGTCAAGAAAATAAAGTTTAAAGCAGATGTCTAAGCAGACAGACTGGGCTGAAGTGATCTGCACAAACAGTAAATCAGCACTGAGCCAATACTAAAACCATATGAAGACATGCAAGACAAGGGAAATGAAACTATTGATGAATATCACTCCTTAGAAACATAATCCTTCACCTACACACACACACACACACACACACACACACACACACACACACACGTGCTATAGAGGGCTAAGTACTTTGGAAATTTTTGGCAGTTATTTTTCTTTGTTGTTTATTAATTGTTTGGGGTTTGTTTTGTTGTTGGTACTGGAAATTGAACTTAACACATTCTACCTCCAAGCTCTATCTTCAGTTCCTTTTATTTTTTTTGTTTCTGGAACAGGGTCTTATTGGGTTGCTAAGGATGGCCTCAAACCTGTAATCCTTCTGTCTCAGTCTCCTTAGTACCAGGATTACAGCTGTGCACCACCACAATTGGCAGTTTCTTATAAATTTAGACATATAATGTAATCTAGCAAATTTATTCCTAAGTATTCACCCAAGAAAAAGATAATGTGTATTCACACAAAGACTTTTACATACATGTTCACAACAGCTCTATTTCCAATAGCCAAAAAGTATTGATCATGGACAACTGACCATTTCACATTTAAATGTATTATTCTCCCTAGAAAATTGATACAACCAACATTATTAGAAAAGCTTAGTCATCTCTACTTTTGTGTTGGATAAAGAAACTTTGAAGACAAGGGCTATGCCTTATTTAGCTTTGTATTTTTAATGTCTAGCTTTAGTGCCCAGCACAAAGTAAAAGCTGAATAAATATTTGCGGGGCATAATTTAGCACTATTTTATGTCCTTCAAAAAGAATACTGTTATTTTAAGCCTCAGTGTTAGCTGAATTTATAACAGACAGTTTCCCCTCATCCTTAGTTAGGGGTGCTTCTATCGAAAGCTCTCAGCAGCCACATGTCCTATCGGGTCTAAACTTTGCCACCCTATGGTAGGTCTATGGAGAGGTCCAAAGATTCAGGATGGGCTGCTGGTCTTTCTATTTCTTTCTGTTAAGCTAAAACTGTGTAGTCATAACTGAGAAAACAAACCAGAAGTGGTAGTGTATGTTGGTAATCCTGGTACTTGGGAGGCTAAAACAGGAGGATCACAGATTTGAGAACAGCTTTGGCAACTTAATGAAGCCTTCAGCAATTTAGTGAGACCCTGTTTCAAAGTTTAAAATAAAATAGACTGGGGGGTTTAGCTTGAAAATAGAACATCCTGGATTCAATCCCCAGTGTGATTACACATGCACACACACACATACACATGCCCTGAAAAAAACCCATTAATCTCTGAAATTTTCAAATGGGAGGGGTGTTCTAGACCAAGTTTCAAAGGAAATTAACAAGTGAATTATTTTCTTTCCAGTTACAAGGAACCCCATAGAATGCAAAAGAAGACAAAGAATTCAGATTCTAGGTTTTCCCAGTCATATCATTAATGTCAAATTCAATCTGATTCAATAACCAAGCTTAATTTGGGTATAATTGGAGAATTCATTTCTAATCATGATTGGCTAGGTAAAGATTACGAATTTAAGATGGTGGCAGGAACTGAATTTCACTTTGAATTTGCATTGTTACTTTCAACTGAACTTCAGCTAAACTGAAGAAAATGAAAAAATATAACACTCCAAGCAGCACCCCAAAAAAATAAATTTGGAAAACAAAACTCCTTGCTCATAAACACTAGAGCTGGTTCACCCTTTGTTTCCAGTGAAAAGGTGGTTTGGAAGGTCACCAGTTAACATGTACCATTGTTTCACTGACCACAGCTAAGTGTCTTCTCTTATTTTTGCTGTCCTTGTAATGGCCATGAAATGTCAAAGTTCAAAAAATGCTTCCAATCTCCCCAGAAGATTCTGGATCATTATCAAAGTGGAAATGTGCAATGGGCTATGTTCTTTTCAGAGCAATCACTGCATTGTTTATTCCTTTTATTTCCTAGTCTCTTTTATCATAATTGCTATTTCTGGCCTTTGAGATGTGGATGCTAGACAAAAAAACAAAAAAACAACAACAACAAAAAAAAAAACTCCAAAGGGCCCAGTAGTTCTTTCCTACAGGTTTATGTAAGCATTAGCCATTTTTTCTCAAATAATTGTGTCTGGCATAAAAGAAAACACAGCCATCTTAACTTTCTGGAAGTTATCCAAAGTGTTTTAGTAACATTTAAGTGATTCTTTTAAAACTGTCTTAGAAAGATGGAAAGGATGGATTTTGATAAATCAGTATGACCTAAATTCTGAGCTCTGTATGTTATTGGGTTAATGTCTTAGCCTCATTCAGCCTCAGTTTCCTTCTCCTGGTGTTAAAATTAAGAACCTAGATATTTGAGGACAAGGGAAGCCAGCCATGGGGGCACACACCTCCCAGTACTTGGGAAGCTGAGACAGGAAGATCTTGGGGTCAAGGCCAACCTCAGCAAAGTGGAAAGACTCTCCGTAACTTTGCAAGATCCTGTTTCAAAATAAAAAATAAAATAGGGCTTGGGATATAGCTCAGAGGTAGAATACCCCTGAATTCAATCCTCAAAGGAAAACAAAGAGGATGAGAGAAATAAACTTATCAAAGAGTTGAATGTTAGAGGAGAGATATGGGTAAAAATTTGAGAAACCAGGGGAGGCTGAGGAGCAAAGAAGTAATAATGAGGAGAGTTTGCAACAAAGCCACTTAACTCCAAAGGTTTTAGAAATCAACTAAATGTGCATCTTATTTACAATCAGGCCATCAAGAGGACAATGCTCATGAAATTTTAGTTTTATGGATGTTCAATAGGTTGACAATGACTGTTGTCATCTTTGCCCTTCTATGAGCTTCTAACTCTTCAAATACCTTAGAGAACTGTTATTTAATGGGATTGTAAGGAATAATCAGTAAATAAGTCTCTAGGTTTGAAACAGTATTAAATGTTCATTTAACCAACCAACACACTGCCAAGCATTTTTTCATTAGCATGTATGTACTCTTAAGTGGTCAGGGAACCTTAAGGGGAATTTTCTCCTTTGTGTTTCCAATACCTGGCATGCAGGAAATCTCAGTAAAGATGTCTTTAAATAAGTGAATCTGCGACAGCATAAGGCTCAGGGCAGAAAAGAAAGAGAAGGTTAAAAATAGGCCTTTGTCCTCCAAAGATGGATACCCCAGGGCTGGAAAGGGCAAGATGAGTGCAGACTGCATCCGTCTGGAAAGACTGCAGATGTTCTCAGTGTGGAGGATCTGCAGAGAGGTCCCTGGGGACAGGGGCAGCATCAGAGTCTTATGAAAAGTGTGGCTACCTCCTGGTACTGACTCACAAGGACTGAGGCTCCCAAAGGAAGCAGATATGCAAGGAAACTTGGGAATACCCACCCAGGCTATCACAGAATGGGCAAAATAAACTTGAAAGGTTTCTTAGTCAACCGCTTCATTTTTCAGAGGAGGATGTAAAGGCCTAGAAAGACACAATGATTTCCCCAGGGTTCCATAGCAAATTTAGCCTCAAGACCCCAGACTTGGAGTTTTTACTATTTTTGCTATTCCGTGGAGATTTTCTCTGTGAAGAAAAACTCCAGAGATTAAATGCATATCTGCAGCCCAAGCTCCTCCGCACATCTAGAGAGTCATTGCCAATGATGTGATAACCCCACATCTGCTTCAATCTTTTCAAAATACCTTTTTTCCCCCTTGACCTTCAATCTGTCTATAGGAACACCAGGAATACTGTTGGCTGTATTAATAATTTCAGCTGCAAGAAATAAAACAGAGGAATGAATATTGTTCTTACTTTGGCAAAAAGTGAATGATTTGTTGTTTTATAATCTTTCACACACACACACGCACAGCAGCCCCTCCCACTCCCACCAGCCTGCCTCTCCCTAACTCCTCATGCACTTTTATCCATCAGTCTTTGTTCCAGCCCTTCTTCAGCCCACAGTTGTTTTCCCTCACTCCTCCTTCTCCTTCTTCATCTACTCACCCATCAAGCTTTTATTTCAAAGCTCCCCTGTATGAAAGGCTTCTCAGATTGCCCCCAATCATAACTAATTGCTCTTTTCTCTAAGACCACAAACTCCAAAGGCACAGCCTCTGCCTGCATTTCAGTTGTCAAAACCTTAGCTCAGAGATCGCTTTGGTCCCCTCATGGATCACAAGCCTTCAGGAAGCAGGGACAAGATGTGCCCTTGTTCTAGTGTTTCAACAAACACGGACAAGTAGGTGTTGGACAAGCGTTTGTTAATGAGGAGATAAACATAATATCCTTTCCTGCTTGTGTATGTCCATGTATTATGCATATCCAAGAATTACGTAAGTTATATAACTGTAATTTGATTAGTGAAGGAAGAGTTGTAGGGTGATGATGGGATTCAACCGGAGAATAAGTGCATTATTATCTTTGGCAATAATACTTGTGAGTAAGAGCTTTTTACAAAATAAGAAAATAAAATTTAAGAAAATCTAACTAACCCAACAGAACAGTCAAGATTTGAGGCTCTTTGGCAGAGCATTCATGAAACTACGAGGCAAAGGAGAAGAGAGATGCAGAGAAACCATCCTGACAGCACTAGACAGTGGTGAAGCTGTGGTTGTACAGTACGCGTGAAGAAGGGATGACGCAGGGAGATGGCTGGGGTGATTCCTGTTTCAGATTATAGAGGCCAGTGCCATGAGAATACTTTTCTTCAATATTTCTGTCCTCCATCATTTCTAAATAAGTTTCAAGGATGCTGGAAGAAATATCACAAGGAAGGAGGGTAACAAATAGAGCAATAATTGTATTTTTAAATTCATGTCTGTGTGTAAAAAGAGTGAAGAAAAATGGGCACTTAGCACAGAAACAATTTTTACAATGTCATGGGTATTAGAGGAAAAGCAACAGCATCCAAAAATAATCACATACACCTACGATCACAGCAAACGAGCGGCAACACAAAAGTGTTCCATCCAAAGAGAAGTCATCCATGTTCACAAGGGGGATGATCATTTAGACGATATTTTAATATTTTATTTATTTTATTTTGTGTATGTAGTACTGGGGATTGAAGCCAGCCCAATTTTATTTTTTATTTGGAAACAGGGACTTGCTAGGTTGCTAAAAATCTTGCTGAGTCACTGAGGATGTTCTGGAACCTGCGATCCTCCTGTCCCAGCCTCCCAAATACTGGGATCACAAGTGTGCACCATCACACACAGATTAACAAGTATTTATTAAGCATCAAGAGAGCATAAAATCTGGGCATGATGGCACACACTTGTAATCCCAGTACTTGGGAGGCTGAGACAGAAGGACCACAGGTTCACAGCCAGCCTCAGCTACTTAGTGAAGCCCTGTTTCTTTTTCTTTTCTTTCTTTCTTTTCTTTTCTTTTTTTTTTTTTTTTGTGGTACTGGGGTTCCTGGAAACCCTTCTACCTCCAGGATACTCTCCCAGACCTATTTTATATTTTTATTTGGAAACAGGGTCTCTTAAGCCAGCGTGGCTGACTTCGAACCTGCGCGATCCTCCTGTCTCCACCTCCCAAGCGTGGGGATTACAAGCGTGCGCCACCACACCCGGACTGTTGTTTTTGTTTTTAATGATTGCCATCCTAATTAGAGTTAGGTAAAATCTCAGGGTAATTTTGATTTGTATCTCTTATTAATTGATGTTGAACATTTTCCATACATTTATTGCCATTTGAATTTCTTGTTTTGTGAAGTGTCTATTTAGTTCATTTACCCATTTTTGATTGGGTTGCTTCCTTAGTGGTGAGTTTCTTAATTCTCTGTATATTCTAGATATTAGTCCCCTATTGGAGGAGTAACTGCCTTTAATTTTCTTCCATTCTGTCAGCTCTCTTTTGAAGTTCTTGATACTTTCCTTTTCTGTACAGAATCTCTTCAGTTTAATGCAATCCCATTTACTGATCCTTACATGTGTGTGTGAGGGGGGTTACTGGGGATGGAACCAAGGGGCCTTCTACCTCCAGGCTACACCCCAACCTATATTTTATTTGAAAAGAAGGTCTCACTAAGTTGCTGAGTGCCTCACTAAGTAGCTGAGGCTGGCTTCAAACCTACATGATCCTCCTGTCTCAGCCTCCCAAGTACTGGGATTACAAGCATGTGGCACTTACACCCAGCTGGTCCTTTTTTTACTTTATTGTGCCTTTGTGGTCTTGCTGAGAATGTTTTTACCTGTGCCTATGTGTTGAAGTGTTGGACCTATGCCCTCTTCAAGGAGCTGCAAGGTCTCTGGTCTGATTTCCAAGTCTTTGATCCACCTTGAATTGGCTCTTGTGCAGGATGAGAAAGTAGATATTACGTCCATTTTTCTGCATACAGCTAATCAGTTTTGCCAACACCATTTTTTGAAGAGGGTATTTTTTTCCAGTGTATGTTTTTGGACCCCTTGTCAAAAATCAATTGGCTATAAATGTGCAGATTTGATCCAGCAATACCACGTCTGGGTATCTACCCAAAAGAATGAAAACCAAATTACCAAGCTAATACATGTATATCTATGTTCATAGCTACACAATTAACAATTGCAAACTATAAAACCAGCCAAGATGTCCATCAACAGATGAATGGATTACAAAACTATGGGATATGTACACAGTAGAATTTTACTCAGCCATAAAAAAGAACAAAACTATGTCATTTGCAGGGAAATGGATGGAAATGGAGAACATTCTGTTAAGTGATATTAGTCAGTCACAAAAAGTAAAAAATCAGATGCTCTCCTAATATGCAGAAGCTAGGAGGGAAAAGAGTCATAGGAGAAACTCTAGACAAAGAAGGAGAAATCATAGATGAGGAAATAAGGTGACCTAACTGAGGGGGATGAAAGGAGGGAAGAGGGAAATTCTCTAATGTACATGATGTACATTCATAAACATATCAAAGTCAATCACTATGTCAAACATGCAAAGGAGGGAGGGGAGGAAATGGGGAGAGAATTGGGGAAGGGCTAAATAAATGATGTGTGCATGTATGCCTCTACCATCTTGTACCTCATTAAGATGTATGACTACAATGCACCAATAAAAAATTTAAAAAGCTATAGCAAATAAATCAAAAAAGACATTCTCAAACATAGTATATTACATGTCAGCAACTGTTGATTAAGTACATACTATGTCCCTAGATACTAAAATCAGATACTTAAAATAAGATTTATACCATAGTAGACAGACATGCAGTGTATATGAAATTATTTGCAAACTAAATAAAACAACTATGAGCAAGTATTTTAATCTAGTAGTATGGCAAACAAGTGCTTTCTGAATTTTGAGAATGAATACTAATAGCCTAAAATAACTGGAAAGGAGAAAAAGTAAAGAAAGCTAGGAAATTAAAGTCATCCTCAAAAGACAACTAGGATCAGGATCCCTGGAAATATGAGTGGTAAGGGAGCTCATGGTCAAAAATACCATATGCAGAGAAGAAATACTGATTTGACTGGAAGAAGTTCACTTAAGAGTAAGTAATAACACGAATCAAAATGGGATGGGAATTGGGTAAGGGCTAATTGAGTGATGGGTGCATGTATGTCTCTACCATCTTATACTCCATTAACTATATGACTACAATGCATCAATAAAAAGAAGAAACTAAAACAAAATAAATTAAAAACTACTCTGAGCCAGGCGTGGTGGCCAACGCTTGTAATCCCTGCGCTTGGGAGGTGGAAACAGGAGAATCGCAGTGGTTCGAAGCCAGCCTCGCTGGCTTAAGAGACCCTGTTTCCAAATAAAATATAAAATAGGTCTGGGAGTGTAGCCCGGAGGTAGAAGGGTTTCCAGGAACCCCAGTACCATCAAAAAACAAAAAAGAAAAAACTACCCTGAAATTTCAAATGCCAACTCTAAAGTCATTCATTAAAAACACAAACAATAATAAATGCTGGTGAGGATGTAGAGAAGCAGAAACTCTGATACACTTTTTTTTTTTTTGGGGGGGGGTGTCTGGGGATGGAACCCAGGGGCATTCGACCTCTGAGCTACAGCCCCTGCCCTATTTTTCATTCTTTATTTTGAAACCGGGTCTCTCTGAGTTGCAGAGGGCCTCACTAAGTAGCTGAGGCCGTCTGCGAACCGCGATCCTCCGGTCTCAGCCTCCAGAAGGCTGGGATTACAAGCATGCGCCACCACGCCCGGCTTCTGATACAATTTTAGATGGATTGAAAATTAGCGCAACCACTTTGGAAAAGAGTGTGGAGGGTCCTCAAAAGAATAGGAATGAACCTACCATATGACACAGCTATACCACTCCTGGGTATCTACCCAAAAGAATGGAAACCAGACTACCATGGTAATGCATGCATATCTATGTTTATAGTAGCACAATTCCTATTTGCCAAACTATGAAAGCCAAGATGTCCATCACAGATGAATGGATTACAAAATTATAGGATATATACACAATGAAAAATTATGTTATTTATAAGAAAATGAATGGAACTGGAGAATATTATGCTAAGTGAAATTAGTCACAAAAAGTGAAAGGTCAGATGTGTTTCTTCATATGTTGAAGCTAGAAAGATTGGGATGCAAGGGGAACTGCAGAGAGAGGAGAAACCTTAGTAGAATGAGGGAGAGGACCTAACTAAGGGAGAGGATGGACGAGATAGGAAGACTTCAGGAGGTAGTACTTCAATGGATAAGATTATATATATATATATATATATATATATATATATATTATATATTTATATATATATATATATGCAAATAAATCACAGTGTCATGCACAGAAAGGAGAAGAAGGGATAGGAAAGGGATGGGAACTAAGGAAGGCATAGACTGTTATGTGCAGATATGCCTCTATTACCCTGAACTTAATCAAGATGTATGATTACAATGCACCCATAAAACATCCACCTAATAGCCAGGTGTGTGGCACATGCTTATAATCCCAGCATTCAGAAGGCTGAGACAGGAGGATCATGGTTTATGGACAGCCTCCACTATTTCGTGAGGCTCTTTATGACTCAGTGAGAGCCTGTTTCAAAATAAAGAATAAAAAATAGGGCTGGGGGCTGTAGCTCAGAGTTAAAATGCTCTTCGGTTCCATCCCCAGTGCCACAAAAACAAAACAAAACAAAAACATCCACTTAATAATAAACAGACTATGTTATTCTCTTATTCATAAAAAGTTTAAATACATAAGATAAAATGGATGGTATTTAAAATAAAAGATAACAGGCTTGAAGCTAATAAAATAAGTTAAGAGCATAGGATAAAAGAGGTAAAATATTAAAAGATTCATGAGATGAAAATCTAAAAGTGTAAGGAAAAAAGGTTACATATCAAGATATAAAGAAAGATTTTAAATGTGTTGAATCATGTTCCAAAACTGTGTCATCAAATCATGTTTAGCAGGCACCTATTGGCATGTGGCATTGCATCGACCTTATATAAAAGCAACTCTCGGAGACCAGAGGATCATGGTTTGTAGACAGCCCCAGCTACTCAGCAAGGCCCTTTGCAACTCAGTGAGAGCCTGTTTCAAAAACTAAACAGACTAAAAAAATAGGGCTAGGGGTATAGTTCGCAGGTAGAATGCCCTCAGGTTCCATCAACACAAAGATGGGAGTGGAGGCACACACCTGTAACTCCAGTACTTGTAAGGCTGAATTAGAAGGATAGCAGGTTTGTGGCCACTGTCAGCAAGGTAATGAGACCCTCAGCACCTTAACAAGACCTTGTTTCAAAATAAATAATGAAATCAGGTCTGGGGTTGTGGCTTGAATGGCGAATGCCTTTGGGTTTAATTTTCAGTACCACACAGTATGTACATGAACATGTGTGTATACAAACACGCATATACACACGCTAAAGTGAAAAATAGAAATAGGTCCTACCAATCCAGAAATGACTTCAAACGGCAACACATGCTAATCCTCCCTCCCCCTCCCTGAGCCAGGGTTTCAAATCCTTTACCTAACTCCAGAAACCCAGGATTCTAAAAACACAATAATCAAGACAGAGAAGAGAAAAATGTAAAATTTAAACATGAAATGGTTAGGTGCTGAAACCATAAGAAGCCCATCCACAGAATGCTGAAAAGTGATTCAGTAAGCATTTTATTCCCTCGGCTTCTTAGTGATTCTACATAGATTTGAAAATGAGGTCTGTCTGCCGATGTGTTCACAATTCCACAATACGTAAGAGGGTAAAAACACTCAACTCTTTTGCAAACTGAAAAGGGAATATATTCATTTCTTCCCATTTGACAATAACTCAGAAACAGCTAATGAGGTTTTCTTCCCTTCCCTAAACTCCCAGAAGCATCCATTTTCTACCAGGTTCGAGCAATGAAAATTTTCACCCAATTTACGATTTTTTCAGACAAGTAGAAGAGAGATGAAAATGGTTTAGTAATGGGAATTGCCATAAAAATTATAATTACAGAATCTGCTATGGTCAACATGATAATGGAGTGTTTGTTTAAATCAAATACCTATTGACCCTCTAACAATAAATGGTGTCTTCTATATCCTATTTTCCCCAAATGTACTAAGAGCATTTGAGCCCATCAGTGGTTTATTTCTTACTGTGGCACACCAGCTGGCCTGGCTGCAGCAAAGTGGCCTTCCCCTTGATTAGGAACCAACATGTAGGTGCCAAGAATCTATCACCCAATACCTAAACCCAGCACCTGCCCATAAAATAACTAACCCATTCTCCTAAGGAGTCCAAACACCTAATCTAACAGAGACACCAAGGGCAGGCCAAGGAACAAACCAAGCCCTGTGGACACGATCTTGAGGTAATCCAGCTTTTCTCTGCCTTAGTTTTGGTATCTGTCCTGGGAGTCATGGTATAGACTTAAGTCTGAGGTCTAAGTCCTCTAACAGCCTGTGACTATAAATTAGAAGAAAAGCTAGGATTTGAAGTAAGATCATACTCCAGTCTTTAAACAAAATTAATTCTACATAGTTTATTGCCAAATAACCAGCACCAAAGTCCCTGATGGAGAATCTGTGTGTGTGTGTGTGTGTGTGTGTGTGTGTGTGACTAAGAATTGACCATTGACCTTAGAGATGTTCTACTTCCAAGCTATACCCTTGACTTAATTTTATTTATTTATTTATTTATTTATCTAGAAACAAGGTTTTCCTAAACCACTGAGACTGACCTCAAACTTGCAATCCTCCTGACGCAGCCCCCCAAGTCCAGGGACTACAGGTGTGCACCACTGTACCTGATTTCCTCTAGTCTTTATTCGAGCTGATGATGGGAAATGTGCGTTGAAGCTTGAAGACACTTATGAAATAATCAGAACCATTTTTTTGTTCTCCATCCCATTGTTAGCCAAGTGTTAATTGTTCCCACAGGACAAGGGTGTTGAGAGGATTAATTAGTTAATCTCTGTGAAGGGCTTTGAAGAAAAAGGATGCTATACATTGTGCTAAGTAGAATTAGTGCTGGACCAGTCTTCACATGGAACAATGAAAGCCCCTGAATAAGAACATCTTTTAATATCTGTAATAACAAGAAAGGAAAAGGGAAGTAGGGTGAGTGGATGGGGGTTAGTTGGAAAAGCAAGAGAACCCAACCAAGGAAGATGGGGCGTTAATCAAAGGATAGGCAACAAAGCACTTGAAAGCGCACTAGGTTTGAATGAGAAAGGTGAAGAGGAAGGGACCTGGAGCAGCAGATCAAAACTCCCATGCTGTGAAGGAACAGGAGCTGGGGGCCCGCGCTTTCATGGGAGCCCTGTAATTGTGTCCCATTCCTCCGAGCCTTCTGCACATCTTTCCTTCAAAGAACAACCTGTTTCCAAGGAACACTGCCCCGTAACTTGAAGCCAGAAAGATTTCTACAAGGGGCTCATCACTTGGATTTCAGGAGACATCCCACATAATCCCAGCCCCACTAAAATTAAGCAACTCAGGCTGCTCCCTTCTTCTCGGAAAGAACAGCTTTTTCTCTCTTCACAGCAAAAAGGCATAAAGCCTGGACAAAGCAACCTAGAGAATGGACCATTGATCCTGCCAAATCAGACCAAGAGTGATAAAACAGCAGCTTGCTTCTTAGAGATTAGGGGAAAGGCCTGAGGCTAGGGCTGTTCCTAGGGATGAGTGTGTTCCTTCTGCATCTCAGAGGTTGTCAAGGGCCTCTGTCACCTGAGCTACAAGCCTGGCCACTGATGTCACTGCACCTTTGTAAGGGAGCAGGTGGTGGCCGCAAACTCGGATTCATCCCTCAGCCTCCACTACTGCATGCTCTCATCATGCAAAGGATGATATAAATGTCTAATTCTTCACGCATTTTCTCCAGTATTGGTAGATAGTTCACAGAGTTCTAAGTAATTACACTAAAATGGCTAATAGCTTTCAATCAATTGAAATTCTCCCCTAATCAGAAAAAAAAGAGAGACCATAGAAGCACTTTAGCAAGTAACATGGGTGCGACAGTTTATTAACCTATTGTCCCTTCTACAGGACATACCTTGAAGGATTGCTAGTATCTGAGATAGGAACATAAACCCTAGTATACTTCCAGCAGTAAAACAGTGAGTTACCTATGTTTTGTTTTGTTTTGTTTTGTTGGTGCTGGGGATTGAACTCAGGGGCATCCTACCTTCAAGCTTTGTCTCTAAGACCTTTTCATTTTTTGTTTTGAAACAGGGTCTCATTTGTTTGCTGAGAATCTTGCTAAATTTCCAAGACTGGTCTTAAACCTACAATCTTCCTGTCTCAGCCTCCCAGGTGCTGGGATTACAGGTGCGCACCACCATGCCTGGACTGGAGAAATTTTTTGGCCATACTGAGACTCAGGGTTCTCATCAGCAAAGTGAAAATTATCACAATATCTACCTCATGGAACTGTCATTAAATGAGCACACTACTGACATAAAATAAATTTCCTTTCCCTAGTTAACCCCCCCCCCCGTGGTACTGGGGTTCCTGGAAACCCTTCTACCTCTGGGCTACACTCCCAGACCTATTTGTATACTTTTTTAAATTTGGAAACAGGGTCTCTTAGGCCAACACGGCTGGCTTCAAACCTGTGCGATCCTCCTGTCTCCGCCTCCCAAGTACGGGGATTACAAGCGTGCGCCACCATGCCCAGCTTGCTTTTTAATTTATTGTTCATTTTGTCTGCTATGGTGTGAATGTGGTTTGTCCCCTCTGAAACCTGAGTTGGAATTTAATCTCCTTTATGAGATATTGAGAAGTGGGATGATCTCTGAGAGGTAATTAGAGCTCTGTCCTCAGATAGGATTAATTCATTCATGCAATTAAATGATTCATGGTTTAATGGGCTAGCTCCAGAGTGGGTCCACTATAAAAGCCAGTTTTCCTGGCTCTCTCCCTAGCTGTTTCCCACTGTGTGGTCCCATGTACCACCTCAGAACTTCGCCAGCAAGAAGGTGGTCACCTGTTGCAACCCCTTGACTCTGGATCAAAACTGTGAGCCAGAATAAGCCTCTTTGCTTTCTAACTTACGCAGCCTGTACTAAGACAATGTCTATATTTAAAAAAAAAAAACACAAAATTTACTTCCAATCTTTTTGAAACAAGTTTATTTTACCATATTCCCTTATAATTTTTATCCTTAAATATGGACATATATCCCACACTTATAGCTATGCTGTAGACACAATTTTAGTTTTAATCATGCTATTAATGATTTTCCAACTTATTTCATATCTCTGTGTTTACAGTATGAAAGACTCCATCATTAAGTTCATTAAGTCAGCGCGCCGTAGGTTAATAAAGTTTCCTCCACTGGGGAATGTGGCTGAGCAGTAATGAGGCACTGAACTTGGAACTCAAAGACCTGGATTTTTCACTTCCTTTTTCAAAGTACATACTCGTTTAAGTACTTTGTTGTTAGATTCATGTCCCATCTCTTTGTGGGGTTTCCCTACTTTTACAAGTAGGGCACTCTGAACTCCACCGCTCACTTTACTGTGCAATCTTAAGGAGATCACACCATCTCTCTAAGCCTGCGTCCACCTGCCCTGGAGGGTTGTTATGAAGATGGAGGTAGATTCTATGGATGAAAAGGCCTTGTAAACTATAAGTTAGTGCACCACTTTATGTTTAAAATACATCCATAGACAGTTGTGTTGGTGTACTCTTGTAATCCCAGTCCTTGGGAGGCAGAGACAGGAGGATTGCCATTTGAGGACAGCCTCAGCAGCTTGTGAGACCCTCTGAACTCAGTGAGACCCTGTTTCTAAATAAAGAATAAAATTAGGGCTGAGGGTATAGCTCTGAGGTAGATTGCCCCTGGGTTCCATCCCCAGTTCCACAAAATAATATATCTATGTATTTTATAAATTTCTCTTGTTTACATGGTTTTCTTGGTATAATTCCCCAAGGAGAAATTACTGTGTCCAAAAGTATGTTCATTTTTATGGATCATGACAGATATGGTTAAATTGCTTACAGGAAGAAGAGGAGCTCATAAACAAATAAGAGTAAACTTCTTACCTCAGTACTCTCAGCAACTATATCCCAACCACAGAGATAAGTGTTTATGGGTGTATAACATTCATATAGTACACACTTATGTACAGGGATGTATATGTAACACATAATGGATTTTTGTTTTTTATTTTTTTTTTTTTTTTTTTTTTATTTTTTTTTATTTTATTTTATTTTTTTAACAATTTTTTATTGAACATAAATAGTATACATTTACACTATATTTGGTGCCCTCTCCCCCCGCCCCCATTTTCTCCCCCCCCCCCCACCAATGGTTGGCCAGGTTAACCATGTCTTATTCATAATTTTACACATGTTCAGGTGAAGATGCTCCTTAATCAAGATCGGCCTTTCTCCTCTCCTATCTTTCCATTAAAACTTAGCTAGTATTTCCCCTCTAATATCTGGGGTCCTACTGGTATTCTTTGTGTTTTCTAGTTTGGGCATATTAGAGGAAACATGTGTATCTTCTCCTTCTGTGCTTGGCTGATCTCACTTAACATGATGCTTTCCAGGGCTTTCCATCTTCTTGCAAATGATAAAATTTTGTTCTTCTTTATGGCTGAATAGAATTCCATTGTGTGTATTTCCCACAGTTTTGCTATCCATTCATCTGTTGATGGTGATCTGGGTTGGATCCATATTTTGGCTATTACAAATTGTGCTGCTATGAACATAGGTATGCATATGTTGCTGTATTTCTCTGAATTCAACCCTTTTGGAAAGATACCCAGGAGTGGTATAGCTGGATCATATGGTGGATCTATTCCCACCTTTCTTAGGAATCTCCACACAGATCTCCATAGTGGCTGAACTAGTTTGCACTCCCACCAACAGTGTAAAAGAGTTCCTCTTTCCCCACATCCTCGCCAGCATTTGTTGTTGTTTGATTTCTTTATGCTTGCTACTCTCACTGGGGTTAGATGGAATCTCAGTGTAGTTTTGATTTGCATCTCCCTGATGGCCAGTGATGAAGAACATCTTTTCATGTATCTATTAGCCCTTTGTATCTCTTCTTTTGTGAAGTGTCTATTTAGTTCATTTGCCCATTTCTTGATTGGGTTGTTTGTTTTGTTGGTGTAGAGCCTTTTGAGCTCTTTGTATACTCTGGATATTAGCCCCCTATCAGAATGGTGGCTGGTAAAGATCCTTTCCCATTCTGTAGGCTTCCTCTTTAGGTTATTGATAGTTTCCTTTGATGAGAAGAAACTTTTTAGTTTAATGTTATCCCACTTGTTTATTCTTGCTTTAATTTCCTGAGCTTTGGAGGTTTTGTTGAGAAAGTTACTGCCTGTGCCAATATGTTGTAGTGTTGAACCTATGTTCTCCTCTACTAACTTCACCGTCTCAGGTCTAATTTCTAAGTCTTTGATCCATCTTGAGTTGATTCCTGTGTTAGGTGAGATATAGGGGTTTAGCTTCATCTTTTTACAAATGGCTAGCCAGTTCTCCCAGCACCACTTGTTGAAAAGGCTGTCTTTTCTCCAGCGTATGTGTTTGGCCCCTTTGTCAAAGATTAATTGACTAAAGATGTGTGGGTTTGTTTCTGTATCTTCTATTCTAATCCACTGGTCAGTATATCTGTTTTTGTGCCAGTACCATGCTGTTTTTACTACTATTGCTCTATAGTATAGTTTGAAGTCTGGGATTGTAATGCCTCCTGCGTGTTTCTTGTTATTGAGAATTGCTTTGGCTATTCTAGGTCTTTTCTTTCTCCATATGAAGTTCATGATTGATTTTTCTAGGTCTCTGAAGAATGTCACTGGTATTTTAATGGGAATTGCATTGAACCTATAGATCAGTTTTGGCAGAATGGCCATTTTGATGATATTTATTCTGCCTATCCATGAGCACGGGAGATCTTTCCATCTTCCAAGGTCTTCTTCTATTTCTTTTTTTAATGTTTTATAGTTTTTGTTGTAGAGGTCTTTTACATCTTGGGTTAGGTTTATTCCTAGGTATTTTATTGGTTTTGAGGTTATAGTGAATGGAATTGTTGTTTTTGTTTCCTTCATTGTGGATTCGTTGTTGGCATAAAGAAAGGCCACTGATTTCTTTAGGTTGATTTTGTAACCTGCGACTTTGCCGAATTTGTCGATCAGCTCCAGAAGTCTTTTGGTTGAGTTCTTTGGGTCTTCCAGGTAAAGGATCATGTCATCTGCGAATAAGGATAATTTCACTTCCTCTCTTCCTATGTGGATTCCTTTGATTTCCTTCTCTTGTCTGATTGCTGCAGCAAGAGTCTCAAGGACTATATTGAAAAGGAGAGGTGAAAGTGGGCATCCTTGTCTTGTTCCTGACTGTAGCGGAAATTCTTGCAGTTTTTCCCCATTCAATATAATGTTGGCTTTGGGTTTGCAGTATATTGCCTTGATGATGTTGAAGTACTTTCCTTCTATCCCAATTTTTTGCAGTGTTTTTAACATAAATGGGTGTTGGATTTTGTCGAATGCTTTTTCAGCATCTATTGCTATGATGATGTGGTTTTTGTTCTTGGTTCTATTTATGTGGTGAATAACATGTATTGATTTGCGTATGTTGAACCAGCCTTGTTTTTCTGGGATGAAACCGACTTGGTCGTGATGAATTATTCTCTTGATATAGTTTTGAATGCGTATAGCTAGTATTTTGTTTAGAATTTTTGCATCTATGTTCATTAAGGATATTGGTCTGTAGTTTTCCTTTCTTGAGGTATCTTTATTTGGTTTGGGGATTAATGTGATACTGGCCTCATAGAAGGAATTTGGAAGAGTTCCATCTCTTTCAATTTCCCGGAACGTGTTATGAAGTATTGGTATTAGTTGTTCACTGAAGGTTTTGTAGAATTCAGCTGGGAACCCATCTGGGCCTGGGCTTTTCTTTGGTGGAAGAATTTTTATTGCCGTTTCTATTTCTTTGGTTGTTATTGGTTGGTTTAGGCTTGCTATGTCCTCTTGGTTGAGTGTAGGAAGGTTAACTGTGTTTAGAAATCTGTCAATTTCATCCAGGTTTTCAAATCTATTGGAGTATAAATTTTTAAAGTAGTTTCTGATAATGTTTTGAATTTCTTCACTATCAGTGGTGATATCTCCTTTTTCATTTCTAATTTTGGTAATTTGAGTTGATTCTCTTTTTCTTTTGGTTAGGTTGGCCAGGGGTTTATCAATTCTATTAATCTTTTCAAAGAACCAACTTTTTGTTTTATTGATTCTTTGAATTGTTTTTTTGTTCTCTATTTCATTTATTTCTGCTCTAATTTTGATGATTTCTCGTCTTCTGCTGGCTTTGGGAATGGATTGTTGCAGAATTTCTAGATCCTTGAGTTGTTTCATTAGGTTCTTTACTTGGTGGTTCTCCATCCTTTTTATGTGGGCACTCAATGCGATAAACTTTCCTCTTAGTACTGCCTTCATGGTGTCCCATAGGTTTTGGTGGGTTGTGTCTCTGTTTTCGTTTGTTTCCATAAATTTCTTTATTTCTTCCCTAATTTCTGCTCTTACCCATTCGTCATTTAGTAGTGTATCATTCATTCTCCATGAATTTGAATACTTTCTTTCGAGTTTCCTGTTGTTGATTTCTACTTTTATTCCATTGTGGTCTGAAAAGATGCATGGGATTATATTACATTTTTTGAATTTGCTGGTATTTTCTTTGTGTCCCAGGATGTGATCTATTTTGGAGAAGGTTCCATGGGCTGCTGAGAAGAAAGTGTATTCTGTAGTTCCTGGTTGAAATACTCTGAAAACGTCTATTAGGTCCATTTGGTTTATGGTTTCCTTTAGTTCTAGAGCATCTTTACTCATCTTTTGCCTCGAAGATCGATCCAGTGGTGTGAGAGGCGTATTAAAGTCTCCCAGAATTATTGTATTTGGGTCTACTTGGGATCTTATGTCCAGAAGGGTTTGTTTTACGAATGTGGTTGCACCCACATTTGGGGCATAAATATTTACTATCATTATATCTTCTTGGTGTATTGTTCCTTTTAATAAAAGGAAGTGCCCTGATTTGTCTCTTTTGATGTGTTTTATTTTAAAGTCTGTTTTGTTGGATATCAGGGTTGCTACCCCTGCTCTTTTTCGGTCACTGGTGGCATGGTATATCTTTTTCCATCCTTTCACCTTCAACCTGTGAATGTCTTTGGCTGTGAGGTGAGTTTCTTGCAGACAGCATATGTTTGGATTATGTTTCCTAATCCACATTGCCAGTCTATGTCTTTTGATTGGTGAGTTAAGTCCTTTGACATTAAGTGATATTATTGAAATATGCTTTTTGTTTTCTGCCATTTTGTGTTCTGTCTACTCTTGGGTGTTGTGATCTTTCTTCTTTACTTAAATGGCCCACTTATTAACTTCCTCGCTTCTCTGATTCTGGAGTCTGCTTCTTTTTTCTTCCTTATGATTTATTTCTTTAAGAATTTTCTCTAGTGTTGGCTTTGAATTCATGAATTTTTTGAGATTCTGTTTATCCTGAAAGACTTTGACTTCCCCATTGATCTTGAATAGTAGTTTTGCTGGGTAGATTAATTTGGGCTGGAAGTTATGTTCTTCCAGGGTCTGAATCACGTCATACCAGTCTCTCCTAGCATTCCTGACCTGGGTTGTATAGTCTGGGGTGATTCTTATTGTTTTGCCTCTATATGTCACCTGTCCTT
Organism: Muscardinus avellanarius; assembly: GCF_963383645.1. Lineage (NCBI taxonomy): Eukaryota > Metazoa > Chordata > Mammalia > Rodentia > Gliridae > Muscardinus > Muscardinus avellanarius. The sequence continues at coordinate 24,292,709 of NC_137803.1, forward strand.
TTGTTCTTACTGCTTTTAAGATTCCTTCCTTGGCCTCTATGCTGGTCAATTTGGTTATTATGTGGCGTGGAGTGGTTTTTCTTTGGTCCTGTCTCAGTGGAGTTCTGTATGCCTCCTGTACTTGAAGATTCAAGTCTCTTTCCATATTTGGAAAATTCTCTGAGATTATTTCCTTGAAGATATTACATATGCCCTTGGTCTGTACCTCTATCCCTTCCTCAATGCCTATTATCCGTAAATTAGGGCGCTTCATATTATCCCATAATTGCTGGATGTTTAGGTTTTGTTGCTGTAAAGATTTCTGTATATCGCTGACTGTGTTTTCGGTTTGGGATGTACTGTCTTCTAATATTGATATTCTGTTTTCCATTTCATCTAATCTTCCAGAGTTTCTTTCTATTGCTGTCTTCATTTCACTTATTGCCTCTTTCATTTCATTCCAGACCTCTTTCTGATTCTTTTTTAGTGTTTCTATTTCACCTTTAACCTCCTCTATACTTGTTTTAAAACCTTTCATCATATTGAACAACAAGATTCTGAACTCCCCTTCTTGCATTTCTAGTAGGTCAGTATTCGTGATTTCTGCTGTCTCTTCATAACTCCTGGTTCTCATATTTATAGTGTTCTCTGTCCTGTTTTTCTGATTTCTACCCATCGTTCGTGAGTAATGTGTTTAGTCAAATCTTAATATTAGGAGTTTAGGAGTATCGGCCAGTCAGCAGAGCCTTTCCAGTGTTGAAAGTGGGTGATGTGGGAGGAGCTGGGGTGATGGGTAAAGGAGTCAGATTAGGTGGAGGATATGTTAGGTTGAGAAGGACTTTAAGTATGATAAAGTAATAACTTGCTATGAATGAGAGAGAGTTAACTACTAGGACTCTTGTTGTTAGTAGAGTAGTTATGGATATAAAAAATACTTTGAGTTTTAAACCATGAGGTATATTATGGGGAAAAGTTTTGGGGGAGAAATGTATGTAGGTTAGTGTGGGAAGGTTTGTAAATAGGGATGCTGGTAGGAGCAGGCAGACATAAAAAAAAAAAAAAAAAAAAAAAAAGAATCCGCTCAAGATACCAAGACTATTATGTAATCCAAGAAAAAGGAAGGTAAACCAATCAAAGGAGGAGAATGAAAGAAAAGGAAGGAAAAGGGAAGAAAGAGGAAAAAGGAAGAGGAATAAAATAAAAGGAACTAGCAGCCGTGTGAAATAAAGAAATAAGGCAAACTATCCAATGTATATATATATAAAACAACAAGTTAAAGTAAGAGAAGTTTGGATTAAAAGAAGAAAGAAAAAGAAAAAAAAAGAAAACAGCAATAACCATACTAAAACAAAAGCACTTTAAAAGCAAAAGAAAACATAACATCCACATTAAAAGTAAAACAAACAGTCCTACTTATTTACGCATATGGGGTCAGGTCCATATAATATGTGTGTATCTGATTGCTTGGTAGCTTTCAGGATACCGTCCAATGTCTCTTAGTTTTCTTTGTACTCTATTTTTATCTTCTTAAGTCACTCTGGGTGTTTGGACACCTTTTTCTCCTTTAGCTGCTTTAGGTTTATGTGTCCGGGTGTCTGGTTTCACTGTTATTTGATTCTGTACAGTTCACAGATTCTGCGAAATTCTAACCTGTGGTCAGCACATCTGCACTCACCACCCTCGCCTCCAGCCTGTGCTTCCCTACAGCAGGGGTGGAGAGTGACTAAAGTGTAATTGGCACTTCCCCCTGAGGTCCTGAGCAGATTTTGTGGCCCGATGGATTTTCTTGTGTCTCTGGAAATTCCAGCTGGGCTAGCCAGGTGTGGTCCCAAGATGTGCCCTGGGCAAATGAATGCTGGTTCCTGGGTGGCCACACTTACTGCCAGAGCTCTGCCTATTCCAAGAGTGCAGGCTGGATGCCCTGTTAATACTGGACCCTAGTGAGAGTGGGTGCAGCTGTCTATTGCTGCTGGTATGTTCTTCCAAGGTGTATTGAGCTGTGTTCTCACTTAGAACTAAGCATCTGGCTACCAGGAGGTTGGGAATACCCCGCGGTGGGCCAGGGGTGCAGGGTAGGTGCTCAAGGGTCCAGTGTGCGGTGTCCAGCAATGGTCTCTGCGTCCCGCGGGACGTAGAGGCTGGGGGTGCCCCAAGGAGATTTCCGGGTCTCCCAGTGCTTTTGCAGCCTGGAGGGTAGGCTCTGGCAAGGTGGCAGGGGTTAGCCACAGAAGCAGGCTCCAATTTAGGAGGGCAGTGTACAGGCGCTGATTACTAGTAGGGGACAGGCAGGAAGCGCGAGGAGAGTGCTCTGAGGCTTGAGCCCGTGGTGGGGGTTTGAGACTGCGACTCCGCACACGCTAGGACCCCAGTTACTAGGGCGCCCTCAGGTACCTGTCTTGGTGCAGGAATCCGTGTGAGTCTCTGTGCCGATGTGATCCGGTCGCTGGTGGGCAGACAGAGTTCTGGAGGGTGCTGCTCGCTGCTTAGGATGCGGTCCTAAGTCCGTTTTTATTCCCGGATTATCTTGCCGTGGAAATATCGGGCAGGCAGCTCCTTGGACAGCTGCCAAAGCAGCCCGCGGCTCAGCGTTCCGGTCCGCGGTCAGATTGTATCTGCAGCAGGTCCCGTGTCCGATCTTTGTTCTTCTTGTTCAAGTTCAGGGTTCCGCCGAGGTACAGGATGTGTTTTGGTTCCTGGTATGTATTTGTTTTGTTGATTTAGACACTGCTTTCTCAGTATTTAAACTTTATTTACTTCAGCTACTGAGAGGTGCTGTGTCCCTCAGTCGCCATTTTGAAAAAAAAAAAAAATAAAAAAAAAAAATAAAAAAAAAAAAATAAAAATAAAAAAAAAAATAAAAAAAAAACTTTTATTTATTTTTTGAGGGGGGTAGAACCCAGGGGCTCCAGGCTATACTCCCAGACCTATTTTATACTTTATTTGGAAACAGGGTCTTACTAAGTTGCTGAGAGCCTCACTAAGTAGCTGAAGCTGAACCTGTGTGATCCTCCTGTCTCAGCCTCCCAAGCACTGGGATTACAAGCGTGCGCCACCAGGCCCAGCTTATAATGTTTTTTTTTGAAGAGTATCAGTCTGACACTAGAGTTGGAGATGAGAACAAGAACGTAACCTTTTCTGCTTACTTTATTCTTGTTTTAACCAGTACTTATGAACACTCCTCCAAAGCCACAGTATTAAAAAAAAAAAAAAGTGGGAAAACAGCCTTTGCCATCCATAAGGTACAGCCTTGGCATACAAAGTGAACACTCGTACACTTGTAATGGCCAAGTGTTTCTATTCACCCCATCCGCAGCCCCTCTGCCCTAGAGGGACAAGCACTACAAGAGAAGCAAAAAGGGGGACTTCCAAGGGCAGGCTCGGAGGAGAACAGTTTTCCTAGGCAGGATGAAAATGAAGAAAACTAAGTTGTGCCAGCCGGGTTCACCTGTGCCCAGAAACATCTTCCACTCAATGCACCTCTCTTTTTATACCTTTTCATCTTTTTTAAAATCACACCCTTAGTAAAAGTTCTCTTGAAACTGTCCGATGGCCTCTCGGGGATCAGGGGGCTAAGGGGGAGAGGGCTGTGTCCTCCCTGAGTGGCACTGAGCTGATGGGGCCGGCGCATAATTAGTGCCCAGGTACAATGTGTTGGCCTAAGCACAAAGAGGCCTCGCCAAGTCCACCGGACACCAGCTTGGAACCAGGCAGATACTCAGAAGGACAAGCATCAGACATCGGAGTCACCTCTGCGTTGGGAAGCAGTCACAGAGAGGCAGAACTCAGATCCACGGCCAAGATTGTGGGTCAGTTACTATCAGGATTGGTCTCACAGATTCTCATCTGAAGGACTATTTGTCACTGTAAGATTGTAGAATGCGGTGTGCCCCATTAGCATAGAAACACGCCGAGATCTATAATCGGTCTTACGGATATCTTTATTCGTGGGAGATCGGCCTCCAGCCCCCGCGTGGCCGCGGGGGCCGGTGGCAGGGGAGAGCGTGCGTCCCTCCCTCTCGGGCTCCTCTCTGAACTCTGCTCTTCCGGACAGGGAGGCCTGGTCCCCTCCCGGAATCGCAGAGCTCCGCCTCCTAGGCTCCACCTCCTAGCTCCCGGCCCTGCCCCAACCTTACAGTCACAATATTCTGAATCACAAGGACAGGGCACCATGACTAATTACCATTACCTCAAGCCTATGAAACAACCTTTCCAATCTAAACCTCACTTCTATGCTTCACCTTGTCACCTGCACTATGGAGCTTCTCAGTTGCACGGGGCACCCCCAATGAACCTCAGCCAAGATGCACTAAGAAACTTCAGGGGAAACTTCAGGAAAGTTCCTTAACTCTCTTGGCCTTAGTTTCTTCATTTATTTTTAAAAAGTGATTATTCCAAACCTCCCTGGCCAGATGCTCAAAAAAACTTTAAACACTCAGAATGGTGCTACTACACACATTTTTCTAATACCAGCATTTGGAAGGCAGTGTCTGTTTTATGTTACCACTTAAAAGATCTGCATGCTCATACATATTAAGTAAATAGCAAAATAACAACATTTGGGTTTTCATTGTTCTTTCCATGGAATTTCTAATTAAATTTAGTAGCACTGTGAACACAAGGAGTCAAGCTCTGGTCTCAATTACCGAAGGACAACTCTTAAATGCAGACAGAGGATCTTCTGAAACCTACTCTGACTCCAGAATGCAACAGCCCAGAACATTGCCTCACCCTGTTTGCAATGAAAAACAAAGAAACTAGGAAGAAATTGTTCACAAATTGGTTTTTTTTTTCCAGAAAATGGCTGCAGCAAAACCACAAAGAGAATTTTATGACCAATTTCATGCCCTATACTGCAAATAATTTCAACTCAAAATCCCAATCTCCCTACTTCATTTCTCTTTAGCCCACACATATATGAGTACGCAATAGGACTCTATAAATAAATGTCAAGTTAAATCTCTCTGAACCACAGTCCATCCTTACAGATTAATATCATTAAACTATCTGCAAGCCACAGGAAACTATCCACTCCCCTCTCATATTACTAAAGCATTGTACAGATGTCTCCATAAAATTGTGCATCCCATTAATTGTGAGTAGAAAGGAAATTCTGGCCAATGAGACATGAATGACAGGGAAGGTATCTGCAGTCAAAGTTGAACAATCCTTCCTCTCTCCCCTTCTTCCCTCTTTCTTCTCCCTTCCCTGACATGGTGTCTGAACTGCACCAGCTATTTTGCAAACAGGAGGAAAAGACTAAAAAAATTGAAGAGTCACCAGCTTTAACACCACTGAGCCATTGAACTAAAGGCAGCAATCACTATCTCTGAGCTTCTTGTTATGTGGAAAAAAAAATCAGTTTCAAATTGCTTAAGCCTCTATATTTGGATTTTGACATTTGCTTCTAGTGCAAAGGCTTCCCCTTTAGAGCTTCACGAAAGAAGTGTCTACTCTGACACAAGCTCTATTTCCACCAGGCCTCAGAGAATGACAGCAGCCACCCTCTATAACCCCCATTACCTTAGATCCCAACCGTCAACAAACACAAGTCATGTAAACATGCATGCAAACTCACCAGCAAAAATCTTGGATCTATTTGTGAGATTAAGAAAAAACATGAGAAGGAGGGAAGGAGGAGGGAATGGAGTGGGAATTGGGAAGTGAGGTGTGTATGTATGCCTCTACCCTCTTGTACCCCATTAAGATGTATGACAACCATGCACCAGTAAAAAATAATAAAATTAAAGAAAATTTTAAAAAAGAAAAAGCAGTCAAACTGTATCAGGAACCTACAAGCAATAACTTGTGTGTGTGTTACTAGGGATGGAACCCTGGGGCATTGTACCTTCTTCAAGCTGCACCTCCAGCCCTACTTTTTAGTCTTTTTATTTTTGAAACAGGGTCTCACTGAGCTGCAAAGAGTTTCGTGAAGTAGCTGAGATCCTCCCGTCTCAGACTCCCAAATGCTGGGATTACAAGCATGTGCCACCACGCCTGGCTTAGCAATAGCATTCTTTAGGGGGAAACAAGTCAATCACTTACAGGAGAGAGAAAGACAAAGAAGAGAGACTGAGAAGGAGTAACACAGTATCAGACCTCTGTGTCTTCATAATGAATTGGCACCGTAATTGAACACAGTCATTATTCCTGATAAAGGTTCTGGAAGAGTTTCTGGAGAGAAACATTTAAAGCACTTAACCAGTTTGGTTTATTTTCACTATATGTGTTCACTGAAGCACCCTCACCTCCTTCTTTCTTTGACTCTCTTTTCTCCCTTCCCTCCCTCTTTTCTTCCTTCCCCATCCTTTCTAATATCCCAGTGCCTTTATTATATTTATATATAAAGAATATTAGAGTCTTTAAATGTTAGAGTTTTAGTGTTCTTCTAATCCAAACTAATTATTTTGAGAACCTCCTCTAAGGCCCTCACAAAATTTAGTCTCTAGCCAGGCATGGTGACGCACGCTTGTAATCCCAGCACTTGGGAGGCTGAGACAAGAGGACAGTGCAGGTTCAAAGCCAGCCTCAGCTACTTAGTGAGGTTCCCAGCAACTTAGTGAGACTCTGTTTCCAAATAAAGTATAAAATAGGTCTGGGAGTAAAGCCCGGAGGTAGAAAAGCTCTTGGGTTCCACCCTCAGTACTTAGTGAGACTCTGTTTCCAAATAAAGTATAAAATAGGTCTGGGAGTATAGCCCGGAGGTAGAAAAGCTCTTGGGTTCCACCCTCAGTACCACCACAAAAAAAAAAAAAAAAAAAAAAAAAATTGGTCACTCCGCCTTCTGCTTGAATAAATTCTGCCTGCTCTGCTCATGGCAGCCAAATTCTACTGTTCAACAGCACTCCTTGCTAGAAAGTTTCCTTGAACCAATCTACTTTCTTATAACTGCCTCCAACCCCTCTTAGCAGCCACTGGAATGACAAGGTGTAAGCCTAAGCTCTTGTTTGCAAGATGGGCTTTTAAAGGACCTTTGAAAACTGTTGCTACAAGTCCCACTTCCTTTACTCCATGGCTTGTCAATAACATACCGCAGGGGCATAGCACTGAGAACTAAATGAAGTGATGTACACAGAGCAGACCAAGCTGCAACCGGAATCCTCTGTACCCATTCACCCCCACGTCCACTGTTACCTGGGGTCTGTGGCTCATGCGAAATTTCAGGTCTGGAGATGTAGCTCAGGGGCATAGCTATTGTCTAGCACACACGAGGCCCTAAATTCAATCCCCAGAAGGAAAAAGGGGGGGGAGGGAGAGAGAGAGAGAAAGAGGGAGAGAGAATGGAAGAAGGGAAGGAATTCTAGTCTTGATTTTCTCAGTCAAAATTCACAGATGAATTTCTTTCTACATATACTTCCATTCTTTTTTTAATTTGCTTTGCTGTGGGGAGCCATTAAGGTCTTCCCCTTATTAAAAGCATACTTCTGACTGTCTTCCTCCCAGAGTCAACAAGGTTTGGGGCCTTGGAAGCATCAAGGTTACTAATGCTAATGATGCTATTGTTCTGTCTGAGCTAAGGCTAGGTTTGTATTGTTTGTGGCAACAGGGTATTGTTTGACCTGCCCGGACTTTGGACTTTTTCTCATCCAGGTTAACCTAAAGCTAAAAACTATAAATACCACAAGAGAAGACGCCCCAGCGTCAGCCAGTAGAGATATGGACCCGGGAGTTGACAGGCTATCCTTACATGCTTAGGAATAAATAAATATTTGGAATTTAATTCTTAAGAGTTATATTATTTCATCCTCACTCCTCTCTTCAGGACCCGTACTTTTGCCGGCTGGCTCCGGCACTTTGCCAACTAAAATTGTTGAGAATATATGATAATACACATGTAATTAATTTGCATGGAACTATACACACATATACAAATGAGTGGATGTAAAAATGATTGAATCGTGAACAAATAAGACTTTAAAGTATATAAATGCCAACTTTTGGTTATAACTTTGTATTATAGTTATATAGGATGTTACCATTAGGAAAAATCTAAGATAAAAAGCTATAAAAGACTTCTCTGTACTTTTTGCAAATCACTATATGTCTTTAATTATTTCAAAATTTTTTAAAATTTCACTAATATTGTTGAGTAGCCCAGAAAGCACCCAAGACCACACTGGCTTTCTTGGTATGACCTGTATATGATTAACTCAGAATTTCTTGTGGTTTTTACTTACCTGAATATTTGGCACCCCAGGTTTTCTCATCTGTCATTGTATATTTGAACTTTTTAATGCAAATCCTTGATTTGTCTTTTTTACATTTTAAACTCAATATTCTAGCCTGTTGAGATCTTGAATCTTGATTCTATTATCTAGGGAATTAAATACCTACCTTGACCTTTCTGTTCTCTGAAAATATGAGAATCAGATCTTCTATCTCCCCCAAGGCCAAGGAAAACCCATGTTGACAAGGAGCCATTAATCAGCGCTCCGTGTATGTTCACTGAGTGAGCCATTAGGAGGGGCTTTGATGGATATCACCATCCAAACTTTAGCTCTTCACTTTTCCCACAAGAATATTTTGGAAATTTTTACAAAACACATGGATGAAGTCCTCATAAAGTATTTTTGTGCATTTCCCTAATTTACCAATTGAGAACCCACTTAGCTCAGAAAGCACAAAAGAAAAGGGTGATACATTTGACTTTTTTTTTTCTTTTTCAGTAATGGGGATGGAACCCAGGGGCATTCTACCGCCGAGCTATACTCCCAGCCCTGTTTTTTTCCTTGTCTTTTTATTTTTGAAACAGGGTCTCACTGAGTTGCAAAGGGCCTCAGTAAGTAGCTGAGACTGGCCATGAACTGCAATCCTCCCATCTCAGCCTCCGAATGCTGAGATTACAAGCATGAGCCACCACACCTGGTGACATGTTTTGTTTTTTTTTTAATAATTAATGTGACAGAACAAACAGTCAAAAGCCATGTTAAGAAGACAAATCACAAATTGGAAAATATTTGCAACATAGGACAAACAAAAGACAGCTTTCTTTAATTCACCAGTATAATTCTAACTAATAATCAAAAGTTAAGCAATATGAAATGAATAAAGATATGAAGAGTTTTTAAGAAAAATAAGAATTCTGAAGAAACTTTTGAAATACTGGACTTTACTAATGAATCAATGCCAATCAAAACATAAGAATTTTGAGTCAGGCATGGTGGCACATGCCTGTAATCTCAGAACTTGAGAGGCTGAGCCTGGAGGTTCAAGCAACTTAGTGAGATTCTGCTTCAAAATAGAAACATTTTATAAAGGGTTAGGGGTATAGCTCAGAAGTAGAATGCCCCTAATCCCTAGTCGCAAAAAAGGAGATAGAAGAGGAGAAGGAGAAGGAAGAAAAGGAGGAAGATTTTCTGCCTCTTAGATTGAAAAAAACATTTTTAGAAATGTTAAAACCAAATCATCTCAATGATGTAGAGAAGTAGGTATAATCCTACAGAACCTTATTTGATGGCACTCTGGAAATATTAAAATGATTGAACAATTCTATGTATAGGAATTTATTTTAAGGATATACTTGGAAATGAAATCAAATATATATACAACATTGTTTATTGCATCATTGCCAGCAATAGCAAAACAAAATTGTAGTAGTATTTTAAAAATGTTTATGGCACAGTAAAAGATATGAAAAAAATATATGGTCATTAAAAATAATGAGGCCACTCTATGGATGTTAACATGGAAAGATATCCAAGATATACAATTAAATTTATTTTAAAAGGCAAGCTGCAAAAGAGCACACCTGCAGGAGGAGAGAAAGAGAAATCTTTTTTATGTGCAAATTTTCTCCTTCCTAAGACTACAAGAAATCTTTACAAAAGCCTGGATGGTAGAGAGAGCAACTTATTATCTTGCAGTGGGTTCATGGGCCATCTCTGCTTTCTTCTTTATACTTTTCTATACTTAAACATGTAGTTTAAAAAAATGTTCTGGAAAGTTTCATTAAAGAAAAATATCTGCATGGTTTACCAGTCTGTTCTGGTGTGCTCCTCCTACTGATATCAGGGTCACCTGAATTGATAAATAGCCAGTGTGCACACTCTGTAGTATTTTCTACACACTGTGCTGAATTCAATATTATTGCCAATATAGTGATAAACACCTGTTTGGGTCAACATGGCCGAGTACTCTATTTCAGATTTCCTCAAAGCCAAGCAATCTTTGGCAAGGATGAGCAATTTCATTTTGTCATGTGTGTGTGTGTGTGTGTGTGTGTGTGTGTGTGTGTGTGTGTGTGTGTTAGTTACTGGGGATTTAACCCAGGAGCAGCATTCTACTCCCAAGCTATGCCTGCAGCCCTTTTTTATTTTGAAACAGGGTCTCACTAAGTTGCTGAGGATGGCTCTGACCCTGTAATAGTACTGGAATTACAGATGTGCACCACCACACCTGGCTAACACCACAGACTTTTTCAGCATTCTTTGCAGCCCTTGTGTCTTCCTACCTAAGGCACAGGGTAGCCTCCTACCCCAGACAGCCTCCCTGCTGTGATTTCATGACAGCAGTTGAAACACAAGGTCATCTGGTACCTTTGGCTACTGCGAACCCACTCCTGACTCTTCACACCCACTCCTCTCCTTGTTAGGCATTCACACTCCAACCACCTATGGAAACAATCGAGATTTTTGCCAAAGATCAGTGCCAAGGTAATTAGCCAAACTATGGTCCTCAGGATCAATCCAATTCTGACTTTCAAAAACTGGGAAGAGTTCGTTTGCCAGACTACAAGTCTATGATTTCTCAGAGCACCATCAGCAGTTGTTGTTTTTTTTTCTTTCAATGGCACCAATCAGCTCTTTCAAGACACTAAAATGATTCTGACACTTAGGGACGCAGATCCTTTTGAGAATGTGAAGAAAGACACTGTCTTTCTCTTTCTCCAAAAAAAAAAAAAAAATGGACATCGACCGAATTATTGTGTCAAACTCCACAGGGCTTACTGACCCTGCAGCTCTTCTGTGGAGACCAAATTACTAATTTATCTTCTTGGACTTTACCAAGTGTCAGAGTCCTAGAGTCATTAAAACACAGGTCACATCCAGGTGTGGTGGAATATGCCTGTAATTCTAGTATTTGGGAGGCTGAGACAGGTGGATCAGAGTTTTTAGGCCAGCCTCAAAAGTATAGCGAGATGCTGGGTATCTTCCCAAAGGGAGTGAAACTAGACTACTATAATAATGCATGCATATCTATGTTGATAGCAGTAAAATACACAATAGCCAAATTATGGAACCAGCCAAGGTGTCCATTAGCAGATGAATAAATTACAAAATTATGGTATATACACACAATGGAATTCTACTCGGCCTTAAAAAGGAACAAAATTATATCATTGGCAAGGAAATGAATGGAACTAGAAAATATTATGCTAAGTGAGCCTAGGAAGTCACCAAAATAAAGAAGAATCAGATGTTTTCCTTTATATGTGGAAGCTAGGGAGAAGCTGGGATACAAAAAGGGACTCCAGCCAACGAAGAAGAGGAGTGATGGAGGGGGCCTTAGGGAGAGAGGCAAGTGGGGGAGATTTGATGAGGGAAACCCTTCAATGGACACAACATACATACACAAAATTATCAGCGTCGATATCGACAATGTGCATGGGAGAAAGGGAGGGAGCTTGGGGAAGGAAGCTCACCAAGTATACATATATGCCTCTATTGCTCTGAACTTAACCATGATATATGATTACAATACACCAATAAAAATAAATTTCAAGCCAGGCATGGTGGCACACACTTGTAATCCCAGTATTTGGGAGGCTGAGATAGGAGGATCGTGGTTCGTGGACAGCCTCAGCTACTTAATGAGGCCCTCCACAACTTAGTGAGACCCTGTTTCAAAATAAAGAATAAAAATAGGGCTGGGGGTATAGCTGTGAGGTCGAATGCCCCTGGGTTCCATCCCCAGTACTGCAAAAAAAAAAAAAAAAAAATGCTACAGGTGTAACTAAGTGGTAGAGTATCCCTGGATTCAATCCTGGTACCACTAAAGAAAAAAAAAAAAAAAAACACAGATCACTGATCACTGGGCCCAAGCCCAGAGTACCAGATTCAGTTGCTGCAAGAGAGACCCCAAAATTGCCAAACCTAAGAATATCCTAGGGAATTCTGATGTACCAGTCTGAGAACCACACTTTGGAAACCACTAGTTGAGGATATAACCCATCTATCCCTGGAGAGATGAATAACTTTGAAAACTGCCATCAAATCTTGTCTGTGTTTCATCTTCACTTGTATCTTGCTTCTGTTTTAATCAATAGTTTGTCCCTTTACAATCTGATCACTATTCTCCAAACTAGGGTACCATCAAATATTATAACATCACCTGGCCCCACACCTGGCCAGTCTTCTTGAGGCTTTGCAATCACCTTTGACGCTACTTTTCTTATTCTCAGTATTTCTACATATGCTCCAGTTGATTGCTCTCTTTCCCCTTCCTGGTGTTTTTCTCACACACAGCTCTTTGGATGTTTAGAGGTGGGGGGTGCGTTTTCCATCAGAACTTGCCAGGGAGCCCCTGGGCATCCCCTTTCTGACCTCAATGGAATAAGCACTTTGACTTGAACTACTGCTCATTTTAGCAGCTCCTCCATACTCTAGGGCGAGTGCCCAGCTCATCTACAAGTCCATACCTTGGCAGTCATAGAGCACACAGTGACACTGTCCCTGGGTGTCCTGAGATTGCACCAAGAGGCTCCCTGTCTTCTCAGAATTAAGTCAGTGCACAGCTCCCCCATCGCCTCCCTGACTTCACAGAGACCACACTGTCCTTAAAAAGGACAGGTAAGAACTGGTTGTGGTGAATTGAGACAAAATATCTGACTGATATGAATTCCCCTTATGACTTTGTTTGCTTGTGATGGTTTTATAATCCACATTAGAGTGCTTTTATAATCCACCTTTCCTGTTATGTCCACACAAGGCTGTCTATAAAATGCCACAGGGACACCTCATAGCAAGGCCAGACCCTCCCATGTTTCAGAAAAGTAGGCGAAGCAGGAGGCAGCTGGAAGGTACATGGTACCCTATAGAGCCTGGGAGGCTGGCAGGTCTAAAGTCACACCATGGGCCCTCCATTTAGACCTGTTGCAGTGGAAACTTATCATCTTAATCTGGAAGTCAGACTTGTATAACAAAGGAGTCAGGAGGGCTGTGTCCCCTTGGGGGATGCAGGGAGACCCCGTTTCCTGGCATCTTTTGGCTTCTGGAGGCCTCCCCAGCCCTTGACTCATCACCTGCTCTTCATATCCATCAGATCCCTGCTCCTGTCCTCACATCTCTGGCTTTGGTCCCTCACTTTCTTCTTCCAAGGACCTTTGGAAGATCCTGGGCCCACTAGATAACCCAAACTAGTCTGCCTATCTCAAGACCCTAAATTTATTCACATCTGTAAGAAGCTTTTTTTTTCCCCCAGAACTCAGGATGGAACCCAGGGGCATTCTACCTCTGAACTACACCCCCAGCCATATTTTATTCTTTATTTTGAAACAAAGTCTATGTTGAGGAGGACCTCACCTCACTAAGTAGCTGAGGCTGGCCATTAACCTGGGATCTTCCTGTATGAGCCTCCCAAGTACTGAGATTACAAGGTAGCATCACCATACCCTGAGAGTATGGTAATACAAATTCTCAGGGTCAGGCAACAGGATGTGGACATCTTGGACAGGGAACAGGAGTAGAATTATGTGGATGATCAGAAGGCACTAAAGTGAAAATGCTATGGCTTGGGATAGATATTAGGGCTTCTTCTCCAAACATAATCACATTCTGAGATGCTGGCCATGAGAGATCATGTTGGCTAATTTTACATGTCAACTTGACTAGGTTAAGGGCTTCCCAGATAGCCATAAAACATTATTTCCAGATGTATCTAAGGGTTTCCAGATAAGATTAGGATTTGAATCATGGACTGATCTACCCTCACCAGTGTGAGCAGTCACCATCTAATCTCTTGAAGGCCCAGATAGAGGAAGGAGGAATTCACTTTCTCCTCCTGAGCTGAGACATCCATCTTCTCCATGGATACACTGGTTCTCAGCCTTCAGAATCAGACTAAATCACAACATCAGTTCTCCAGTTTGCAGATGGCAAATTGTGGAACTTTTCCGCCTCCATAAGGATGTGAGCCAATGGCCAAACTAAATCCCCTCTAATGAATCTAGATGTGTAGATAAATAGATGATAGGTAGATGATACATATTTACATTCATGCATACATACACTCATGCACCCATACATATATACTACAGGTTCTGTTCCTCAGGAGAACCCTAACACAGGACATTAACATACATAAATACCCAGAACACACCAACATTCCCAGAGATGACCACAAGAGGCAAGGGTAGAAGAACGCCCTCAGGAAAGATCCAAGCAGGAGATAATAGCCATTCAGGACTGATTGCAGCAGAATGGGTAAGGGGAAAGGAGATCACCACACCACTTTTTAAAAAATAAACAGGACTGGATCCCTGGAGCAGAAGGAAGCAAGAGTTTCTGAGGTCAGGGAGTACAACGTGGAGTTGAAGGGATGGAAGGGAAGCCTAAGAACAGGCAGAAGGACTTAGTGTAAGGGAGATAGTGATGAATTAGAAAAAGGGACACACACTTGAAAATGCTAACTTGGGGAGATTTCTCTAGAATGGGTGCTAGGATGAAGGATAGCAGTTTCACAGAGAGGAGAAATGGGACAGAGGTAGACAAATACCTACACCGACAGAAATCAAGAGAGACTAGACACCTGCCAGGGAGAAAAGGAGCAAACAACAAAAATCAGAGCAGAAAAGTCACTTGTCCACCCCCCCCCCCCAGGCTTCCCTGAGACAATTATGGCATTTCCACTCATCTCTTGCAGATGTTAATTCAAATTTAATGAATTTCGGTTTCCCCAGAGTTTTTAGATCATTGCAAAAATGTAACCAAAGCAGTCTAAATCCTGTACAATATCATTATTATTGCTGTAGTTTTTTTTTATTAAAGGAGAAATATCATCCAAATCAAGGGGGAAGGCTTAAATGGATAAATATCTGCTCCTTCCAAGCAGAGAAATTATATTTTCTTGTACCCAACAGCCACCCGCACCCCAGCACCACCACCCTCTTCTCCTGCTGATGAGCAATCTCTGTTTAATGTAAATTGAGTCTAGCAGGCAAAAAGCCTAGTTCCAATTCTGTTCTCTAACAACTTCTGATGTTTGGGTGGTGCACAATTCATGCTGAGGATAATAATAGTAATATTAATTATTCCTCCGTGTCATGCTCAGTTCAGGCCATGCTGCCACCCAGAATCAAATGATAAGCAGATGCATACCCCATACTGAAAACGTGTCACCAGAAAGCTGCTCCACGGCCAGGCGGTGCAGCAAAACGTGGGCAGTGTGTGTCTGCTCCCGCCTGAGGAGCCCTGTCAGGATCACCTGCTGCTCTCTATTGGTGGGAGAGGAGGGAAGGGAGGAGCTGCTAGGGGACCCCATGTTCCTCACAATGGCCCTGTGACTAAGTGCAGAGGGCATTGGTTACTGGCACACCCAAGCATCCCCATTTCCCCCAAGCAGTTCGATAGAGGCAGCCCCAGGCTGGAGAAAAGTCTTTCCATGACAACTGCTGCATTCAAGTGGCAAACTTGAATTCAATAGCTCCGGGAGGGTTGGCACCTTAATTCTTGTCAGAAGTGTGTGGGTGGCTGCCCCTTTGCATTCTACCTACCTCACCCACCCTGTGAAGACAGCTGAAAGCACACTGTGCTCCGAGCAGTGCAGAGGTCAGAAAGGCAAAACTGAATCACCTGTGCTAAGAACCTCAGAAGACAGGGAGCTAAGTCCGTCTGTCATCAGGAACTTCCTGCAGGGAGAAGCAGCTCTGCTCAAGATGCTTCCTTGGTGCACCCACAGCCCTCCAGGAAGGCAAGACGTACAGTGCTCAAATAGGAGGCCTCTGCAGCCAGATGGGCTCAGTTCAAATCCTTGCTCTTGGTGCATGAACTTGAGCATAACATGTTCCATTTGTCTTAGTAGTTTGAAATCCTGATCGTGCCCTTTAGGGTAAGGTTAACAGCCACCCTGAACAGCCTTGTGAAGCTGGACAGGTCAGGTGACTTTATAAGTTGATGCTGTCCACATCACAGGGCTGCCATGAGTCCTAAGTAAGATAATATACACAGTATGCTCTGCACCAGAATGTAATAAGCCCTTAACAGGAGCATAATCTCCCTTATGCCTCTTATGGCACCAGATTCTAATTATCTAGCATGTTTCTATTTTTCCCCTGGTGGTTTCCTTAAGCAAAAATGTGCATTCCTCCAGTCTCCAGGGCCACACTTTATTAAAAGTACATCCCAGCACCTTGCACAGTAAAAGGCTCTCAGCCAGCAAAAAAGAAATGTGTAGTGGATTCATGAGTGATCAGAGTAACTGGAGCTGACCAGCCAGAGAATACAGACAGAAAATAATCATTTGTCTCATAAGTATAAAGGAAGGGTTCTTATTTGGGGGAGAAAACATGCTAACTTTAGGAAGTTCAAGAGAATCCAGGATTGGAGAGGGAGAATTACAAAGAAAGTGATTTAAGATTCAGACTGCAAAGAAATTCCTCTGCATTAGACAGGTGGAGGCTGCCTCTGGGAAGGGCCGGGCTCTGTCCCAGGGCAGGAATCCTGCTTCCTAAGGATGGGAGGGTAAAGGAGAGGCTGCCCAATGCTGAGTCTAAGGGGTGGAAGCTGCAGGGTAGTGTTCG
Organism: Muscardinus avellanarius; assembly: GCF_963383645.1. Classification (NCBI taxonomy): domain Eukaryota; kingdom Metazoa; phylum Chordata; class Mammalia; order Rodentia; family Gliridae; genus Muscardinus; species Muscardinus avellanarius. Next base: position 24,309,420 of record NC_137803.1, read on the forward strand.
GTGTTTGCCACATTAGTGCAGTGCTTGGGCGTTCAACCAAAAGCAAAAGGGGGCTTTTCCTTCTCAAACTGAACCCATATACATACAAGAAGAGAAGAAGAAGAAGAAGAGCTCTGGGAAGGGTGTCTCCCCTTCCTGCTTCACGGCAATGGCTTTTAAAAAACTACACACACACACACAATCTACACACATCTACACAAGAGGGAAATGAGCAGTAAGCCAAAGCCCAACCTGGGGAGATAACAGGACGGTGCCCAGGCTTTAGAAAGACTGTCCACAGCTGGGCGTGGTGGTGCACACTTGTAATCCCAGTACCTGGGAGGCTGAGACAGGAGGATCCCAGGCTCATGGACAGCCCCAGCTACTTTTTGAGACCTTCTGCAACATAGTGAGACCCTATTTCAAATTAAAAAATAAAATATGTCTGGGAAGGTAGTTCAGGGGTAAAATAGCCCTGGGTTCAATCCCCAGTACCAGAAAAGAGAAGAGAAGGAAAGGAGGAGAAGAAAAGAAGGAAGGCAAGCAAGAGGAAAGGAAAGATTCTCCAAGAAGACGAGTCTTGGAAAAGCACTGCTGTCCTCAGTGCAGCCAAGGCCAGGTGCCCCCTCTGCCAAGGCCCTGTTCTCCTGAACTGGGGAGAGCAAGCCCCAGAGGACTTTGCCCAGACAGATAATTTTTGATTGTCAAGGAATTCTGGATGCCCCATTTTAACATGCATCTGGCTGGCTCCAGGGAGGGGCAAGGGTGATGGGCCTGCAGGGCTCTGCTCTGGGAGCCCAGCAGCAGGACACTGCCTAACCCCCAGCAGGGTTTCCACAGGCTCTGTGCACCGCCTGCCCATTTTTGCTTGCTGCCTCTGAGCTCACCCACCCCAGGGCAGGCCGCTTTCTAGGCTACCAGTGCTGCTAATAATAGCCAGACTCTGGTCAGTGGCTTCCTTTCTCACAGACAGGGAGCAGAGCTGGCTGCTGGGTCCCACATGGGCTGGTTACAGCTATGGTTTCCTGGAATTCCGGTTTCTCCACTGTTAAGGGCAAAGCCGCCCAGGGCCAGCAGAGGGCCAAGGGGTCCGGAGCACCTGACACAGAGCTGCTAATCCCTTGCTCTGCCAAGGCTGGCCTCCCCCTTCCCCTCCACAGTGCTCCTGATGAAACCAGGGCCTCTCGCATGCTAGGCAAGCTTGCTAACACCGCGCTGCACCCCCACCCGTCCTGCGTCTTTTGTGTGTTCTTTCTGTCCCTAGCTTTTCCAGCTCCTTGCCCCATGCCTCAGGCCTGGAGGCAGCAGGTCTGCTGATGACATTTTGACATTGGAAGGTGGCTGACCTCCACTTGCTGAATTGTACTTGCATTTAAAGAAAATAATATTGTGCCTGGTGTGTACCAGGCACTGTGCCGTGGTGTGTGTGTGTGTGTGTGTGTGTGTGTGTGTGTGTGTGTGTGTGGTCTGCCCTAAATTCTGCCAGAGTCCATAGTTTTCATTTTCCTGGAGTCATTTTTATTCTCCTATCCAGGATTTCTAGAAATGAATGTTACTTGTGTTTCTTTCTCTTTCTTTCTCTCTCTCTTTCTCTCTCTCTCTCTCTCTCTCTCTCTCTCTCTCTCTCTCTTCCCCCTCCCTCCCTTCCTCCCTCACTCCCTGTGTGTGTGTGTGTGTGTGTGTGTGTGTGTGCCTTCTGTACTGACTTTATTTTTTGGTACCTGGGATTGAACCCAGAGGTATGTGATCTCTGAGGTACACTCCCAGCCCTATTTTATTATTTTGAAGTGGGGTCCTGCTAAGTTAGTGAGGCTGGCCTTAAACCTGTGATTTCCAGTTTTAGCCTCCCAAGTTTGTTTGTTTGTTACTTGGGATTGAACCCAGGGGTACTCCACCTCTGAACAACACCCCCAGCCCTTTGTACTTTTCATTTTGGACAGACTCTCACTAAATTGCCACACACTCGCCTCAATCTAGCAATCCTTTGTGTCAGCCTCCCAAGGAGCTGGGATTACAGGCATGCGCCACCTCGCCTAGCTCTGACTTTCATATAGATATCTAACCTCCAGTCTCTCCCACATTGTCTCTCCCAAAAGGCATCTCAAGAGCATCACATCTAAACCCTGATCATCACAACTCCTGCCCCAGCCTCTTCTTCCCACAGCATCCTCCATCAGGAATGAATAGCTCCATTGTCATTACTTAGGGCCCAAAGCTATGCCCCTTTCCCTTACCCTACCTGTCCCTAACCCACCAGCAATTCCTCTTTGTTCAGCCAGATACTCACAAAGTCTTCTTGCAGCTCCACTCCTACCCTCCAGAGCCCCTTCCTCTCTGTGAAGACAACAGCCACACACTACTGCCTTGTTCTTCTCACTCCATCTCATCAGGCTTGAAGCCCCTTCACACAGCAGACAGAGGGGTGTTGGAGCTGCCACTCCCCCACCTGCGACCCTCGGCTGGCTCCCATTGCTCCCACAACAGTGCCTGACACATGGTGAGTGCTAGATGAGTAGTTATTGGATGACTGAATAAACCAATAGCAGGTCAGGTCCACATAACCAAAGTATAAGCATGATGACTTTCAGTTGCCCAAGGGGTTTGTTCCTTGCACATGGTTCAGGTTCAATAATTATCGGTTTAACAATAGCTTCCATTTAAGAAATGGTTCCAACACTGGACCGTGAAGTTGGGTTGATCCCATCTCCCTTGTTTACAGGATGATGCGGCTGGCATGTGCCAGAGCTGGGGTTTAAGCACAGTGCATGCATTCTCTCCACTCAAAGCTGTCACCGTCCAACAGGGGAATCATAAGGGCCAATTCTACCTGGCACTCTGCAGGGCACCAAAGGATAAATGAGACATGGTACTTTATCTTGAATTCTGAGAACCAATTTTTCTGCAAAAATGAGTAGATAAATGAAGGAATAAAAGAACTGAGTCAACAATGAGCGTTTTTAGTGGCCTACTATAAACCAAGCACCACATGAAGTACTGGATACAGTGGTTATACCAGAGAGTCCCTGCTCTCCTGAAACTCTACTGACCAACCACTTCATAAGTTCCCCTTGGAAGATGTATCTCTACTAATTATATGATGTCTACCTCTCCCCTCCCATCTACTTTCAAACTACAAATGACGTCAAGACAGGTGTGGTGGGATGTGCCTGTAATCTCAGTACTTGAAAGGCAGAGGCAAGGGGATCATAGGTTGAAGGCCAGCCTCTGAAACTTAGCAAGGATCTTAGCAACTTAGGGAGACCCTGTTTCAAAATAAAAAATAAAAATAGGACTTGGGGGTGTAGCTCAGAGGTAGAATGCCTTTGGCTTCCACTCATAATACTATCAAAATATTATAATATCAATATTATCTAACCATGTTTCTCACATAAAGTGTCTAAACATGAGGTTCTTACTGAAAAATATGTGTCATCTCTGCCTAAAGCAGTATTGATTCCCTTGGCTCATAATCAGAGACTGCCTTAAACCTAAGGAGAAGAATCAGACTCCAAAGACTGAGGTGCCCTCTCTAAACTCCTTTGTTCAGCAGATGCTGAGCCTTCTCATCTTTATCCACCTGCCTCCCTAGAGGGTTTGTTCAGCACCATTAGAGAAGGGCAGCTCAGGTGTGCTGAGCACCCAGAACACAATTGGATTTCCAGGTGAGGTATGAGGGGTGACCTTTTATTTGGGCCCAAAGCCAAGAACAGCAAAAGATGCCTATTATTCTAGTACCTGGGAGGCTGAGACGGGAGGATTATATTCGAGGTCAGCCTCAGCAACTTAGTGAGACCCTGTTTCAAAATATAAAATAAAAAAATGGTGGAGGGTATAGCTCAATAGCTCTGAGTTAAGATGCCCTAGGTTTAATCCCTAATTCTAAAAAAAAAAAAAAAAAAAATTAGGCCCAAATAAGTAAATCAAACAAACACAGGGATGGGGTGACATTAGGTGACAGGGAGTGTGAACTATTATCTTTTGTGGCTGATGAGATAAGAGCTGGAAGGAAACGTTATCAAGGATATGAAAGGGGTTGAACATCAAGTGCTTTGTAAACTGTAAGGCCCTATACTAGTCTGAAGAGATTCTTGCCATTTGCTTAATCTACACTCTAAAATTCACCCCTCTGGGTTAGGGTTACTTCTTCAGTGACTCCCTTCGAAAGCAATGATTAAAGATAACAAGCACTCACGCCCACACTGCTGGCTCTCAACTGTATGCCTCCAGGAGGAGCCGTTTTGTTCTGTGCTTCATTTTTTAGTAGAGGTAAAATTTTCATGACACAAAATTTTCCAGTTTAAAGCAGACAATTCAGGAGCACTTAGTACATTTACAATGTTCTGTAACCCACACCTCTACCTAGTTCCAAAAATAACTTGCATCACTTTGAAATAAAATTCCATATTAACTGGGTGTGGTGGTGCACGAATGTAATTGCAGTACTTGAGAAGCTGAGATAGGAGGATCCCAAGCTTGAGGCCAGCCTCAGCAACTTAGCAAGACCCTTAGCATCTTGGTAAGACTCTGCTTGAAAGTAAAAAATAAAAAGGGCTGGGGTGTAGTTCAAAGGTAGAGGGACCCTAGGTTCAATCCCCAATACCTAAAAAATATTAAAAAAAATAAAAAACTCCATAGCCACTAAGCAATTTCTCTACTTTCCCTCCCTCTAATCTTAACAACCACTGGTCTGCTTCCTACTTCTATAGATTTATCTATTCTGGATGTTTTACATAAATGGAATCATTCAATATGGAATCTCTTATATCTGGCTTCTTTCACTTAGCACAGTTATTTTTAGATTCACATGAAATATCAGTACTTTGTCTCTCTTTGTGGCTAGAAAATACTCCATTGTGTATACAATTTGGTAACCATTTATCTGCTGATGTACCTTTCAATTGTCTCCACCTTTTGGCTGTGTGTGTGTGTGTGTGTGTGTGTGTGTGTGTGTGTGTGTGTGTGTATTACTGGGGATGGAACCCGTGGGCATTCTACTTTCAAGCTACAACCCCAACCCTATTTTTTTATTCTTTATTTTGAAACAAGTATTCACTAAGTTGCAAAGGGCCTCACTAAGTAGCTCAGGCTGTTCACAAACCACATCCTCCTGTTTCAGCCTCCCAAATACTGGGATTACAAGCATGCACCACCACACCTGGCTACTTTGGGGCTATTATAAAAAGTGCTGTTGTGAATATTTCCGTACAAGGTCTTAAGTGCCTATTTTCAATTTTGCGGGATGTGTACATGGGAATGGGATTGCTGAGTCATATGGTAATTCTATGTTTGATTCTTTGAGGACCTGAAGTCACTCACTAATCCTCTAGCAGGGATACAGGACATCATAGTTGCTATGATGGGTCAGGGAGAGCGATAAGCCATGAAGCTCTGGAAAAGATGGAGATAGCACCATCCTGAGTAGAGTTCTAGGGTGTGAAGAAAAGGAGAGAGACACCCCAAAAGCCACTAAGGAGAGGGCACCCAAGCAAAGTGTGTGTGCAAAGCCCACAGGAGACGTTCAATAAGAACCTCAATGAATGATACATCCTAGCTCCCTAGCTAGCTATCCATGAGCAGCGGTGAGTTCTTTTCAGTTAGAAACTCTAATATCATTTGTTCAGGGCTGTTTGAGTTGTCCAGGTCCAGCTACTTTGCAGCTGACTGAAGTTTCATCTATTTATACTCTGAAGTCCACATGCTTTTGCCTTATCTTCACAACGCCATCCTACATTTCTAAACAGCTAGGACCTTGACTCGTTGTTGTGGTTTTTTTTTTTTTTTCTTTGCCATTTCTACTTCCTGATAGAGTACCTTGCAGGGCCGGCCCTGAATAAATGAAGTTGCTTGATTGTTTGATTTTTAAAGTTCCATAAATAAGAAATATCTGTTTAGGCCGGGCGTGGTGGCGCACGCTTGTAATCCCCGTGCTTGGGAGGCGGAGACAGGAGGATCACGCAGTTTGAAGCCAGCCACATTGGCTTTGGAGACCCTCTTTCCAAATATATATATATATATATATATATATATATATATATATATATATATATATATATATATTTGTAATAGGTGTCTGGGAGTGTAGTCCAGAGGTAGAAGGGCTTCCAGGAACCCCAGTACCACCAGAAAGAAAGAAAGAAAGAAAGAAAGAAAGAAAGAAAGAAAGAAAGAAATATCTGTTTAGTATCAAGGTTGGCTATAAAACTACTGCCAAAATCTGTTTTCTGCTATTTAAATGTGCTACCTGCCCCTGCCATTTTTGCTAAAGGTTGTGAGGTTGTTTCTCATAAGCCTTTTCAAGTATTTTCACACTTACTGTGAGTAGCCTGTTGGGAAAGCCCACCCCACGTAGCTGTGGTCAGGAAAAGGATGGAGAGATGATGGAGATGCTCGAGCCAAGCTTCGGTAGTCTTACTTTATAAGCGTGGGATTTGGGCCTAAATAGCACAACTTTCTTCTCCATCTTCTATCTGCTAATGAGTATGGGCCTGAAAAATCACACACTCATTCCTTATAACATGTCCAAATGACCATATGACATTAGCTTTCTACTATTCCATGAAAACAACAAATGTTTATAAATAATTGTTGATGTGGCAGACTGATTATAAAGAGTCCCATAAACTCCAAGATTCAAAGTTTAGGACAAATGAAACTTAGAGAAATCTTTTTCCCAGAAAGTAGCACAACCCCAAAATATGGACGGGGGAATCAGGACTATTTAAAAGCATTCATCAATGATCCTCTTAATTACTGTGAGTAATTAAAGTGCTGTATTTAGCCATCGTGTATGGAGACACTCCTAACCTTTGTGTCTAACAGCCTGGAGGCTGGCCACTTTCTGCCCACAGTGCTTCATGCTGGGTCCTCATGGGATAAAAATCTGAACTGAGATAGAAAATTAGGGATATCTTGGATCTGTCCAGGATTAATTTTTATCCCTTTTGTATCTTAAAGAGAGCTTAAGGTTGGCCTTGAGCTCTAAGAGAGAGCTTTTCATAAATAAAAGCTCTCTCCACCCCAAGGGTGAGCTTTCTGGGGAGGGAAATGTGCCTTCCCGAGGGTGACGATTTCTGGGAAGTGAAATGAAAGGATGTCCTTGCTGTACTGTGTACACATGTATGCGTGTGGTGAGCGAGTGTGTACGTTCATCAGAGTCACAGCAGGGAAGGAAGCTCACCTCATATACTGCTGCTGGGAATAAACCTCAATACTACATCTAAAGAAAGGAATTAGACAAAATTCACCAAAATTACAAATGCACACCCTTCGATTCAGTGATTTCACGTAACTGATCCCTCAGCTGTTTCCACATACACATTATGATATATTACAGTTAGTCATTGCCATTACATTCATAAAAGAAAAATATTAGAGACACCCTACATGTCTCTCATCAACAGACTGGTCTTTGGTTTAACCCCAGAAGCAGAAACATTGCTGGCCAATGTCCAAACTCCCTAGTCAAGCACTAGAGCTTCTCACGAGCTAGGGTCACCCCCACTTCTCAGCCTCATCCCCCAGCTCTCTCCCCACCAACTGCACCCTCCACTTGAACTTAGAACTCCTGCAATATAGAGACTCAACTCCATATGCACCTGGGTGACTCCATCAATATCTGTCGCTTCAAAAGTTTGGGAGAAAAGGAAAGAACTTGAAAAGTCTTCACCCGTCATCTTCTGTTAGCTCGGAAATAGCCACCAGCATTTCAACACAAGGAATTGCTACCTTGCAAATCCAGAGACCATGGCCCTTGGGATCAAGATAATGAAGCAAAGATACTTCAATGGAGAGAAGAACCAGGGACTGACAACATCATCCCAAACCCATTTGGTCTTTGAGACGAACCGGAATTCAAAGAGAGATTTCCTTATCAGCAGAGTTTCCCACAGTCCTTTATCAAGATGTAGTTTTTGAGCTCTGAAGCCCCTGAATCCCATATAAGAAATTTGAGAAAACAGAAAAACCCAGGGGGAAAGTCAGCCACACTGGAGGAAACACCTGTAGGGGAAGTCCTCCAAGAGACGAATGTTAGCAGAAAGCCCCAACCTGCACAGCGGACATTAATGCTGCTGTCATTTCAGTAGCGTCAGCATCAGGCCCAGGTAAACACCCAAAACCTGCTCCATGGAAGGGCAGTCCTGCGGAGTGGCTAGTGGCAGCGATTTAGCTGATTTATTTATGAGAAGCCATATGAATGTACTCCCTAAATCACTGCTAGAGACTCCAAGGTTGCAGTTTTAATGTTATCACTGCTCGTTCAGCCAGAGAGACAGAAAGACCGCCCCATAACTCACAAAGCTCCCAACCCCCAGAGGTTTATCACGTTTTGATTCACAGCGGCTCCGCTCTAGGAGAGAAAAAGGCCTCATTCCAGAAGGTTCATTGTTGGTTCATTCATTCTCCCACTCATTTGTTCATTGTGCCTTACTGGGAACCCTCCATGGCCGAGGACCGTGCCAGGCATTATGAGACAAGCAAGAATCCAAAAGGCAAGATGCCCGCCTTCAAGCAACTCCATCAGGGAGGATAGAACATGGACATAATTAATCCTAATTGGTGGCAGCGCTGTGGACTACAAAAGATTCTCATGGTTTTAACAAATGCTAAGGGGAATTTCAGAGTTCTCTTATGACTGAGTCCATCCATAAAGGCTTCGTGAAGGAGATAGCATTTGCCCCAAACTATGAAGGAAATCTGGGATTTCCCTGCATAGCATCGTAGAAGTTTCTGTAGTCAAAAAAGTGGCTCAAATATGTACATGTTCATCATGAAAAGGCCCCAAGATTGGGATGGCAATGATGTGGGAATTTGTTTCATAGCTTCCCCTTTTAGGTATGTGACCCTGAGCAATACTCTTGGGCATCAGTATCCTCATCTAGAAAATAAAGGGTGAGCCAAGCACAGAGGCACATGTCTATAATCCCAGTACTTGGGAGGCTGAGACAGGAGGATTTCAGATTGCAGGCCAGCCTCAGCAACTTAGTGAGGCCCTCAGCAACTTAGCAAGGCCTTGTTTCAAAATAAAAAGGCTGGGGGTATGGCTTGGAGGTAGAATACCGGGTTCAACTCCCAGTACAAGAAAAGGAAAGAGAGAAGAGAAGAGAAAGGAGCAGGAGGAAGGAGGAGGAGAAGGAGGAGGGGGTGGGGGAGGAGAGAAGCAGATCATCAAAGACCCTGTTCAGTTTCTGCATTCTGTGTGGTCCCTGGATTGGGAGGTAACAAATGAGGAAGAAAGGTGGACGAAGAGCTAGCCAGTACTTGACTGCATGCCTCTGCTCAGACACCTCACCACTGGAGAGCAGTAACTCGGGCTGTGTCTGTGGGCACACACACACATCTAAGTTCTCCACTCAGATAAGGACACACGGGTGGAGTAGAAAGGGAAAAGATCATCTCATTTAAGCAGACCTCAAACGTTTTCTTAGGCTGGGCAACCCTGGAAAGGGTGGGGCCTCAACGCCAGCAACGCAGACGCAGAAGCAGAGACCTGAGGTGACTTTGGGGTTTTTGCCTTTTCTTACTTACCCTACAGTGACATGGCTGCGCTATCTCATGAAAAGAGAGAAGCAAACCCTATCTCAACACCGTACTCCGGGAGCTCCAGCTGAGATCACCACGGGGAATTCACTATGGCAGCCCCAAAATACCACAGCAGAAAGGAGCAAGAGGGTCATGAGAGGAGAGAAGGAAACAAAGGCCACCACCAGAGAGGAGGAGCCTCTAGTCAGGGCTTTCAAAATTCAAGAAACTGGACAGCTCTTTCCTTTTAGAGCAGCAGTAAGATGGTTTCTGGGTCTTCATCTCATACACAGGCAACCGGCTCGTCTTCCCCAGCTACCCCCCAGACTGCATCAGTGAGCGCCAAGCAATTATGTTTGCTGACTCCGTTCCAGTTGCCCTGGGAGAGAGAAAGCCATGGGTCCTCGTGATTTCCTACCAACATCAGTCACAAACACCTAGAACTAGGCAGTGCTGTGCCTCACCGGAGAGTGTTGAACTTAGAGGAAACAGCCCCAGCAGGAAGCATCTGGTTAAGGAAGACAAAGTAGAGGTAAATGGGGAGGAAAGAAGCGATTCTGTTTTGCTTGGTACTTGGATGGCAGATAAATAGCACGATGGGCCAAAAGCAGGCAGACTCCTTTCTCTTGGGAACACTTAGTCATACACATAAATGTTTTCTGTTCACTTAGCTTTAGGTTTAGGTTGTGGGGGCTGCAGGTTGCGGTCCTGCATTTGGTCAGCTCCCGATGGGATCACTGGACCATTCATTAGATGTAGCTCCGGTATCCAGTCTCAGAGAAACTGTCTGTACCATAGGCATGCTTAATTTTTAATTTTTTTTAAAATCTCAGTTGATATGTAAATTTACACTCTGCTTTCCTCTTTCCTCCTCTTAATATTACATCATAACATTTTCTTGAGAATGGTCTTAGTAATCATGTGTGTGTGTGTGTGTGTGTGTGTGTGTGAGAGAGAGAGAGAGAGAGAGAGAGAGAGAGAGAGAGAGAGAGAGAGAGATTGAGAGAAAGAGAGACTGAGTATTTAACACATTCTACCTCGGAACTACACCCTCAGCTGTATTTTTTTATTTTTTGTTTTGAAACAGGGTCTCACCAGGTGGCTGCAAGTCTTGCTAGTTTGCTGAGGTTGTCCTCAAATCTGTCTCAGCCTCCCAACTACTGGAATTACAAGTATGTGTCACCATACCTGGCAAAATGAGACTTTTAATAAAGGTATAAGCATCCATCAAGTGGATTCACCCATTTACCAATCTGTTCCTTTCTATTAAACATTTAGCTTGCTTGATCTTTTTTATTGAAAATAACACAGCTTGGCACTGTGGAGCTTTAGTACTAAATGAAGAATAAAAGCAACCTCAAATCAAGCATGAAAGAAAAATCACTTAATGCATCCCACTTACCATGAACTCCTGGGTGCAGAACTCACTATCAGTATTTAATTTGCCACCTACTATGTGCTGCCAAAGAACTCTTCAAAACTTCCACTGTTGAGCTTACTAAGCAAAAATAATAGGAATCGAGATCCAACCTTTCATTTTCTCATCTTTCAACTTTTGTGCAAAATGGTTCTTAGGGCCCCAGATCTCAGGAAACAAGATGGGGCTGTGTTTCTCAACCGCGCCGTAACAAACGATATTCAGAATGCCGTCTATTGCTCATTGCATATATATATTTTTTCTTTTCAGAGACAGTTGGGAAAAAAGTGGGAAAACTTGTTAAAAACTTAAAATTGGCAAAACTGCAATTCTGAACTCTCAAATGCATCAAAGAAAATGAGCCTGCTGGGTGTAGATAGCATCCAGAGCAATCAAGGAAGCCGAGCAAAAATAGAGGCCCCAGATAAAAAGAGGTCAACAGAAAGTTTGGGACTGGAAAATGACATCACAGTGGCCAAAGACACTCCAGATTTTTCTTCTTAACAGATGAAACTGGGAGACATAGATTAAATTGCGAACAGGCAGCTGAAGGAGAAAGCCTTTGCAACCAAGTACAGGCAGCCTCGAAAGGCTTTGAAGTGCTCAGAGGAGAAAATCCAAACTGCCCAACAATGCAAGCAGGTTTATCCCACCCTTACCCCTCTGCAAGTTGAGTTGACTTCAACCCAGACCCTCTCAGCCTCCTGACCCCTCAGCCTCTGCTTACCTACCTTCTCTGCCTTTCTCCCCAGCATTGGGTCAAAATACTGCTTTTCCCTCACACTCTACAAGCTCAGTTCAAAACCTCTCTCCTGTGCGCGTCCCAAGCCCTCCCAGCTGAAAGCAATCTCTCCATCATTGCACAATCCCCTGTCCCCATCCTCCTCCTGCCCACCACATTCTGCCAGGTTTTGCTGTCACTGTATCAAAACCGCTTCCTTGTCTCTGAATTGCTCAAATCCCTAGACCCAGCCGGGCGTGGTGGCACACGCTTGTAATCCCCGCGCTTGGGAGGCTGAGACAGGAGGATCGCACAGGTTCGAAGCCAGCCTCAGCTACTTAGTGAGGCTCTCAGCAACTTAGTGAGACCCTGTTTCCAAATAAAGTATAAAATAGGTCTGGGAGTGTAGCCTGGGGGTAGAAAGCCTCTGGGTTCCACCCCCAGTACCACCAAAACAAAAAAACCCTAGACCCAGCGCCAACTCGTCCCAATAAATGTTCACTGATTTTCTTAGATTAAACTAAGAACCAAACAAAATGGTTAATACATTAACAGAGCCAGAAGAACCTTCAGGAGCTGAGAGAGTGAGAGAGAAAATGACCACTAGGAAGCTGCCGCTTCATCAGGAAAAGAGGTTGGGAGCTGGACAAACCTCTTAGCTTTGGCACTGCTCGCACTCTGGGCCTGGAAACAGACTTCATCCTCTTGAGCCAGATAACAGAAAACTGCCGCTAGCCTGTGTGGTAAGAACTCTGGAAATTTCCGATAAGAAGTATGTGGCTGGAGATTTCTTTTCTTTTCTCCTCCTTTTTTTCCCTTTCTTTCTGTGTTTTATTTCCAAGATCACAGAATAAATCCAGAGGGGAGAATAGTCAAGCCAAGATCAAGCCAACTGGGCATGCTCAGAAGTGCTTCTAATGGAGGTGGATGAGGAAAAGATAGAAGTGGAAACAGCGGCCCGCATGCCCCTGCTTCTGAGCACTCCAGCCTCACCTGGAGGGCTCAGGAGCAAACAGGTGCTGGGTGTGAGGGGGGGGGAAGGGCCTCTGACAGCTCCCAACACCTGAGCACTTTTAAAAGTCAAAAAGAGCCCAGTGAGCCAGGCGTGCCGGCGCACACTTGTAATCCCTGCACTTGGGAGGCTGAGACAGGATGATCACGCAGGTTCGAAGCCAGTCTCCGCTGCCTTAAGAGACCCTGTTTCCAAAAAATATATGTTAAAAAATAGGTCTGGGAGTGTAGTCCGGAGGTAGAAGGCCCCTGGGTTCCATCCTCAGTACCACAAGAGAGAGAGAGAGAGAGAGAGAGAGAGAGAGAGAGAGAGAGAGAGAGAGAGAGCCCAGTTGATGTAGGATAGAAGAAATAAGTAGTAGAAAGGAGACAGGAAGGAAAAGTAAAAAATATAACTTTGATATAAGAACCTGGAGCTGAAGTGCTTCTGCCTCTAGTCCACAAACCAGTTCTCTTTCCCAGGCCTGACTCTACCATAAATTCTTGGGAAACCTGTAGATCCTAGAATTAACAATATCTCTGAGAAAACCTATAATTTAGGATATCCCAGCTTATCCGTCAATCAACTAATGAGGACCCCAATCAACCCAAGATCATCCACCCTAAGGCTGACCAGACCACAGACCATCAGGAAGCACCTCGGGACGACTGGACTGGGCTCATCCACCCTAAGGCTGCCAGACCACCTGCCCACCATAAACCACCTTGGGACTACCGGACTGAGCTCATCCTCACAGACCTTCTCTAGCCCACCCCTCACAAAAGTCCCCTATAAGAAGAGAATGCTGAACTCCCCAAAATGCCTTCCTCATCTTGAGGTGGCCTGCATTCTCTCTTGAATGTGTATTTCCTTCCCTTTTCCCCCAATAAACCTCTGTCTATGTCTCTAATTGGCGCATACTGAAATTCTTACATGCTTATAATTCCAGTACGTGGGAGGCTGATATAGGAGGATCGCAGGTTCGCAGCCAGTCTCAGCTACGTGGTGAGACCCTCTGCAACTTAGTGAGACCCTGTTTTAAAAATAAAGAATAAAAAATAGGGCTGGGGATATAACTGTGAGGTAGAATGCCTCTGGACTCCATCCCCGGTACCGCAAAATAAAAAGAAGCCCAGCGTTCGCTCCAGTCCATGTCAGTGACCCCATGCTCTCCCCTCTTCTCCAGCGCTAAGAAACAGATGGATGTTCACACTGCTTCCGTTGGTTCCCTGCAATACATCCACTGCGCTCACGCAAACCTTCCCCTGCTCCAACCTCCCTTCCTCCCAGGAAGATGACGTTGCCTCCCTCACATTCCTAAGATCTAACAGCGCTCCCTGGCCCTGCCATTCCCCACATCTCTCCATTCTCAGAGGAAGCAGTTTGGGGTGGCCCCCGTTCCCCTTCCTTTCCTCCACTCCCCTCCTTCCCATTTCACGATTCCTCCATCCAAACCTGAAATCTTGTGTTTCTAGATTTTTAACGTAGGCTCTATGGTTTTTTAATTGTATCACTTATACAGAGAAATTATTTAGACCTTCTTTATTTAGATCTATTTCAAATTTTCATTTCCACTAGTCAAACAGACCTTATATCATCATGTTCAGCATGCACTTAGAGTTTTCATTACAGACCAGCCAGGGCAAAGGGCTTTGGACCCACCTACCCCTCTTTTTTCTGTTATTTTAACAGAAAAGAATAAATTGTAATTTCATTCTTTCTGCATTTCACTTGTAACATTTTGCAATTTTCACCAGCCTTTTTCCCTTTTCTTAGGAATAAATCCATTGAAATTGACAAAACACTGCCAATTTTTCAATGCATTTCATGGTTTGTTTTCAGTTGACCCTTAAGCCTCCTACAACTTACGTGTATCCCAAATTTAGCTTTTATTGTCTTTTATCACCTTCTTATAAAAGCAGAAATTTTCTACTTTAAGACAAAACTGCTGGCTTTCTCTCTCTCTCTCTCTCTCTCTCTCTCTCTCTCTCTCTCTCTCCCCCTCTCTCTCTCTCTTTTCTCTCTCTCTCTCTCTCTCCTTATCATCAGTCAACTTTCTTCCCTCCATCTTCTCAAGTAAAGCTAAAATTTCCAATAAATACCCCACTGCATTTTCTTTTGATAATCTAGAAAACAGTAAGTCATTTCCCATGTGTACATCATTTCAAAATGTTGTATTTGTTACAGTGTCACACCAGAACTGTCACAGAGCCCCTGCTGGGCCCCTAAGCTGTAATGGTGTGAGATGTAGCTGCGAGTTCTTGTCCTTAGCTATTTGTAGAAAAGAATAGCCAGAACTCTACGGCTGTAAGCTTAAGCAATTTTTATTATTAAAAAGGCAGAGAAAAGGAATATAAAGCACTACATCAGAGGGATGTAGTGGGTAACTTGAAAATAAGTCACTGAAGTTTTTGAATACCGCACAGTTTTTATAAATATACATCATCCTTCATCATGCCCAACCAATAATCTTCTGACCCGACTAGGTCGGCCCACTAACTTCCTGCGGGCCCCTTTGTTTATGATTATGGGGATTATGATTGTAGGGATTTCTTGTTCAACCAAAAGCCTTCTTCCTGCCTTGATGCAGGTATAGGCCCAGGTCTTTGTAAAGACCGGAATGATGAACAAAGTCAGGGGTCACGGTATCTGCCCCCCCTTGACAGCCTGTACCCTCCTCCCACATTCTTGGGGAATTTTAGACTATCTTCTATAAGTTATTTATTATATAAACCTGTCTTTAAAATATGAAGGCCTAGGATCCCAACTCTTCTGTGTTCTTGCTAATTACTTTTGGTGAGGGAACTCTGCTTTATGACAAGCTGCCCGAGTGCCTGGCAGCAACCAGGCCCTGACTACTTATTTTACATTTGAGATTAATTTCCAATACATTAATACCAAAGTCATTTTCCAATACCAGCACAATATTTGTTATTTTTTAAAAACTGCTCAAAAACAGTGCAGCTTAGAATCACAAGGTAAAGCTGATATAATCACAACCACACTTTTGTTTTCTTGTTTTTGTTTTGTTTTATTTTGGTATTGGTCATTGAGCCCAGAGGCATTCTACTTTTAAGCTACATGCCCAATGCTTTTTATTTTTTATTTTGAAACAGGGTCCCACTAAGATGTTGAGTGACTTACTAAATTGATGAGGATGGCCTTGAACCTACAATCTTCCTGTCTCAGTCTCCCAAATACTGAAAGTACAGCTGTGCACCACCATGCCTGGCAACACACACGTTTTTAATCTGGAAAGAAAAATATTTTAAAGACATGCCAATTTGAAAATAAAAGCAAATATCAAATTTAATTAAAATAAAAATAATAATTTTCAGATTATATAGATGAAAAATGAGGAATATACAAAAATACAAGATAAAATATTCTAATTAATGAAATAAAAAGTCTAGTAAGTTGTATGGTTTGTTTTCCAAAAATGTTACATTTCAATATAAATTTTTAAATACTACAAATATATATTCCATGGAGAATTTAGATGTCAATGTTAAAACTTCAAATGTTACATGGTAGGTTTATTTAAAAAAAAAACTCTGTAATCGCATAGTATTTGCAAAATTCTAAGTTTGGGCAAATATTATAAATATCACAATCAGTTGGTACTTTAACATCATAATAAACTCACAATTAGAAAATTCATTTCATAGCCAGGTATGATGGCACACACTTGTAATCCCGGTACTTCAGAGCCTAAGACAGGAAGATGGTGAGTAGGCGGTAGCCTCAGCAATTTAGTGAGGCCCTGTTTCAAAAAAAATAATTTAAAATAGGACTGGGGGATATAGTTCAGAGGTAGAATGCCCCTGGGTTTAAACCCCAGTACCAAAAAAAATTAAATCCTCATTTCTTAATTATTTCAATTGATTAAAAATCCCAGTCTTGCATGTTTTAAATCTAAATTTAAAAATTTTTTAAAAAAGCTCATCCATTTAATATAGTTTGTATGCCTTTAGCTACCATAGAAACAACAACAAAAACCACAAGAAAATGTTAAGGCTATAATTCTCCCATGCTTACATTAAAAGAAAAAAAAAAGCCTATGTTCATTTGTAAATACCAGTAAATATGCAGAGCTCACCTTATACCTAAATTTCTTTGCACTGATCACTGAACTGGGCTTTGTACCTGGCTTTTCAAAACCCACACTGTGGGCTATGTGTTTTTACATTTTTTATGTCTTCGCTCTTTGTACCAGGGACTACATCCTCTAGCTTCTTCTTCTATTTGAATATCCCTGAAAAGTGTGGGTGCCCGCCTGGGTCTGGGCTTTGATGATCCAGGCAGAGGGAGCTGTTCTCTTCACACTCTTCAAGGAGCAATGGCAAGTCTTTAAACTCTGTGGAGTGGGTGACCTGCTGGAAAGAACTGCAGTAATTTCAAAGTAATTGACCCTCCGCTGCTTATGCAATGCCAGGTCGAGTGTGGGACTGGCCCAGAGAAGGGTGTTGGAAGTGAACTCCAAAGCTCTTCTTAGCTTTTTCTGAATGACTGAAAACTCTTCAAAAGGACCTTCCCATCTTCACATCTCTATCCTGCGAATCTTCAAAGATCAGCTCTTAGACTGATCAGTTGTCACTAAATCTGGCAAGAGTGCCTCTCCTTTCATGTTTCCCGTAACAAGTCAGGTCGAAACCAAGACGTCTTTAAACAAGAAAATTATTAAGTTTATGACTTTATTATTTTTTCATTCCCCAAGGCAGAGCCATATATCGCTCACTTCAACTTCAGGATCCTTCTACTTGCTTTCATCCAGCTACTCCAGTTTGTCAATATAATACTAGCACTGACTCGCCTTCAGGTTAAGATGAGAGGGAACCCCTGTGTTCCCAATACAACATTCTCCAGAAGTTCAACATCAGGATGGTCTTGTGGAACATACCGAAGAATTTATTTGAACACTAAAGATCATTTGACGAGTCAGCTACAAGGAATGTCCAGGAAGTTACTAAGATCTGCTTTTCAACTGAGACTCAAGACGTTGCTAAAGGCGTTGTGTGCTCTTAGATCGCGTTTCTGTGGAGTAAAAAGAACTCTGATCAACAGCTTTGACCCATAGCAGCCTTCACAAGAGTTTAAGCATAGCAACCAGCTCATGAGAATGCACCAAGTTTTCTCCACCACTCCATCAGCCTTGACTACTTCTCATATTCTTGCCAACAAATCTCCAGGCAGAGGTGCAGAGGCATCTCGATCAGCAAATATATGCATGAGTCCACCCTCTGAAATAGCAGAAAATTGTAACATGAGCTCCTGGCAGGCCTGCCTGGTAGCCTTGAGATCCTCTGTGAAATCCTGTTCCCCTCGGGGCATTTCACAGGCTGTCCCCGCTGTTTTCTCTCTCCACTTGACTATAACATCTTTAACTACTGTGACTTCTTTTATAAGTGTTGGCATCATTGATCTGCTAAATGACTTTTGGGTAGAAGCCGGAGTCCTGTTATCATCATGAGGGCTTGGTGATTGTGTTCCTTAACCAAAGCTCCCTTTCTCACGGGAGCCAAGGACGTGAGTCTTGTGCTGAGCTTTTTTTTTTTTTTTTTTTTTATGGCTTGGCTCCTTGAGATCATGACTGTTAATGCTCATGAGCTCACCATCTTTGGATTTTTGCTCTTTTCAAAGTGAAGTCCAAGTTGAAAGCAGATATCAAAAAATGTAAAAGAGATACCTCTCAAAGACAGAAGGGAACATCTTTTATCAGAATCTGGCCCTGACCTGGGATGTTGGCCAAATCCTCAGTGGTACCTGTAGTAATGAGGCCAGAGATCCAGAGACTTTACTTCTATGGCTAGGCTGTTACTCTTATTTTCCCTTAAAAAAAAAATCCTCCCCCAGTTCTTCTACAAACCCCCTTTCTTGACTACTATTCATCTTAAAGAATAATAATGTTAACTGGGCACAGTGGTGTGTGCCTGTAATCCCAGGACTTGGGAGGCTGAGACAGGAGGGTCACAGGTTCAAGGCCAGCTTCAGCAACTTAATAAGACACTGTTTCAAAATGAAAAAAAAAGAGACGGAGGGCAGGTATCTTGGAAGTAGACTGCCTCTGAATTCAATTCCTAGTACCAAAATAATGATGACAATTATAATAATACCCCCATTCTCTTGTCAAGTTTCTGATGTTTTATTCTAGCCTACCTCCTCCAGCAAATATGAACTGTATTCTCAACGATGACGCTTTGCTTACTATTAACTGCCAAAATCCAGTGGTCACTCTCAAAGCAGCCATTCTCTGCAACTTCACAATAATACTAGTCCCTTGCTCCTCAAAATTCTCTCTTTTCTGTGCTATCAGGAGACCGCTGTCACCATCTTGTAGTCTCACCCCCTTCCTCCTTTAAGACATTTCTGAATGATCCGTTTTCATCTTCTCTTTTGATGCTCTCCTCTGTGTACACATCCACAGTTTCATCATTTATACTGCCATCTTTATAAACATATTATTAAAATCTGTGTCAGTGTGCTGTTTAGCAAATATCCATGTGCACCAATGGTTAAATGGAGTAGGGAGGGCAGATATGAAGGGCAGGCATATTCCCAAGGAGACTGTTTCATCAATCCCAGCGCAAGGGGATCAGATAAAGGCTCTGAGAACCACGGCAAGATATCACTTACACCTCTAAGTGAGCCATTAACAAAACACGGGGAGCAAAAAGGAGAGCTGGTGAAGATGTGGAGAAACCGGAAGCTTTGCGCACTGATAATGAGAATGGAAATGGTACAACTCCTATGGAAAAATGTTTGATGGTTTCTCAAAAGTTAAGGAAAGAATTATGTGAGCCATCAATTCCACTCCTAAGTACATACCCAAAGATTTGAAACATGGACTCAAACAGATACTTATACATCAGTACTCATAGCAGCATTATTCTATATCTAAAAGGTAGAAACAACCTAATACCCGTCTGCAAATGAATGTGGTACATACATACAATGAAACATCACTCAGCCATCAAAAAGAGGAAGTCCTGACAATGCTACCACATGGATGAACCATGAAGACATTATGCTAAGTGAGATAATTCAGGCACAGAAAGGCAAATAGTATATTATTCCACTTATATGAAAGAGCTAAAATAGCTAAATTCAAAGAGATACGAAGTGGAATAGATGTTACCCAAGGCGTGTGAGAACAGGGAGTTATGGATTATGAATAAAGATCTTCTGTTTGGAATTATGAAAAATCTCAAAACTCTTCTGTCCTCATATCTTCTACAAAACCCCCTGTATGCTTTACCAAAACCAGATCAAAGTCATTTGGATGGTGGGAACAGAGTTTGACACTCCGAGCCCAGCCAGCTATGCCTGTCATCCATAAGTAATGCGCCAAACACAGTGGCTCCAAGAACCTCCACAGTTTTGGCATTGGGTCTTCCCAGCCTCGAGTCCGATCTCAGACACAGAGGCCAACTGAATGCTTTCCTCCACCTAAATGAGAAAGCTTGTACATCTGTGAAGCCCTGTACCTTCCCTCTGACCCCAGACTCCCAAGTCAGGACGACCTGACCCCTAAGAAGGAGTCCACGGTCCCCACAGCTTCTCCAGCTCGCCTCCCATATCTCGGATTTCTTTGCTCTCGGACCAGCAACATCTGCCTCTCACATTTGCCCAAGTGTGTAGGAAATCTGATTCCCATATCATCTTTTCTCTCCTCCTCCTCCTCCTCCTCCTCCTCCTCCTCCTCCTCCTCCTCCTCCTCTTCCTCCTTCTCTTCTTTTCTTCTCTTCTTCTTTTTCTTCTCTTCTCCTCCTCCTCCTCCTCCTCCTCCCCCTCCTCCTCCTCCTCCTCCTCCTCCTCCTCCTCCTCCCCCTCCTCCTCCTCCTCCTCCTCCTCCTCCTCCCCCTCCTCCTCCTCCTCCTCCTCCTCCTCCTCCCCCTCCTCCTCCTCCCCTCCCCCTCCTCCTCCTCCTCCTCCTCCCTCTCCCCCTCCTCCTCCTCCTTCTCCTCCCCCTCCTCCTCCTCCTCCCCCTCCTCCTCCTCCTCCTCCTCCCCTCCCCCTCCTCCTCCTCCTCCCCCTCCTCCCCTCCCTCTCCTCCTCCTCCTCCTCCTCTTCCCTCCCCCTCCTCCTCCCCTCCCCCTCCTCCTCCTCCTCCCCCTCCTCCCCTCCGTCTCCTCCTCCTCCTCCTCCTCCTCCTCCCTCCCCCTCCTCCTCCCCTCCCCCTCCTCCTCCTCCCCCTCCTCCTCTCCTCCTCCTCCTCCTCCTCCTCCTCCTCCCTCCCCCTCCTCCTCCCCTCCCCCTCCTCCTCCTCCTCCTCCTCCTCCTCCTCCCCTCCTCCTCCTCCTCCTCCTCCTCCTCTCCCTCCCCCTCCTCCTCCCCTCCCCCTCCTCCTCCTCCTCCTCCTCCTCCTCATCCTCCCCCTCCTCCTCCTCCTCCTCCTCCCCCTCCTCCTCCTCCCCCTCCTCCTCCTCCTCCTCCTCCCCCTCCTCCTCCTCCTCCTCCTCCCCTCCTCCTCCTCCCCTTCTTCTCCTTCTTCCTGTCTCTCAACCTGCTTTTCCTGGTGCATCACAGTTTCACATCATAATGTAAATCTCGTTGACAGCGGCATACATGCACACAGTACTTGGTATGCCTCCATCTCTCCCCATCTCTCCTCCTCCTCCTCCTCCCCCTCCTCCTCCTCCTCCTCGTCCTCCTCCTCCTCCCCCTCCTCCTCCTCCTCCCCCTCCTCCTCCTCCCCCTCCTCCTCCTCCTCCTCCTCCTCCTCCCCCCCCTCCTCCCCTCCTCCTCCTCCTCCTCCTCCTCCTCCTCCTCCTCCCCTTCTTCTCCTTCTTCCTGTCTCTCAACCTGCTTTTCCTGGTGCATCACAGTTTCACATCATAATGTAAATCTCGTTGACAGCGGCATACATGCACACAGTACTTGGTATGCCTCCATCTCTCCCCATCTCTCCTCCTCCTCCTCCTCCCCCTCCTCCTCCTCCTCCTCCTCCTCCTCCTCCTCCTCCTCCTCCCCCTCCTCTCAACCTGCTTTTCCTGGTGCATCACAGTTTCACATCGTAATGTGAATCTCGTTGACAGCGGCATACGTGCACACAGTACTTGGTATGCCTCCATCTCTCCCCATCCCCCTCTTCCCCATACAGAGTACTGAGATTGACAGTGATATTTTCACATATGTACCCACAGCCAATATTTGCAATTCCTTCTTTGATCCTCACTCTTCCCCCCAACCCACCTTTTCCCCTGGACCATCTCCCTGGCTCCACTGAGGTTTTACCTCCATTATCTGGAGTAAAGTGGCAGCCGCACCATCTCTTTTTTTATTTTTGATTTTTCTTCCTTGTGGTACTAGGGATTGAATCCAGGGACTTTCTACCTCTGAGCAACACCCTCAGCCCTATTTTATTTTAAGTCAGAGTCTTACTAAGTTGCCAAGGGCCTTGCTAAGTTGCTGAGGATGGCTTTGAGCCTGGGATCCTCCTGTCTCTGCCTCCCAAGTACTGGGATGTATAGGTAGGCATGCAGCACCATGCCCAGCCTCACTCTCTCTTCTTGAGCTATCACATTCTCCCCTCCACCTCCCTACTTAGATCTTATTTTCTTTTTCTTATCTTTGTCCTTCAAAGCTTTGCCCAAGCAGTCATTTCATCGCTGATATCGAGGTTTTCTTATAAACAGTGATAAAATAGGCCACTGATGCGGGCCGGGGCGGGGGAAGGGGGGCAAGTAGCATTTTTAAAAGATCAGAACTCTCTACTAAACACAAAACTCTTATAAATGCCAAGACTTTATTTCTGTGACACACACCCACATAGAAAAATATATAGAAAAGGGGCCAAGATTCTTTTTCCTTAGAATCTGTCACAGTTGCACCTGAATAAATGAAAATATATATGTAGTCTCAAAAGTTTTAAGGTATCAAGACCTGTCTATTTTTAAACAGCAAATAGATAAGAATTAACAAGGTAATGATTAATTAAATCCACATCTCATATTTCTAAGTTCTCGGTGCATGCACAAATGCTAAAGCCTGCCCTTTAAAGCATAAAAATGTCTGCATGCCTGAGATTTCTTTCTGTCCTTTATTTCCAATTACTTATTTCATGACACAGAGCAAATCTAGATGCAAAAGGACATCTATTCATTCAAACCAATGTACTGTGGAACAAAAAATTTTGCTTGTGCTCCAAATAGCTATGTCCTATGTAGTTTTTTTTATTATTATTCTTGTTGAGGATTGAACCCAGGGCCTTGTACCTGCTAAGCATGTGCTCTACCACTGAACTACACCCCCATACCAAAATGCATTTTGGGGTAAGGGACTGGGGATTGAACCCAGGGACATTCTATCTCCAAGCTGCACACCAACTCCTTTATTTTAAAACAGGGTCTCACTAGGTTGTTGAGGGTCTCACTAAATTGCTGAAATCTGACCTGGAACCTGCCATCCTCCTGCCTCAGCCCATGCCCCCCCCCCACCCAAATACGGGGATTTACAGGCATATACCACCACACTGGTCCAAAATGCATTTTTAAGTTCAGAAAAATGCCCACAAAATTTGGTGATATGTCATCTATATATACTGAGAACTTTCATTTGCTAATGGAAGATATCTTTAACCAATGTAAAATACATAGGCTGCTAAACTTATCAGCCTTAATATTAAATTAGGTTGTAAGTGTGCATTAAAATGACACTCAAAGATACAGGAGACCCACACTTTTTTGTGCTTGTGTGGTACTGTTGATTAAACCTAGGGGCATTCTGTCTCTGATCTGCCCCCAGCCATTATTTTTTATTTTGAAAGAAGGTCTCGCTAAGATTCTGACAGCCTTACTAAGTTGCTGCAGCTGTCCTCAAACTTTTGATCTTCCTATGTCAGTCTCCCAAGTCCTGAGATTATAGGCACATGCCACTACGCCCAGCTGACCACACCTTTGGACCTTTCCCAAGTACTGTGGATGTACCAATCATCCACAGGTCTAAATACTTACTGCAAAACATACTGAAATGTATACTAGCATACCTTATACAAAACAGGAAGGTCAGAGATGAGCTTGGGCCACAGGCATAAATGGATTTAGAAACATGAATGTCGGTATTTCAGGTGACTCCTCTCTCTTTGCAGGCTTCTTTCTCTTCTACCAGGTACCAGCTTCCACACAGCAGGAGACATGACCATCTCCTCTCCAGCTCCAGAGAAGGCATGAGACCTGATGTCTTGGTTCCCAGTTCTAAAATCCCAGGGTACGATCAGGTGGGTCAGGTATCCGTCTGCAAATTGGATGGGGAAGGGGCCATGAATGATGGCAGTGATCCCACAGAGCGTGTGGTCAGAAGGAGCACCACTCAGCACATGGCAGTGCTGTTCTCTGTGGACAAAACCAGTGTCAGAACAGTTCCTAGGCATGGATGGTCTGTTTGATGAGACAATATATAGGAAAACATAAAGAGCAATTGTACACGGGAGCTCTCCTTGGACAGTATGGGATCTCTTGTGAAAAGACATCATAGAGTGAGCTCATGCCTGCAATTCCAGCTACTCCGAAGGCTGAGAGAGGAGAATCACAAGTTTGAGGCCAGCATGGGCAGCTTAGCCTGTCTCAAAACTTTAAAAAAAATAATAAAAATAAAATAATAATACACTAGGGATATAGTTCAGTGGTAGAGCGTCCCTGAGTTCAGTCCCCAGTACCCCACACAGACCCACAAATGATGTCATAGAAACTGTGAAAACAATATGCTAAGTGAAGGAAGTCAGCCACAAAAGAGAACACACATTCAAAATGTCCAGTATAGGCAAATTTATACATACAGAAAGTAGACTAGTGGTTGCATAGATTGGGCAGGTCTGGGCCGGGGAGACAGAGGTGAGTGGGAATGACGACATTTAGCATCATTGATAACAGGTATGGGGGGGGTTCTTTGGGGGTAATAAAGATGTTCTAAAATTGGTTTGGTGATGGTTGCACAATTCTGTGAATATACTAAAAGTCACTGACTTTTAGACTTTAAACAGGTTAATGGTACAATTTATGAAATGTAACTTCTAAAGCTGTTTTTAAAAGGGAAAAAAGATACCATGGAAAAAGCAATTTAATCTTGAAATACAGGTTGAATATCCCTAATCCAAAAATCTGAACACCAAAGCTTTTTAAGCTGTGACACTACATCATGGCAGAAATAGAAAATTCCATTCTATGAAATTGTTTTATCCATAAAATTATTTAAAACAATATACAAGATCACCTTTAGGCTATGTATATAAGGTATATTTGAAAGGTATACATAAAATATAAATAAATGTTGTGTTTAGACTTGGGTCTCATTCCCAAAATATCCTATTAAATATGTGCAAATATTCCAAAATCAAATATAAAATCCCAAATCTGAAAACACCTCTGGCCCCAAATATTTTAGATAATGTATACTCAACCTTTAATAGAGCCTTTATCTTAAAGTGGTGAAACTTCAAAGTAGCGGTAATGATAGTAACGAAACAAAAATTTTAAACTAAACTATATTTGTAAATAAAATAACCGAAGATCTCTGGTTTAAGAAAGATTAGCAAATTACAAATATTAAAATGAATTAAAATAGGGTAAGTTTAAGGGTAAAAGTTGCATTTTAAAATCAATTTAATACTTTTCTCATTTTTACATTGCTTCTATTTTTAGCGCTTTTATTGGTGCTTATATTGGCACATTACAGTCTCACATCAAATTGTAAATCATGTTGACAGTGACATACATGCACCTACTCTTATTTTACATTGCTTATTAACAAAGGGTTTTGTCTGTGCTTTTTGGTTTTTTAGTTTTGTATTTGTTTTTGCTTTTTTTGTATTATTTTTGTGTTTTCACTTTGTTTTATTTATGTGTGTGTGTGTGTGTGTGTGTGTGTGTGTGTGTGTGTGTTGAGCCCAAGGGCATTTCACCTCTGAGCTACACCTCCAGCTATTTTACTTTTTATTTTGAAACAGGCCTCACTAAGCTGAGGCTGGTCTTGAACTTGTGATCCTCCTGTCTCAGCCTCCCAAGTACTAGGATTTATAGGCATGCACCACCATACCAGGCAACAAACAGTTTTTAAACTTTCAGTTTCCTACCTTTGTAGTGCCATCAGGATGAATGTTCTGCTAGACAGAATTTGGAGAAAGGAAGAGAAAGACACTAAAGTAAAAGATCATATACCCCATAGGAATTTAAAATGCAAACATTAGGGACTTCACTAAACAACACCTAGCTCCTGATTCTGCTTGTGAAGAAAGGCTCAGCACCTAGCAATCCTTGGAGAGATGCCAGCTGGCTGCAGAAGTCACAGATTGCCCCCTGCCAAGCCGAGAGTGGAACTCCTCCCACACTCACAACTGGGCACTTACGTTTCTCAGGCTGTATGGCAGATTTGGAGTCACTTTTAACCTGAACCCACCCCAGTCCAGTGAAAAACACAGGAGTGATACTATGAATGAATGAAGGGTCCGAGCAATAAGAGAACTTCATCAAATTCCTGCCTTTAAAGAGGATGGGTTCTAAAATCCAGGGCTCCTGACTCTTTCTGTTCCTGTCTGCTGCCTCTCAATGCATTCAGGTGGGGGTGATATTTCAAATCATCTAAGGAATGGCACAACACAGGCACCAATCTCAAGACTGGAGCAGGGCCAGGAAGCCTCTGCACTGCAGAGTTAACTCCTCAGTTGCTGGGATGCCTGAAGCTGTAGAAATCTCAGGGAAGAGTTGGGGTGAGGAACTAAGGCAAAGACAATTTAGCATTGTAGGTCAAAATTAACAGGGCAGGCAATGTTTGAGTAGGTGCTTATGTAATACAGATTAAAAACATTTTAATTTTCATAGGTCTGAACCATATAAGTAAGTTAGAAATGTTTCTGCCCATTATTAATACTGTTATGATGAGATTTAGCATGTTTTAGGTATTCACGTAGTAATGTTTCATGTACTAATGCTCCGAGTTGAAATAATTAATTCATGAGGGTTTGTAATCTCATCAGTAGATAAATCCAATCTAATGGATTTTCAGGCCATAACCTAGGCAGGTAGAATGTGGCTAGAGAAGGTGGGTCCCTGAGGTGTGGCCTTAGGGACTGTGTTTTCATCTTGGAATTCCTTGCTTGCTAGCTCTCTGGCTTCCAACCTCCATGATGTGAGAGTAGAGCCTTGCTCTCTTTCTCCCTCTCTTTCTGCATTTTGCCTTTATGTTCTGAGCTCCACAAGCCTAGCCTTACATGGACTGAACCCAAGATATCCAAAAACTTTGAGCAAATAAAACTTCCTTCCTCTAAGTTGTGTGGTCATTTGTTTTGGATTATAGCCATGAGGATGTTATTACTAATCACCAGCATCTATTATATGGAGAATAGAAGAGACTTTCAAAGATGTCATTCTCATTAGCAGACACTGTCATATCAGCCAAAGACAAAGTTTTTAGAAATTTTCCACAGCGCTCATCTTCTTTGTACAGCAGAAAATAAATCAATCTTGAGAATTTCATGACTAGTTCTTTACCCATAGCATAGCAGAGAAGGGCTTAGCCTCTGAGATCAGACTGACTGAGTTCAAAGCACAGCCCAATCTCTTACCACCTATGTCTTAATTTTCTTACCTGTAAAGTGGGATCACAGCAAGGAAGATCCCTATAGGATTGTTCTGATAATTAAATAAGCAAGTGCATGCCAAACACCTGAGCCCCAGTAAGTGCTCAAGAAATGTTACACATTACTGTTAACTCTAAGGAACAGTTCAACAGGCCTGGGGGATTCTTAGATAAAGAGGGCAAGGAAGGGAATTATAATTATAACCCATATGATTGGGAGATAAGCCCTCTAATTGCTACCCTGCTCAAGGTAAGCTATTTTCATCCCCAATATGAATCTCCTTTTTCTTCTACATATCACACAGGCCAAAAGTGCATAGGTGAATAGCTGGTAAGTGAGGTGATTAGACATTTTCTCTCTGAGAGAAATGCTATAAAATGAGGTGACTTCCAAATGTTTACCCTCAGGTTTGTTGATATAATGAATACATTCTACTTGTTGCAAAATAGAGGGGGAAAAATATCTAAAAGCTAGCTAATATATTAGTAGCATTTCTAACATTAGAAGCTAGAGGGAAATTTTTACTTGATGGATGGAGTAGGATGTTATTATCTTTTATAAATTTAGGCCTCCTCTTTATGAGGCAAAATTGTTCCAAATAAAAAAATAAAAAAGCATTTTTATGAATATTATATGCCCAAATAGTGTTTTAGAATTCATAATGGATTGCATGACTAAAACTAAAGTCTGAAATAAAATAGACATTCTAAATGCTAAATAAGAGCATACCTGATGTTTATTATACAATCAGAGGACTCGTGGTGTTAGTTGGGCCTTGGCTAAAGGCACAGACAGACAAGCCTCATCTCAAGTAGCTAGGTAAAAACCACACACTCAATTATTTTCTAGTGTTTTCTTCCTTTGTACCCATTAAAGGAACCCAATGAAACCAAGGAGGGGATGCAGAGACAAAGGGCATAATGTTGAAGGACAATTCCTTGAACCTATAAGGATGATTTTGACCACTCAAGTATTATCGCAGCATTAATGTTACATTCTGCCCTGATGGTTAGGAAGAATATCTCTCCAGTGTCAATGTCAAGATAATCCAGGTTTCTCCTCCCTAATCCAAGAAAATGTAGGGAAGCTGCCCCTTCAGGAATTATAGTGGAAGCTAACAATCTTTAGGCCATGTGTCTCAGAGTGCCTAAGGGAATTCTGAAAGTACAATTGGAGCCTTTCTCTACACCTGTCACATGGATCACTGTAGGTAGCTCTAGCTGCTGTAACAAACAAGCCCCCAAATGAAGAATGGCATCAACACAGTAAAAGGTTCTCCCTTACGTCCAAATGGGAGTTACTAATTGGATACAGCCTCCTTCATCTTGTGCTTCTTACTATATTCAATGTTGTTCAATCAATGATTATTCAGTGGTTCTCATTAAAGCACAGTAAGGACAACTTTACTCAGGACCAATGTGATAGGTATGGGGACCACTGCAATGGAGTCTTGCAGTAGGGAAAGAGATTGGGTTCTATACAGCATAAACAAGATGGGATGTATGGGTATGTGAACAGCAGAGACTGGAAAGAGAAGTCAGAGGATGGAAAGTTACTAAGAAGAAACATCAGGGACAAGAGAATTTGGTTGCTAGGTTGCTGAGAGTCATGCTGAGTTACCTTGGTTGGCCTGGAACCTGCGATCCTCCTGTCTCAGCCTCCCAAGTACTAGGATTACAGCTATGCACCACTATGCCTGGCTACAAACTACCTAGTTGTTTGCCAGGCTCTCTCCTCTTCTTCCCGCACCCATTTGGTTGTGGCCAAACCAACCTTACAGGATTCTTGCTGAAGGCAGGCCTGAGAAATCAGATATAACCTGAGGGATGGTAGCAGATGACAGGCATGATCAAATATGAAGAATGAAGTTTTGTTTTGTCTTGCTAAGCTGACTTTAAGTAGAGTTCATTGTTAAAGTTGGATTTCAGAAGAAAGTATAGCAATGGGCCTGCCTTGAACATTCCAAAAGTTTGGTAAGATACCGACCCCCCTCAGGATTTGGCTCCTGAGTCTTAGAGCCCATCTGAATCAAGCCAAAGAAGAGCTAAACGACACAGAGTTCCCATTAGAAATTTTATGGGCCGAGTCATTCCCTTGGCAGTAACTTAGCCAGACATTACTACAGAAGGGGCAAGGAAACCTGATCTAGTCATGGGCTGGGGGAAGAAGAGGAGAGAACCTGGCAAACAACTAGTTTGTAGCCAGGTATAGTGGTGCATACCTGTAATCCTAGTACTTGGGAGGCTGAGACAAGAGGATCACAAGTTCCAGGCCAACCAAGGTAACTCAGCAACCTAGCAAGACCTTGTTTCTAAACAAAAATAAAAAATAAAAATAAAAATAAAAATTGCTTAGGGTGTAGCTCAGAGGTAGAATGTCCCTGAGTTCAATCCCCAGCATGCACACACACACACACACACACACACACACACACACACACACACACACACCATAGGTAGTGTGTGTGTGTTTTATCTTTGTTCCTTCTCATCTACTAATTACCATACATGTAGCCTTTCCAGGAAGCCTTGAAGGCCCCTTATGATACATCGGTAGCTGCCCTTCCTTACTCTTGCTTCTGAAATGGCCCTCACACATGTTCCAGCCAATTAAACAAGGCAAAAGTGACAGCTGCCAGGTCTGAACCTTGGCCTCCCCTGTTTGTGTCCACCTTTTCTCTTGACCTCTGTCATCACCATGAAAAGAGCATGCTGTGGCAAGCCTGCTCGTCCCAGGAGAAGGATCAGAGACACGGAGCAGTGCGACTCAGTCCAATCCAGCTCAGATCCAACCACCCCAGCCAGCTGCAGATCCACGAGAATGATGACTGCTTGAAACTGCTCGGCTATGGAATGGCTTGTTAGGCAGCAGATTTAGGCTCTAGCTGTCATATTCTGCTGCATCGCTGCTCAATAAATAGCTTCTTAAACTCTAAAACAGAAATCTAAAAGACAGTTTCGCTATAGATATCAAAATTAAGAGACTCACTCCTTCCTCCGTGTTTAAAAAGCATCTCTTATGGTCCATTTAAAAAAGCATATATTATAGTCCATTTAAAAAGTATATATTATAGTCTAAATTTTAAAAGCTTACATTATAGTCCATTTAAAAGGCATATATTATAGTCTAAAATTAAAGTTATTTTAATTTTAGATTACCTAACACGCCATCAGTGAACATGAAATTTCAACACAAATGTTTCCTTTTTAGTGCTTCGGTGCCTATACTGATAGTGTATGATTTGATTGGTGGAATCAAAACTTAGGTTGCTGCCTACAGTGATGAATAATATGGTTGTACTTAGCATCATTTTAAGACACAATATACTTGACAAAAAAATCTGTGTAAGAGTAGAATAAAAATGAGAGCACCATTTATTCTGAGAACTCAGAAAATGCACTTTAACTTGCGACCCCATGCCTAACGTTAGGGAACAATTACTTATTCATTCAACAGACAGCACTTCACTAGAGTAGCTGTACCTCTTATGGCAGACTCTCTAGTGAGATGTGAATGTATGCCTCTACCATCTTGTGCCCCATTAAGAAGTATGAATATAATGCACCAATAAAAAATACATATATATATATATATATATATATATATATATATATATATATATACATACATACATAAACAACCAAATGAAATGGGCAAAAATCTTGAAAAAAAAGACACTCTGGTTGGTTTATGGGCAGCCAATGGTATGAGATGGAAGCATCCTCCTCAGCTACAATCAAATACAACCCTAGTAGCAATCAAGTACAAGGAAATAAAGGGAGAGGAGGAGAAAAGAATAAAGGGAAAGAGGAAGAAAGGGGAAGGGAAAGAAGGATGGTGACATAACACAACTGTGGATGTGAGGCAGTAAAAGTGGACAGATTCCAGAGACAGCATATGAGAAAAGCAGGCACCTGTGAACGTGCCTGCAAACTCTGGGCACCACACAGGATGCCTGTTACAGGACAGACAGAGGCCACAGTATCTGCAAGATCATGGGGCAAAGAGAACGTGCCTCTGTGGCTGCCCGTCAATGCCTTTCCATTCCTTTATTAGTTTTTCCTGTCACAATCCATTCCTTGCTACCCAAAAGTGAATTAAGTCAACCCCATCTTTCTGAGCTACCTGGAATTACCTTAATACATTGTAAATTGCCTGTCTACACATCTGTAAGCTCACTAGAGTTATAAGTTCCATGGGAAGGAAGAACTCTATCTATTGTGATTATCTGTCACATCCTCAGCACCATCACATGTGAAACATAGCAGACAGGTAGTAAGCACTGTTAAAGTCATGAGTATCATTTACATGTAACCCTCATGCTTGAGGGATCAGGAATGCACACACTACACACATGTATTTGCAAACATCTCATTTCTGTCTCAGTCTGTTTCAGGAAAACTTTTTTTTTTTTTTTTTTTACTTTAGTCCCCTGGAATTCCTTGGACATTTTGAGCTCAATTGTTAAAAAGCTACCTAGATAAAAGCCGGGCATGGTGGCACATGATTGTAAGCCCAGTACTTGGGAGGTTGAGACAGGAGGATAACAGATTCATGGCCAGCCTCAGCTACTTAGTGAGGCCCTCCACAACTTAGTGAGACCCTGTTCCAAAATAAAAAATAAAATAGGTCTGGGGGTATAGCTCAAAAGTAGAATGCCCCTAAGTTCAATCTAAAGTACCACAAAAAAATCTAGATAAGTAAAAATGTATAATATATATGAATTCTTCTCAGCCTTAACTCCATTTAAATGACTTTTATAATCTTTCCACCGATGGGATGATCATAGCTACCATTTTATTTTCATACATTATTTATCCATGTGATTATGAATGAAACATAAGAAATCAAGTTTTCAATATGTTGTCTCTGAAAATTTCATGAGTTATAATAGTTATCTATTACTTCTGAAGTATCTAAAAGTTTATGCCCTGAGAAATTAATTGCTTATATGTTAAATAACACAATCTTTGGAGAGAAAATTAAAAAGTATGGCTTCAAACAATTAGAGATGTTTTACAAAGTAGAAAACAGAGGACTTCTGGGAAGATGGCGACAGAGAAAAGCGGGGTTTACGAGCCCCGCTAACAACCAATCTCTATTACCACAAAATCAGCGTCTTTCATAGCCAGAAAACACTATCAGCAGAGAAACAAAAAATGTAATTATAAGGGACAGAGAAAAAGAGGCCTGGAAAAACGAGACACCAGAAAGAAACCAGACTGCAGTGCTGTGGCGTGGGAGTGGCGCAGCGCGCCATCTTCCCTTGCAGCATCAGGCCCCAGAGAGGAGGGGGACTCAGAATGGAGCTCTGAGCCACAAAGGAGATACGCTGGCCTCACGGCCAAGGACGCAGCAGCAAGTTCACCAGATGGCTACAGACCAACACACTCAACAGCCCACCAGGCTCCAGAGAGGAGCGGCAGACAGCGAGCCGAGGTAAGCTGCTGTGTAACTGCCGGGCAGAATTCAGCAGATTTTTCGGCACAGGAAGCATCTAAAGCTCCCAGTGGCTGGGCTCAGCACACCCTGCAGGGACTCAGAGCAAAGCTCAAAACCAGAGAAGAAATACGCCAGCCTCACGGCCAAGGGTGCAGCAGCAGTGCCATATTGCTACCGGCGGCAGCAGCAGCGAATTCACTGAGTCCACGACAGCTCCATCTGCACATCCAACAACAGTGAGTCAAATTGGGGTCCTAGAGGAGAAATCCCAGCACTACACTCCCAGGGACTTGACCCAGTGGGGGAGTGGCGGTGGCAGAGATATCACACCATAGGAGAATGCCCAACCTGGCACCACCCATGGTCTAAAGCAGCATCGATTGACTCCCTGGGTCTCAGACTCTGCGATACAACCCAGTAAAGGAGTAGTGGGGACTGAGATACCACAGACTCGAGAACCAGAGCACCTTAAGTGAAATCATAGTGACCCAAGGGAAGAACACAGAGAAGGCAAACTTCTGAAATCATGGGAAAGAGGAATAATAATGGAGCAATGAATGCCCACAACCCCACAACATCAGAACCTGATAAAACAGAAATTCAGAGATTTCTAGAAGATCAAATCAGGAAAATAACTGTAGAAATAATAGAATTCATAGAGAGCCAAAAAGAGATAAAGGATGCAATTAATGAAGTAAAGGCCTCAATTCAAAGTACAAGCAACCGATTAGACCACATGGAGAATAGAAATTCGCTCTTAGAAGATGAGCAATCCAAAATGAACGCATAGTTTCTAATCTAGAAAAAAATATCCGACAGCAGGAATCTGACATTGAGGAAATATGGGCCCATTTTAAGAGAGCTAACCTAAGAATAATCATGATAGAGGAGGGAAAAGAAGGTGAAACCAAAGGGATCAACAATCTCTTCAAGGAAGTAATAGCAGAAAATTTTCCAAACATAGAGCAAGAGGTCAATACACAGGTCCAGGAAACTTATAGAACTCCCTTTAGACAGGATCGGAGAAGAGGATCCCCACCCCACATAATTGTCAAAATGATCAATGTGGAAGCCAGGCAGAGAATCTTAAAGGCAACAAAAACAAAGGGCCAAGTGACATTCAGAGGCAAACCAATTAGAATCACTCCATACTTCCCAAACCAAGTCATGAGAGCCAGAAGGGCTTGGAGTAACATATTCCAAACTCTGAAAGAAAACAACTTCCAGCCAAAAATTTCCTACCCAGCAAAACTTTCTATCAAATTAGATTGGGAAATAAGAAGCTTCCATGACAAACAGAATCTCAAGGAATTTATGTCTTCAAAACCAGCACTACAGAAAATACTCAGATATTAACTACAAAGAAGAAATAGGTAACACACACCAGAACCAGAGAAACAAGAGTTTCCATCCAACAGACAACTAAGATTGGTTATCTGTGGAGATTCCTTATTTATTTATGTTAGTCTTTTACCTATCTCTACATTGTACTATTTGCTTTTATTGTTGCTAATTTTTAGGATTTCTAGTTGGAATATTAATATACCTTCAGATATAGCATTTGGAAATATTTTATCCCATTCTATCAGTAACTTTTAACTCTGTTTACATTGTCTTTGGATATACAATTTTTTTATTCTTTAGGGAGTTTGTTTACCTTTCTGTTGCCTGTACCATTGAAATCATATCCAAGAAATCACTGCCAATTTCAATGTTGCAAGGTTTTATGACGCAGATTTTCTTCTAAAAGTTTATAGTCTTAAGATTTATATTTAGGTCTTTTATCTATTTTGAGTTAATATTTGTATATGGTGTTAGGTAAGGGTCCAATTTTATTCTTTTTCATGTAATTATTACTTTTCAACAACATTTAGTTAAAAGATTATTATTTCCTTCACCAAATGTTTGTGGAAACCTTGTCAAAAATAACTTGACACTATATGGAAGAATTTATCTCTAGGCTTTTATTTAACTCCAATGGTTTATATATCTGCCTTTAGAACAGTACTACACTGTTTCAATTATTGTAGCTTTATATGGTTTGAAATCAGAAAATATACATCTTCTAGCATTGTTCTTTTTCGAAATCATTTTGGGTATCTAGAGTCCATATTCCATATTAGGATAGATTTTTTTCTGAAAAATAAATAAATAAATGTATGATGGTTTTACCTAAAAAAAATAAAAGAAAAAATATTATCTGGTAAGAAAGAAAGCAAAAAGAAATATTGAAATGTTATCTTTAAGTCATCAAAAGCTTGGTATCAGACAAATGAAACTGTTATGTGAGATTATCATTGTTAATTTTGGATAAATTGCTATAATACTAGATGTCAACCACTAAGCCAAGCATGGGAAGGAGGGATGGAGAGGAAACGGGGTAGGATCGGGTGGGGGCTGACTGGGCGATGTGTGCATGTATGTCTACAAAAGTATTTTTTTATCCCATTATGATGTATGAATACAGTGCACTAATAAAAAATTATTTAAAAATAAAAAAATAAAAAAACAAAGTAGGAAACATTGGCAAAAATATACACATAAAAGAAAGAAATTCTGGAAATAAAACTATTTCTAGAAGCCATATCAGCTATAAGAAAGGGAAAAAGCTTGTGAAATTGGTGGGGAAGAGAGCAAACAAATAAGCACACACAAAAAAAATGCAAAGCAAAACAGCAACAAAATAATACAACCATTCAAATATTTAAATATTGAGCAGACTTAGCCTCTGTAGTCCTCCTGGGTCTGCTTGGATTCTTTCAGGCTTTTAAGGCTCACATTCTATAACAGGTTCTGGAGCATGTTCTAATCACTTTGTAACCTATAGTAATCATGTCAGTTTATAGCCCACTTTTTGGTCTCCTTCAATAATTGGGACCCTGGCTTGGTGACTCTCTATATATAGATGTCAAGTGCCACCAGCACCTTTCCCACTACAAGCCTGGGTCTCTGATCTCTAAAAAAAATCCTGTCTCTGAAACTCTCAGTCTACACAGGCAGCTGGTATCAGTGGGACTGGACTTAGTGTTAAAGGCAGATCTCCACATTTTCCACTGATGCTGAGCCAGAGCAGAGTCTCTCTCTGCCTGCATAGGTGGCAGGTGCCACTGGAAGCAGACTCAGTGTATAGGTAGGAGTACCTGTTCTCCACAGCTAGAACTGGGTTGGTCTGACTTCTCCCCAATCACCATGATTGGGTGGTCTTTGGCGACTTTTGAGTAGGTCAGGTCCTACTCAGGTCCTGACCCCGGAGACTGTGGACCTTTTTGCCTGATTGGCCCTGGGGGTTATCTGCTAATCTGTACCTCTACTATGTCTGACAGAAAATTCCACTCCCACCTTCACCAGGATGAACACCAGAGTCGCAAACTATGTGAGTCTATCTCTTTCTGTGCAATTCCTTGAGGCCATACTGGGCAGTCTCCCTCAGGGACAGCTGATTCACTTAAGGTATTGTTGAGGGCCGCTTTGGATTTCTCAAGGACACAGTGAGCCCAACTGCCAGTGCTGCGAATCATAGCCAGGGTCCATGCAGGAGGAGTTAACTGCTTACAATTTCAATAAGCTGCAGTCACGTTGTTTCAAATCATTGGCCTTTTTTTGCTGGGGGTCTCTGGCATGGTGAAACAAGGTGGCGCTGCTGCAGCACCCACAGCCAGTCATTGGAGGTAGACACAGTATTTTTCTGCTCTCTGATCTGCCTTTTAGATTTTTTTCTGCCACCTCTTAATTCTCAGTGCTCTTTCAAATTTATGCTGGTTTCCTTCTTTTGTCAGAATGCTGTTTTCACAGTGATAGAGATTGAGTGTCAGCAGGACTGATATGTACCGCTTACCCTCGGTCGCCATCTTCCAGGACCTCACAGTAAATTTTTAAACGATTCTCAGGACAACAGAGCTGAGAGGTGAATACTCTGTCTGGAAAGGGCTGGTGGCAGGGTTGGAGGCAGGGAAAGAACAGATTTGTTACTGTTCCAGGAAAACTACCAGGTATATCAGAAACAGTGTATATTATAAGGATGGTCCTACTAGTCTTGAAAAACTACTAACTGGCTTTGGCTAGGAGGAACTGCCACCACCAGGTACAGGAGCCTTAAGGAACTCTCACTGCAAGAGAAAGCAAACCGAAGAGAGCAGCTCTATTCTTTCTCCTCCTGCAGCCCTTCATTCCACTAACACTGCCCAATAGCACAATTCGGTATGAAACCAACTGGACAAAGCACAAGAGTGGTTTAAAGAGTGCATCTCTAGCATCACAAAGCCTAATGCTGAAGAGTAAATTTGGAGATGATTTAAGTAAATAAGGTGATAGCTTAATAATTGACACAAACTTTATGAAATAACAAGTGAAAAGGAAGAAAAATTTCCTCTTCCCTCTTAGGTTCTATGACTTGGATTTGTAAATGAGAATGACAAAAGGCATATCCATGAATGAAAAGGTATACATAATTTATGTGATGTTAATATCTTAATTTTGGTATGCATGAAAACATTCCTAGAAAAATATCAAGAGCCAAGGGAATGGTTAAACTGGAGGAACTTATAGACCATTTTAACAAAGAGCAATAAACGATGGGGAGGGGGCAAGAAAACGGAAAAGAGGCTTGCGCTTCTAAGGAGTGTTAACTGTGTAGAGATAAGTATATGGAGGAGACTAATGGGAAAAGGTTGGGTACGTTTGTTTGTACCCATCTCAATGCAAGCTTTCTGTGCCCAGTGGTAAGTGCTGTGGTCCTGGTATGGGAGAAGGGAAGGTAAGACCTTTACCCAAGGAAACTAATGTTCTGCTTTTAGGAAGAGGGCAAAGAGTTGTTTCCGCATTTGTCACTTTTTAATTTCCCTCAGTTCAAAATGATCCTTAAGCCAAAGTGGTAAATTCTGGGTGGCGTATTCTGACCCTCTTCAATAGCAAGAAAAAAGAACATCAAATTTACTTAGAATTTTCACTGTCTTTTAAAGCAATAACTGCATTTGTCCCATATTTATTAAGTCCTGCTTTCAATTTTTTTAATAGTGAACTCTTATAAAGAAAAGCAAAATGTTATTACTTTATAACAATACATTTATCAATAAATTTTCAATAATATAATATCAATATTTCCAAATCCATCTTCATTTGTAATATGTCTTACCTATAATGCTCAAGTAACACTCTCTGCAGAAGTTGATTTCAAATTAGTACATAAATTGTATCTTCTAAAATTATGGAAATGTTTTGTTTTCTGTTTTAGTTTACTTCTATTTAATATTTTATTGCTCATGCCAATTGATTTAGAAAATCTCTTTTAAGGTTTTTAAGATATTTTAATATTTTGAAAAGTGAATAGCTAAACCCAGATCCCTTTGTAGGTCTTGTAACCTCAGCAAATATCAGTTATACCAAGTAATGTTCATAGTACAGCCTTAATATTAATTTATTTTTCTGCCAAAGTCCATAGTCACTTGATTTGAGTATCTTCTGCTGCTCTGCCTATTCCTGATGCACTTTGTGGCCTATCTAAATTAAATCTAATTGCTTTCACATTTCCCAGTCATGTTATCTGAGAGTGGTTACAAGATCAAATTTGATAGGAATTTCATCAAAATATGCCAATTTACATTGCTCCAGAAATTATCAGACATAATCTCTGAATTATTCCCCAAAAATGTGATTACAGTGGGCACTATTGAGGCCACATCTCCTAGCAGCAAATTCTAAACTATGCACAGAACCTGGCACCGAGAATAATAGTTCTCAATATTTCAGCCCAAAGTCTAGCTTTCTGTCTTTTTCTCTACCAGTCATATCAAAGTAGTTGCTCTAGGTTGCCCTCCTCTGTTTTTTAAATTAATACTTAATATCCAAAAAAAATTTTTGGCTAAAAGAGATTCTATGGTTCTTTAATTAAGTAAAACAAACAAACAAATGTATGCTTCTTACAACAGTTGAAAAAACAGCAACACACTCATTTTGACTTCCTGTTTTTGGCTTCTGGTTCAACAATATATACAATGAATATTGGTTTTTAAATATTTTATCTCTGCCATGATCTAACTGATCTCAGTAATACAGACCTTTTAAGTTTTTATGCATAGTATTCTGCTCCCACTTAGTAATCTGTTATATCAATAATCCATATTGAATCCCATTCTAAATAGTGATCATTTGTCTTATAAGTTCTTATCTGTCTAACACATTTGGCACATCCTAGTATTAAATTTTGAAATTATTTCTATTAAACTCAGAGACTTTTTTCTAATATACATTGTGCTGCAAAAATATTTGCAATGTTTTGTTCTTAAAAAATATGATGTGAAGCCGGGCATGGTGGCACACGCTTGTAATCCCTGTGCTTGGGAGGCTGAGACAGGAGGGGATTGCACAGGTTCGAAGCCAGCCTCAGCTACTTAGTGAGGCTCTCAGCAACTTACAAGACCCTGTTTCCAAATAAAATATAAAATAGGTCTGGAGGTAGAAAGCCTCTGGGTTCCACCCCCAGTACCGCCAAAAAAAAAAAAAAAAAAAAAAAACCATGATGTGAGCCAGGCATGGTGGCATGTGCCTATAATCCCAGGAATCCAAGAGGCTAGATCAAGAATATCTCAAGTTCAAAGCCAGCCTTGGCAACTTAGTGAGACCCTGTCTCAAAAGAATAAATACAATTGGCCAATAAATATGTGAAAATAAATTTTCAACATCACTAGCAATTAGGAAAATGCAAATCAAAACTACACTGAAATTCTATCTAACACCAGTTAGAATGATAATCATCAAGAATACAAACAATAACAGATTCTGGCAAGGATTTGGGGAAATAGAAACTCTTAAACACTGTTGGTGGGATTATAATTTCTCGCAGCCACCATGGAAATCAGTACAGAAGTTCCTCAAAAACCTAGGAATGGAACCACCATATGAGCTTTCCAAAAGAATACTACGATGATACATGTATATCCATGTTTATGTAGCACAATTCACAATAGCAAATGTATGGAACCAACCCAGGTGTTCATCAACAAATAAATGGATCAACAAAATCTAGTATATATACACAGTGGAATTCTACTCTGCCATAAAGAAAAACAAAAATAATTTGGAGGGAGACCTCTAGAGTACCGGAAGGATCAGGGGAGGGAGTTACGGAGGAGAGAGAGGATTGAGGAGGAAAACAAAATAATACTATGGCAATATGTGAAGGTATTACTACTAATTTCACTAACATGTGGAAAGAGAGGAATGTGGAGGGATAAAACACCAAGAACTGTATGCATGGTATTTTGAGTTGTTTTTGTTACTGGGTTTTTTTGTGTATATATGTGGTGTTGGAAATTGGATTGAACCCAGGGGCATTCTACCTCCGAGCTACACCTCCAGCCCTATTTTTTATTCTTTATTTTGAAACAGGGTCTCACTAATTGTGGAGGACCTCACTGAGGAGCTGAGGCTGTCCGAACCCAGATCCTTCTATCTCAGCCTCCTGAGATTACAAGTGTCCGCCACCTGGCCCGGCTTGCATGTATGTTTTTGTCACAGTGAACCTCACTATGATATAATTGCAATGCACTACCAAAATAATGAATTTTAAAAATAAGCCAGGCATGGTGGCGCACGCCTGTAATCCCCGCATTTGGGAGGCTGAGACAGGAGGATCCTGGTTCACGGACAGCCTCAGCTACTTAGTAAGGCCCTTTGCAACTCATTGAGACCCTGTTTCAAAATAAAGAATAAAAAACAGAGCTGGAGGTAGAGCTCAGAGGTAGAATGCCCCTGAGCTCCATCTCCAGTACCACAAAATTAATTAATTAATTAATTAAAATAAATGAAAAAATGAAAAGAACTTGGGATATAGCTCAGTGATGGAGTAACCTTTGGTTTAATCCCAATACTGCTACATGTATACTGTTACATACATACATATATACATACATACAATTAAATAAAAATAAAAACATCATTCCAAGGTTCTTCACCGGCATTAACTTCCCTGTATGGAATACTATGGATTACTCTTATTTATTTGGCCTTTTTGATTTATTTAATGGGTAAAGAAAATGTGGCATATATCCACAGTGGAATTCTATTCATCCATAAAGAAAAGCAAAATTATGTCATTTTGCAGAGAAATGGATGGAACTAAAGAATATTATGCTGAGATGAGCCAGGCTCAGAAAGCCAATGGATTCTCTCACATGAGGAAGCTAGAAAGAAAATGAGAAACACTGCCTGTGGGGCTTTTTGTGAGCCAGGGACATTTCATAATTGTAATTAAATCTTCACTCAAGGGAGAATATAATGTCACAGGCTTCAAAGATTTCTTCTGAGCTGTTATTAATTTGACTAAAACAATTTTGACTCTTTTTTTTAAACCAATAGTTAAATTCTCATTTTAAAAAAATTTAATGCCCTGTTTATAAATCTTAAGTTGGTCATGTTTGACATAATTCTACTCCTTTTTGTTATTTTCAATTTTTAAAAACAAGCTGAAGCTGGGCATGGTGGTACGTTCCTGTAATATCAGTACTTAGCGAGGCTGAGACGGGAGGATCTCAGGTCAGAAAGTTCGAAATCAACTTCAGCAACTTAGTGAGGCCCTGTTTCAAAATAAAAAATAAAATTAATCTGGGGATATAGCTCAGAAATATAATGCCCCTGGGTTCAAAACCCAGTACCACAAAAATAAAAATAAAAAACTTAAGGACACCATTTCTTTGATACCTCCTGCATTTTTGTCGACGTTTTTCTTCTTCTGAACTACATTTTTATATTGTCTATTTTAACTCTCTCGCCATCTCCCTTCATATTCTTTCTCAATGACCTAAGGACATCAGCTTCTCAAATCCTCCCTGTGCTATAAAACAAGGCTCATCTCTGGCACTCAGGCCCCAAATCTCCATAGCTACCTTCCCCCTTAATATACTTCCTTCATTTTTATAGTTTTTATTGTGGTATAATGTATACAGTATACGTTTTACCAGTTTATTTATTCTTTCATTTGTTTGTTTGTTTGTTTGTTTGTTTATAGTACTAGGGATGGACCCAGGGGCATTCTACCTCCAAGATATAACCCTGACCCTATTTTTTATTCTTTATTTTTGAAACAGGGTCTCACTGAGTTGCAAAGAGCCACACTAAGTATCTGAAGCTGTCATGAACCACGATCCACCCGTCTCAACCTCCTAAATGCTGGGATTACAAGTGTGTGCCACCACGCCCAGCTTACCAGTTTATTTTTAAGTCCCACAATCTGGTGACATTAAGTAGACTCAAAATGTTGTGTGACCATCACCACCATCGATTTCCCAAACTTTCTTGTCATCTCAAATGGAAGTCTGTACTTAAACTCCAAACTCATGTCCACCCCCATTTTGGTAACCACTATTCTACTTTCTGCATCTGTGAATTTGCCCATTTTTGGTCCCTCACAGAAGTAGAATCATATTTGTCCTTTTGTGACTGGCTAATTTAATTTAGCACAATGTCTTTCTATGATCTATACTGTAGCATGTGCCAGAATTCTTTCATTCTTTTTAGTTATATGACCTCCCAGGGTGTCTATATACATAGATACCACATTTTGTTCATTCATTTAACTGTTGATAACTTTGGTTTCCACTTTTTGACCACTGTGAACCTTGATGTTCAAGTATCCATCTGAATCCCTGTTTTCAGTCTTTTTAGGTATAAACCTAGGAGTAAAGTTTTTAGATCAAGGTGTGTCTGTGTGTCTGTCTGTGTCTGTCTGTGTGTGTATGTTTATAGTATTGAAGATGAAACCCAAAGGGCTCTACCTCTTAGCTACACCTCCAGTTCTTTTTATATGTATTTTTTTTGAAGCAGAGTCTCACTAAATTGCTGAGGGCTTCAATAAGCAGCTGAGGATAGCCTTGAACCTACAACCCTCCTGTTTCAGCCTCTCAAGTACTGGGATTACAGGTGTGTATCAACATGCCTGACTAAGTTTTTAAGAAACATGCTTGACTTTTGCACCAAAATTCACTTCCATTTCTCTTATTTCTCATTTATTATTTTTTGCAGTACTGGGGATGGAACCCAGGGGCATTCTACCTCCAATCTACATGCTCAGTCCCATTTTATATTCTTTATTTTGAAACAGGGTCTCACTAAGTAAGTTGCAGAGGGCCTCGCTAAGTAGCTGAGGCTGGCCGCGACCTGCAATCCTGTCTCAGCCTCCCAAGTATTGGGTTTACGGGCATATGCCACCACCACACCCAGCTTCTATTTCTTTTATAAAAAGCGGAGTTCTTCAATTCACATGAAATATCTTCCTAGGTATTGTGTGAAATTGTCCCATTCCTTGTATAATGTGTTTTTCTCTCATTGTTCTGAGACTCTAGCTTCGATGCTACATTTTCATATAAACCTCGGACTCTTGCTGGATCCCTCCTCTTTCTATTGAGCCAATGTCCCCAGCTGTGTGGGAACCCACATCACTCTCTTTTAAAACTTTTCTTAGTTTTTCCCCTAGATACACTTTTGGCTTGAGTTTGTAAAGTTCAATTAAAATTTCTCTAGGAAGTTTAACTGGAATGTCTATTGATTGACAGCCAAATAGGGGAAGGAATAACATTTTTACAATATAAAACCCCTGCACACAAAGACTCCGTATTCTCTCCATGTATTCAGCCTGTCTTTTCAGTTCCTCACCAAAGATCCTCTGCATTCCTCTCCATTTCCAAGTTTTG
The DNA here is from genome assembly GCF_963383645.1 of Muscardinus avellanarius. NCBI lineage: Eukaryota > Metazoa > Chordata > Mammalia > Rodentia > Gliridae > Muscardinus > Muscardinus avellanarius. The sequence continues at coordinate 24,352,740 of NC_137803.1, forward strand.
TTGCTACTGTAATCGCAGCAAAAGAGTGTCTGTAAAGTCTTTAGGAAAAGATCTAGTTATTAATACAAGGACTATGCAGTACTTTTAAGAGTTCCTGCATATTTGAACATTAAGTTTTATTGACTTTCTGCTATTATAATTTAAGAATAAGACTTATTATGTCTAAGTCTTTGACTGTATTTCAGATTTTTCCTTAGCGTCTTTAGACACCGCGTATTGCTGGATCAGAGAGTGGGGATAATCTTAAGATTCTTGAGGCAGATTTTCAATACACTGCTTTCCAATGGACTAAAAATAAAACTCAACTTCTTCACCATGGTCTACACAGCCCTCCCTACATGGCTTTCACCTCCCTCTCCAACAAAGTCTCCTGTCACTTTCTCCTTAGCCCACCACGGCCCAAATTAACTGTCCTTCGCTCTGTTTCTAGAATTCACTGAGCTTATTACCCAAACTTGAGTGGATTAACACAATAGCTTATCTCCCGCTCACTCACATAAATCCTCTAGATCGTAGCCACAGCATCTGGAATGTACGAATTCCAAGATTGCCACAGGCAGGTAGAGAGGGTTCTTATTTGCCTCAGCCCAGATGCCGCATCTGTCACCTGCGCCCATAGTCCACTGACCCAAACTAGTCACGTGACCCAGCCTACCTGCAAGGGAGGCTTGAACATACCACGGAGGGCATGGGACAGCTGGTGAGCTCTCTTGTCAAGGCTGCAGGGACCATGTATTTGCCTCTGCCTTTCTATTTAAGTTAACTTTCTCTTAAGTGTTCTTTTATATGCTTATTGGCTATTTGTATAATATTGTGCATGCTCTTTCCACAATTAAGTATAGAAAGTTTTCCTATTTCCTGACTTGCTTTCTAGAGCTATTTATATAGGAAGGCTACTTTAGGGTTTCTTAAAGATTCCATTTGTCACCTTTTTCAAATATTTGTTTTCTAATTTGGAGACGTATTTTCATGGTATGGGTTTTGCTAGTATGGAGGAGTTTTTACATTTAAATAATAACCTATGTTTGACTCATTTTATTTTTAAAATAATAATCAATTCTATCATTGTTTTTCTTTTAAATTTTTTCAACTGGGCATGGTGGCACATGCTTGTAATCCCAGTATTTGGGAGGCTGACACAGGAGGATCACAGGCACAAGGCCAGCTTCAGCAGTTGAGCAAGACCCTCAACAACTGAGTAAGACCCTGTTTCAAAATTTATAAGGACTTGGAGGTAATATAAGATAATAATAGCTTTGAGGTATAATACCCAGGGTTCAATCCCCACTACCAAAAAATATTTTTCTATTTTTTAAATTTGAAATGTCCTTTTCTAAATATCACTCTTGTGTCTATACTTTCTTTTTTTTTTTTGTTTAGACTTCTCATGTTTTACTTTTCAGTGCAACACATAAAATAATTTGTTGCTAGCACATGGAGGAAGACGAGGGAATGGAGAACACCCCCCATAGAACCTAAAATGAGATCATATAAGGAACCAGAATGCAGATCTACATCTTAAACAAATTGAATACTAAGCTGAAGCTTATCATCCAGGGGTGTGAGGAGAGTACCAGTGAAATACAGTCCAAAGAAGGAGTTCTGCCAGCACATCTATGTGGTGGAGGCGTCCCTCTGGTATAAATAAATACATCTGACTCTCACCAACCACTAGAATGCCCAGCGCTATTCCCAGTTCTGGTTCTATGTTCCCCAAATTCACTTCGTATTATAAGCTGCATTCTCTTGTTGCCTGCCTACTGAGGGTGAATACACCAACTGAAGGAAACAAACATCCAGCTTATCTGACAGCTACATGTGTATTCCAAAGGAGTGAGCTGGCATTCTAACTTACACACATTCTGTGTGTCCATTTAGAAAAAGCCATTTCCCAGGAGCCGACTGCTTGGTTGATTTTAGAGTCTGAGAAGCCAGCTCTTGAGTCCAACAGTAACAGCCATGTGCTGCTCCCTACTTGGACCTGCCTGGAAATCCTCCATCTTCTGCCTCCCAGAGGGCTCCTATGCATAACCCAATGCATGACTGCTTCCAGAACCACAGCTGGGTGTAGTGGTGCATGCTTGTAATCCTAGTGCTTGGGAGGCTGAGCAAAGATGATCACAGCTTTGCTGTCAACCTCAGATACTTAGTGAAACCCTCCACAAGTGAGTGAAACCCTGTTTCAAAGTAAAACGTAAAATAGGGCTGAGGGTATCATCCTTGAATCAGAACCATACTAAACTCCACATTATTTGCAGTTTTAGCATGTGTTACCAAATTGAGCACATGAGTTACATTTAAAGTGGAAATCAGGAATCCACAAATGGGCCAAATCTGATTTGTTGTCTGTTGTTTGCAAATAAGCTTTCTTGAAACACAGCAGCAGCCGTTCATTTAGAAGTTGCAAAGGGCATCTTCTGCTCCCCAACAACAGAGGTGAAATAGTTGTAACAAAAAGCATGAAAAACCTACTATCTTTCCCTGTACAGAATGAGGTTCCTGATTTCTGCCCTAGAGGGTACAGGAGAGTAAGATTGAAGAAACTTGGATCTTCAGATGAATTAATGGAGGAGAGCCAACCATTCTGCATCACCATCTTCAACTAGACCTTAGAAATACACTTCTGTCTTGTTTGAACCCCTGGGCTTTCGTGATCTGTTGCCATAATCAACCATCATGTAACAAATCAGTTTGGGAGCTGATATATATTTAATAGTCAGACTAGGCTACATTATGCTGCAGTAATACTAACACTCAAAATCTACTCGCTCTGCCCCAAATATCCTCACTCCAGGACAAGTGGAGGGAGCCCTCATCCTTTGAACCACTAATGTTGCCCTGACAGGGAGTCAGACTATGGGAATCATGAACTGCCTCCTTTAAGCTACAACCAGAAGTGACATTCATCACTCTCACTCCTGTCCTATTGACCGATGCAAGGCATGTGTCACAGAGACTGGTGAGACTGAGCCATGTCCTCAGCCACCAGGCTCTCCTGGAACACGGTGCAGTTCCCAAGGTGATGGTTTCCCACCTCAAACTCACACATCTGTCTCCCTCTTCCCACGGGCTTCCTCCAACACCAGAGCAGGAGCAACTCAGGAATACAGGGGTGGGACTGCTCCTGCAGTGACCCTCAACAACCAGAGGAAGGTGGTTGGCAATGCTCTACCCAGCATCCGTGTGTGTGTGTGTGTGTGTGTGTGTGTGTGTGTGTGTGTGTGTGTTTTACTGGGAGTTGAACACAGGGGCATTCTACCTCTGAGCTATACCCCCCAGCCTGTTTTATTTTTTATTTTGATTTTAAAACAGGGTCTCACTAAGTTGCTGAGGGTTTAGAATCTGTGATCCCCTGTTTCAGCCTCCCAAGTACTGGAATTACAGATGTATGCCCCCACACTCTGTCATTCCTTCCTTTGGGGGCACAATTCAGAGACATGGTCCACTGGATTTCTTGGAAAAGCCTCAACAGGGCAGAGCACCAGTTGCCCGGAGTTTGTCCCTATTTCTGTCTCACTACGTCATTTTCTTGCTTCTGTTTTCTGAGCTCACCCACCAAAGATTCTACCCTGCATTCAAGACTTTGTCCCAGGGTCTGCTTTTTATGGGGCTTCAAATTACAATCATGGTGGCACATGCCTATAATACTGGTACTTGGGAGGCTGAGACGGGAGGATCACATGCTCAAGAACAGCCTCAGTAATGTAGCAAGACTCTTAGCAACCTAGTGAAATATTGCTTCAAAACGAAAATAGCAAAAGGGCCGGGAGTTTAGTTCAGGGGTAGAATGTCCCTGGGTTTAATCCCTAGCCCCACAGCCCCCTAAAAATTTAAGCCTTGCTAATTTTGAGGAGGTGGGGAAAACATTTCAATAAGACTCCTAAATGAGAATGTTCTCCCGACACCCACAGAGTCCAGGGCCTTTCTAAGTTTGGTTTTGAGAATCATGGGACACATGTTCCAGTCACAGGGAGCCATGCTGTGTCCCTTGCACCAGCCTTCCTTTCCCGCACCTCTGCTACCCGTCATGTTCTCTACCTGAATTACCGTTTCCTTCCTGTTTTTAACATCTGCAATCAGATTGGTTCTTAATTCAAGATCCAGCCTAAATATGCCTCCACGCTACTTAATCTGATCCTGTCTCTTCCCTCCTCTAAACACCTAATGTCCTTTTACACTCTCTCCCCCTATCTCGCCATGTAATTTTTGTCATTTTGCATACCCTAATGTACTGGAATGTTCTCAATCTTTTTTCTCAAACCATCTTTATCTTCCTTATTACCCAGCACATGGCTAGCACATGATGAAGTCTATTGGCCCATAACTGAATGACTGGTATTTGTGATTTGTTTTGTTTTGTTTTGATCAATTGGAATGTACTTAGTCCACAACTACAGAGCTCACCGTAACATGTTTCCCTATGAGAAGCTAATGCAGAAAACGTTGGCTTACGTTTATGCACCAAATCTTTGTCAATTTGTTATATTTTTCCACCTTTCTCATGGAAAATTATTGGTTTCAAAAGAAGTGAATTCAATTTTGTTGGACATTTTCTATCTTCCAGAATACATGTACTTTTTAAATTTAACACCATCGTTGTTTATTAGGGCCGCTATAACAAAACCACCATAAATGGGGTGACTTCTAAACAACAAACATTTACTTCTCAAAGTTCTGGAGGCTGGGAAGTTCAAGGTCAAGGGCCAGCAGGTTCGGTGTCTCTCAAGGACCCTTTCCTGCTTCCCTGATGTGCTCCTATTTGCCATGTGCTCCTATTGCAGAAGAGCAAGCAAGTTTCCTCGGATCTCTGCCCCCATGACCTGGCAAGCTCCAAAGGGCCTCACCTCTTCTAACCAAACCCTTGGGGTTAGTTTCAATGTATGAGTCTGAGAGGGACACAAACATTCCCATCACGGCAAGAACATTTGTGAATAAGCTTTAGAGAAAACAAGAATGAGACTGTTCTCTGCTCTGTATTCAACTGGGGGCTCCTAATACAAGTGACTTTAATAACAAGAAACCCCTGTCTTTTAACACCAACGGCACTTCATAAATTTGAATTTCAATATAACCTAGAGGATAGCAAGCTCTCCTTGAGCTCCATGGCCGACCTCTGAGAACTTTGGGGTTAAGCTTATAGAACTCATAGCTGTTGCATGAATACAGCAGTTTTCTGTTTCCTTAGAATGGGAAGGTAGCTATAATTAGAAAAGTAACTATGAGGCAGATAGATAGGCCAACATTTTTGAAGATTTTCCTGCTTTGAGTAGATGGTCTGATTGTTCTAGGCTCAGAGAAACATCCCAAGCTTGATAAAACTCACAAGACACGCCAGGGTTTGTGCTAGCATGAAGGTGAGCAGCAAACACAGATCCTACCATCAAGAACTCAGGTTCACGTGTGCATGCTGTGGGAGAAGGAACTATTCCGAGCTTCCTACTATTATTATCTATGTAATAGATAATACAGTAAGTTATGGGGTTAATTTTGGTCAACATTTTCATGTATGTTTTAAAGATATCATATCCAGAGATCTCATCTTCTTCCTGAATGACTCAAATGAGTTGACTCCGCATCCACTGGATGTGAGTACCAGGCAGGGAGTGAGTACTAGATGGAGGTCATGATGGACCCAAGGAATTATAGGATTTCTTTGCACATTTTCTCCAATGTCAAAGGCAACTACCACGCTGCTGGGTATACAAAGGAAAGAGAGGCAACTGCCTCAGAAAACTGTGACTGCCTGGAAGGAATCATATGAACCTTTTCAAGAAACACACACACAAACAGAGAGAGAGAGAGAGTTTACAGTTGGCTTAAATTAGGACTTGTTGGTTTTCCCAAAGTCTGGCCCTTAATGACCATTTGGAGAAAGCTTCCACTTTAGAGCCATGGAAAATCTGAGGCTACATGACAGGAATTGGGGCAGGGTGATAAGAGGGGATTTGAGGCAGGTGCTACATTTGGTTGTCTGTCCCCAGCATCAAGGAAAGTTCCTTTCCCAATTATTTTTTCAGGAGTTCTTCTTTAAAAAGCCACCACAGGGAACAGCGTTTGTTTTTATCTGACGGAGGTAGCAAAAAAATACGCATCTGTTTAACAGAGGTGGTGTCCAAAGCCACAGAGGACGCATACATCCTAGAACAATGTTTCTCAGTCCTTTTTTATTTTCTTCTTGTGATTGCCTCTCTAAGGAGAAAAAAATTAATTTAAAGTTAATTTAAATTAAATAATAAATTTTAACTTTAAAATAAGTTTATCCCTAAGGACAGAAATTAAGTACTAAGAGATATGATTCTTAGCAGAAAGCACTGAGCATTTTTTAGAGGGGTATGATAAACCATTGTAATATTAAATTGTTTTAATTCCCTAAGAACCAATTTTTACTTCCTTAAAGATGATATCAGCTGTGTTGAAAATGCCTTACAAAAGCAGGAAAAATTTTGTAATAGACTGAGGAAGTATCCTATAGGATCCTCCCACTCGCTCCTCCCAAGTCTCAGGCTACTTGGTGTCGGAAGTCCACCTCTGATGCTTGCATTGCATTAAGTGTCCTTCATACACCTCTGGACGTGTGAAAGTAAACACGGGGCCTCTGAGGTGTCCAGGGACCACTGCAGTGCAGATATCCTGTGAGACTCTGCCTGATCATAAATACAGAAAGAATAAGCTGCCGGGCGTGGTGGCGCACGCTTGTAATCCCCGCGCTTGGGAGGCAGAGACAGGAGGATCGCGCAGGTTCGAAGCCAGCCGTGCTGGTGTAAGAGACCCTGTTTCAAAAATATAAAATAGGTCTGGGAGTGTAGCCCGGAGGAAGGAGGGCTTCCAGGAACCCCAGTACCACCAAAAAAAAAAAAAGAAAAGAAAAGAAAGAATAAGCTAGCAGTGAAGTCAGCAACCTAAAGCGCTTTCACCAAGCAATCCAAGTTTAATGCCAGATTGACCCTTTGATGTTTATTTAATACCTACTCTGTGCAACACACTGAGATAAGACACTTATCTAGGTTTCTTTTCATATCTTCATCAATCATTTGGAGCGAAAATATTAAAACGTTCTGCAAGCCTGGAGTTTCCTTCACCAGGAACACCTTCCCATTTTGACTCATGACCATCCAAAGTGGATCCAGCAATTCAGTTCTCTGAAACACCTTACCTCAGGGAAACAAAGGTACCAAACTCATCTTCTTTCCAGAAGAGTCTAATAGGAAATAAATAAAAATGTGTAGCAGATCTTATTAAATTTCTCTTGGCTTCTGCGTTCACGCTATTTTACGTAGAAGGCTAATAACATCATGGCTTCGGGAACCAAATGTGCTTACCGCTCACAAAGATTTGTCATTTTGTATAAATGATTTCTGACCTGGAATGTTGTTTCTTCATCTTTCATGGTCTCTCAGTGAAATTTTATGCTTTGGACAAAAATCTGATAACTTGGGAGGAATTAAAAATCACCTGAAAAATTAATGGGCTCAATCCCTAGGGAAGTATGGAACTCTGAGCCGATTCTCCTGCAGAGAAAATTGGGCTCCTTGAGGGTATAATTAAAAGTAATTCAAATCCAGATGTGGGGCAGAGTTCGGAAGATCAGGACAGATGTTCAGTATCAAATCTCACAGTGGGGGTGGGAAGGAAGGGGACAGGAGAGAGCTGGAGGAAAGGCAAATTATCAACATGATAAATACTTAAGTATAATTATCTTACCAAATTCATTTCAGGCATATCAAGTCTTTATTTCACATCATTGAGCAAAACAGTTTTTAAACTCAGACGTAATTTTTTTTTTAAAGTTAAGGGAAACCAGACTGCCAAAATTACTCAACATCGATCTTCAAAATTTAAAGATGAGACAGGCAACATTTCATTATCACGGTCAAGTGCATGGCAGATGATAGATAACATCTTCTGGTTGAGATTTCAGCTGTATTTTATTAGGAACTGAGCAGACATATTAACTTGCACAGACGTAAGAGTTATTTAGTATCTTCCACTAGTAGTTATTCAAAATGCCAGAAGGAAACCACCAGACAGCTTTCCAAATGATCAGAAGGAGCACATCGGTATATTGTAGGTGTTTACATTGGCTCCAAAATGCAAGTAAAAGAACAAATTTAAGCACATGTTTATATATGGGGATGCTGCAGAAATTTATTTGCAAAGTTTTTGTAGGTTTGCTTATGGAATTGAAGGAGAAATAAATATGAGTCGACTGGCTTTTAACCACTATTGGACAACTGGGACTCACAGGAAGCATCTGGGTCTACTCCACTTTAACACCCCAGGCACCTCCTGGTAGATTTTCTAAGCAAGAAGCCTTGAAATTGTTTAATTTCATTGTTGGTGTGGCTTCTATAGTTCCATCAACAATATCACTCACATGGGAAAGAGAGATGGAAAGTGTCAGATCAAATTTGTCTTTGTAATACATATGCCTGGAGTCATGAACAACGGGGAAAGTCTAATTTATCAGAAACGTCGGCCAGTTTGACACACCACCAAGTAAAACGAATACTTGAAACAATTTGATTAGTGTAGAAAGTCAGTTTGAATAATACCTAAATCAGGAAGTGTTTTCATACTGAATATGTTCTGGTCTACTTGTTTCAAATCAGCAAGACATTTTGCCAAGTCTCTGCCACACTTTGTGTTTTATGAACGTGGTTCTATTTCACATCACTGTCCACTTGGGTCCATCTAGGGCAAGGTAGGTGAAAAGTCCCATGAACCATACACCTTCAGTTTTCCAAAACAACTCTGTGTGTGTGTGTGTGTGTGTGTGTGTGTGTGTGTGTGTGTGTGTGTGTGTATGCTGAGTACTAAACCCAGGGGCATTCTACCTCCAAGCTACACTCTCAGCACCTTTTTACTTTTTTTTTTTTTTTTTCTGTACTCAGGACTGAACATGGGGGCACTCTATCTCCCAGCTGCACCCAAGCCCTATTTTTTATTCTTTGTTTTGAAACAAGGTCTCACTAAGTAGCTGAGGCTGACCACAAACCTGCAATCCTCCTGTCTCAGCCTCCCAAGTACTGGGATTACAAGCGTGTACCATCATGCTCTGCTCTACTTTTTAATTTTGAAACAGGATCTCAGGAGGTTGCCGAGGCAGGCCTTGAACCTAAGGTCCTTCTATCTTAGCCTCCCAAGTACTGGAGTCACAGGCAATGCCATCACACCCAGCTACAACTAGGTTGTTTTTTTTGTTGTTGTTTTTTGTTTTTTGTTTTTGGTGGTACTGGGGATGGAGCCCTGCTTCAGCCTACACTCTCAGACCTATTTTATATTTTTATTTGGAAACAGGGTCTCTTAAGCCAGTGAGGCTGGCTTCGAACCTACGTGATCTTCCTGTCTCCGCCTCCCAAGTGCGGGGATTATAAGCGTGTGCCACCACGCCCAGCTTACAACTAGATTATAAGTAACTGTTTTTGTTAAAGTTATCTGTATGATGGATATGCAAGCATGGTTTTAATTATATACATTTAATTATATACATTTTAATCATATACATTATTTAATTTTATGCATTTAATTTCTAATTTTAAAAAATTTACCAGTCAAGATGAGGAAAGTCCTTTATCATACTTATGGCCTAGTTTTTGGTTTGGAAAATAGTTAATTATGTAGATAGTTCAGAAAGGAGCTAAAATCAGATCAATTTAAATGTCTTGGATTATGGCAGTGGGTCTCAATGGCAATATCCAAAGACATAAAAAGATGTCACAGATGTGCAGAGATTGGAGTTATTACAAGCATCTACTGGGTAGAGGCCAGGGACGCTGCTAAATATCCTACCATGCACAGGACAAGTTCCCACAACAAAGACTTATCTAACTCAAATGTCAGTAGTGCCAAAGGCCAGAAACTCTGGGTTATGACAAAGAAAATGAACAAGTTAGATTTTCTTCAGAATAACTGCTAAGTCTCAGGATGTTTCTTCCATATGGTCAGAAGGTAGAAAGAAAGGAAATGTGCTGAGCTGGAGTTAGGAGATATTTCTAGTCCTTTCTCTATCAAACTGGTAAACAAAGACATAATGACTTGAAGCTTAAAAACAACCAGCTTAAGTATTTACAGAAGCCTTAGTTTCTTCATATGTCAAATAAGGACCCCCAAAGTTTTACCTATTCCAGAAACCTTTCAAGTATGTTTTTTCATCAAGACAGTCCTCAATTTCTTAAAGTAGTTTGCCATTTCAAAAAAATTCAACATAAATAAGCTAGGTGTGGTGGTAGAGACTTGTAATTCCAGTACTTGGGAGGCTGAAACAAGAGGATCGCAGGTTCTTGGCCAGCCTCAACTACATAGCAAGGCCCTCTGCAAATTAGTGAGACTGTTTCAAAAATATAGAGTAGACTTCCGGGAAGATGGCGACCGAGAAAAGCGGGGCTTAAGAGCCCCGTTAACAACAAATCTCCATTACCACAAAATCAGCGCCTTTCATAGCCAGAAAACACCATCACCAGTGAAATAAAAAATCACCAGGCTCCAGAGAGAAAGCAGACTGAGAACAGAGCCACAGAGGAGATAACCGGCCTTGCGCCCAAGGACGCGGCAGACGCGGCAGCAGCGCCATACTGCTGGCGGCAGCGGAGAATTCACGGGACGGCTACAGCAAGCCGAGGTGAGCCACTGCGGAACAGCCAGGCGGGATTTCTCCGGGCAGAGAGCATCTAAAGCTCCCAGTGGCCGAGCTCAGCACACGCTGCAGGGATTCAGAGTAGAAATCAAAATCAAGAAGAAAAACGCCAGCCCCATAGCCGAGGGCGTAGCAGCGGCGCCATATTGCCACTGGCGGCAGCAGCAGCGAATTCAGCGAGGCCAGTACAGCTACATCTGCGTACTCAAGAACAGTGAGTCAAATTGCGGGCCACAGAGGAGAAATCCCAGTACTGTACTCCCTGGGACTTGACCCAGTGGGGGAGGGGCGGTGGCAGAGATATCACACCATAGGAGAACGTGCAACCTGGCACCCCCCACAGTCTAAAGCAGCCTCTATCGACTCTCTGGGTCGGAGACTCTGTGATAAAACCCAGTAAAGGAGTAGTGGGGTCCGAGATACTGCTGACTCGAGATCCAGAACACCTTAAGGGAAGTCATAGTGACCCAAGGGAAGAACCCAGAGAAGGCACAAGCATCCGAAATCATGGGAAAGAGGAATAATACTGGAGCAATGAATACCGCCCACAACCCCACAACATCAGAACCCGATAAAACAGAAAATCAGAGATTTCTAGAAGATCAAATCAGGAAAATAACTGTAGAAATAATAGAGGTGCTTCGAAAAGAACTCAGGGAGAGCCAAAAAGAGATAAAGGATGCAATTAATGAAGTAAAGGCCTCAATTCAAAGCACAAACAACCGATTAGAACACATGGAGAACAGAATCTCGCTCATGAGAGCCAGAAGGGCTTGGAGTAACATATTCCAAACTCTGAAAGAAAACAACTTCCAGCCAAAAATTTCCTACCCAGCAAAACTTTCTATCAAATTAGATGGAAAAATAAGAAGCTTCCATGACAAACAGAAACTGAAGGAATTTATGTTTTCAAAACCAGCACTAGAGAAAATACTCAAAGAGATTGACTACAAAGAAGAAATAGGTAACACACACCAGAACCAGAGAAACAAGAATTTCCATCCAACAGACAATTAAGATTGGTTATCTGTGGAGATTCATTATTTATGTTAGTCTTTTACCTATCTCTAAATGGTATTGTTTGCCTTTATTGTTGTTAATTTTTAGGATTTCTAGTTGGAATATTAATATACCTTCAGATATAGCAATTGGAAATATTTTATTCCATTCTATTAGTAACTGTTAACTCTGTTTACATTGTCTTTGGATATACATTTTTTTTTATTTTTTATTTTTTAGGGAGTCTGTATACTCCTCTGTTGCCTGTGCCATTGAAATCATAACCAAGAAATCACTGCCAATTTCAATGTTGTGAGGTTTTATGACCCAGATTTTCTCCTAAAAGTTTATAGTCTTAAGAGTTATATTTAGGTCTATTATCTATTTTGAGTTAATATTTGTATATGGGATTAGGTAAGGGTCCAATTTTATTCTTTTCCATGTAATTATTATTTTTTTAACAATATTTAGTTAAAAGATTATCATTTCCACCACCAAATGTTCGTGGAAACCTTGTCAAAAATAACTTGACAATATAGGGAAGAATTTAGCTCTAGGCTTTTATTTAACTCCAATGGTGTATATATCTGCCTTTAGAATAGTACTACACTGTTTCAATTATTGTAGCTTTATATGGTTTGAAATCAGAAAATATATATCTTCTAGCTTTGTTCTTTTTCAAGATCGTTTTGGGTACCTAGACTCCATATTCCATATTAGGATAGATTTTTTTCTGAAAAATAAATATATAAATATATGATAGTTTCACCTAAAAAATAGAAAAAAATATTCTCTGGTAAGAAAGAAAGCAAAAAGAAATATTGAAATGTTATCTTTAAGTCATCAAAAGCTTGGTATCAGACAAATGAAACTGTTATGTGAGATTATCATTTTTAATTTTAGATAAATTGCCATAATACTAGATGTCAACTACTAAGCCAAGCACGGGAGGGAGGGATAGGGAGAGAATGGGGTGGGGATTGGGTGGGGGCTGACTGGGAAAAGTGTGCATGTATGTCTACAAAAGTTTGTATCCCACTATGATGTATGAATACAGTGCACCAATAAAATAAAAAAAAATCAGTTAAAAAAAATTAAAAAAAAATATAGAGAGTAAAAAAAATCAGGCTGGGTGGGGGTGGGGCTCAGGAATAGAATGCCCCTGGGTTCAATCCTCAGTACCACAAAAAAATTAAAAATAAATAAATTTGTATATCTATCATTTCATTTATTTAAATAATATTAACTACAAAGTGGCTGATACCATTGTTGCAGTTTAATATGAGTAACAAAATTTTATCAATGTGTGGAGCTCTCCAAGAAACAAGTTGTCCCTCAACCCCATCAAGAGTTAGAGACTACCTTCCTTTGAATCTGGATTGATCTTGTGACATATTTTGTCCAACATAATAAGTGCCAGTGCCAGGGGTGGTGGCACACACCTGTAATCCCAATACCTGGAAGGCTGAGACAGGAGGATCACAGGTTCAAGTCCAGCCTCAGCAACTTAGTAAGTGTTTCAAAATAATAATTTAAAAAAATGAGGCTGGAGGTATAGCTCAGAGGTAGAATGTCTCTAGGTTCAACCTCCAGTACTCAAAAAAGAAAAGAGTACCAGTGCTTTGCCAGTCCTGGGTCCAGGCATAACAAGCCTGATAGCTTCCACACTGACACTCTCAGAGTTGGCTACCATGCCACAGCAAGTCCAACCTAGACTACAGAAATGTTGGAGGCCAAGAGAGCAAAGTCCTGGAGGATAGAAGGTCATCTCAGATGCTCAGCCCCAGCTGAGCATCAGGAATGACCCAGTCGACAACAGGCAGAGCAAGGACCACTCAGCTACGCCCTGCCCAGTGCCTGGCCCACAGAAGGTCACAGCCATGCACCCTTGTTGCTTTACACCTCCACTGAGGAGTCTAATGTTTTGCTACAATAACTAACTGAATCAGAGCTTAGATGCCAACTCAAAGAAACCTTCACATCAGCCTCAAATTCCAGAAACTAATTTTTTTTTATCAAGGACAAAAACAGAGGCGAGAATGATTCCAGACTGCCCAGTGCCCCAACACTACCTTGTTGTCTTTTCATAGCCAGACTGATTTTAATTATAACCAAGTTTCTCAGCTCCCTTTCCAATGGTCCACTTAGCTTTGCTGAGGAAGGTAGTGTCACATGACTACAGGAGTGACGTGAGGCCGGAACAGATCTAGGGCATGAGATGTGCAGACTTTCACCTGTTTCTAATGTGTGGAGAGCTCAGCCAACTCACTTCAATGAACTCAGCAGTACACTCACAGAAGGCTGAGCCCAACCTGGGCACCGTTGCTTGCTCCCAGGTAAAACACAGTCACCTAACTGTTGCAATGCTCCAATCTCCTGACTGGTTTCAGCTCAATTAATTCCAGAAATGATCACGTGTAGAAAATATGTGGTTCTATGTAAAAGCGTCAAAGCCCTAGGCCAGCTAGGCAGGAGGGTTTTGAGGATGACTCACCAGGTCATATAGGCTGTAACCAGGGATTCCTCTTGGTTTCTTGTTTCTCTCAGAGGAAATCTTTACTGGCCAGAACAGACTAGAAAATTAAAATGTCATCTTTAAACTAGGTCCGTGCTAAAGTGTCTGACATCCCACTTCCGTAGCCTGGGATCCAAATAGCGTTATTTTTCTTCCCAGAACGTGTTATATATATTCAAACACAGTATGACACACTTATGTCTTTATTGTTTAAAAATATATACTTTTGCATGTTACCAAATTGCCTTCTATAAAATCAGTTTCCATTTACACTACTACCAGTTGTGCCAAAATATCACCAAGACAGAAAAAATTATATTAATAACTAAACCTAGCTTACCAGATAAGAAATTATATTCGATTTTTTTCTCATCAGCCTTTGTAAATATAGGACGGTGTACTGTTGGCCTCATTGGAATCATTTCAGAATCAAATCACATAGCACTGAATCCATGCAGTAATTAAGACCCAGAGAAATCAAGAGTCCCCAAATTAGTTTACTTTTCATCTAATAATTCTTATACCTCCTAAAATTATAAATTAATTCACATCAAATAATAAGAAAAAAGTCATAAGGGCAAAGAGAGGGTTGATTAATCCAGTGTACTGCTATTTAGTAAATGCCATCAGAATGTGAGCGAGCCACTCTTTGTTAAATTGTTTGACATATAACAAGAATTTTAAATGGATAATTTTAGCTAGTGGATGACTGCAATACTATCTGGCAGAAATAAGGAAGCCGTGTATTTTTGGATTACAGAATTGTGAGAGCAGATGAAATTACGCAAAGGATTACACAGATGGAAACCAGCCTAGGACTGAGCCAGTACCGAAAGTAACACAATGTGGACTGTTTTAAAAGATGCTGAAAGACTAGGGAGAGATGGTCTCCAATCTCTCCAATGGGCAGAGCCCAGGCCTTTTCAGATGGAAAAGATTGGGGAAGGGGAAGGCTGTCCAACCTTAATAAGAAGAGAAACTAAGGGGCTATACAAGACAGAGGAAGCCTCTGGACTTGGTCTTAAGAAGTATTTCTGACAATGAAAAGTGACACAGTTATTAGCAGGCAGAGTGGAGAATGCAGAACAAAGCCTTCCTTATCATTGACAATGAATAGGAAACAAGACGAAGTTGTGGCAGGGTCTAGAATCCAGAGCCGAGTGTTTTGATGAAGCAGCGAAGCAGACCCATGGACAGGATGGCGTCTGAAGAAGCGGGAAGTGGAGGTCTGCTATGAATGCAAAGTGGTGGGAAAGACAGAGTCCTCGAGGCAGGGACTTCCAGGTCTGAGCCCTGGTCCTGCCCTCCTGGTCCCTGCCCCAGCAATGGCAGGCAAGTACCGCCCTTTGAGGGAGGCAGGAGGGAACAATCCTAAGGTCGACCACTCCTAGCTCCAAAGATGTGTAACTGGAAATGCCATACATCACTTTTCAGAAGTTTACAAGCCCTGCTCCCGGCCCTGACTACACATTGGAATCACATGGGGAATTTAAAGACAAAAAAAAAAAAGAAAGAAAGAAAAAAAACTAATGCCCATGTCCTATTTTCAGAGATTTTATCTAATTAGCCTGAGGATAGCCCGGGCGTGAGGTTTGTAAGAGGCATCCTGTGCAGCCAGGGATGAGCATAATTGCTACAGGTTTCCTAGGCCAGACCATGTTAGAGTAAGGATTAGAGAGAGCTGCAGAAGGCCCGATGCCACGTCATATTTTAGTTCCACCAGGAAATGAGGTAAAAGATGGTATCGGCATTTATTTTTTTTATTATATTTTATTGGTGCACTGTATTCATACATCATAGTGGGATACAAACTTTTGTAGACATACATGCTCACATCGCCCAGTCAGCCCCCACCCGATCCCCACCCCATTCTCTCCCCATCCCTCCTTCCCATGCTTGGCTTAGTGGTTGACATCTAGTATTAGAGCAATTTATCCAAAATTAAAAATGATAATCTCACATAACAGTTTCATTTGTCTGATACCAAGCATTTGATGATTTAAAGATAGCATTTCAATATTTCTTTTTGCTTTCTTTCTTACTAGAGCATATTTTTTCTGTTTTTTTAGGTGAAACTATCATATATTTATATATTTATTTTTCAGAAAAAAATCTATCCTAATATGGAATATGAATTCTAGATACCCAAAAGGATCTTGAAAAAGAACAAAGCTAGCAGATATATATTTTCTGATTTCAAACCATATAAAGCTACAATAATTGAAACAGTGTAGTACTGTTCTAAAGGCAGATATATAGACCATTGGAGTTAAATACAAGCCTAGAGCTAAATTCTTCCCTATATTGTCAAGTTATTTTTGACAAGGTTTCCACGAACATTTGGTGGTGGGAATAATAATCTTTTAACTAAATATTGTTGAAAAATAATAATTACATGGAAAAGAATAAAATTGGACCTTTACCTAATCCCATATACAAGTATTAACTCAAAATAGATAAAAGACCTAAATATAAATCTTAAGACTATAAACTTTTAGGAGAAAATCTGGGTCATAAAACCTCACAACATTGAAATTGGCAGTGATTTCTTGGATATGATTTCAATGGCACAGGCAACAGAAGAATATACAAACTCCCTAAAAAATAAAAGAAAATATTGTATATCCAAAGACAATGTAAACAGAGTTAAAAGTTACTAATAGAATTGGATAAAATATTTCCAAATGCTATATCTGAAGGTATATTAATATTCCAGCTAGAAATCCTAAAGATTAACAACAATAAAGGCAAACAATACAACTTAGAGATAGGTAAAAGACTAACATAAATAATGAATCTCCACAGATAACCAATCTTAGTTGTCTGTTGGATGGAAAATCTTGTTTCTCTGGTTCTGGTGAGTGTTACCTATTTCTTCTTTGTAGTTAATCTCTTTGAGTATTTTCTCTAGCGCTGGTTTTGAAGACATAAATTCCTTCAGTTTCTGTTTGTCATGGAAGCTTCTTATTTCTCCATCTAATTTGATAGAAAGTTTTGCTGGATAGGAAATTTTTGGCTGGAAGTTGTTTTCTTTCAGAGTTTGGAATATGTTACTCCAAGCCCTTCTGGCTCTCATGACTTGGTTTGGGAAGTCTGGAGTGATTCTAATTGGTTTGCCTCTGAATGTCACTTGGCCCTTTGTTTTTGTTGCCTTTAAGATTCTCTGCTTGGCTTCCACATTGGTCATTTTGACAATTATATGGCGTGGGGATCCTCTTCTCCGATCCTGTCTAAAGGGAGTTCTATAAGTTTCCTGGATCTGTGTATCAACCTCTTGCTCTATATTTGGAAAATTTTCTGCTATTACTTCCTTGAAGAGATTGTTGATCCCTTTGGTATCACTTTCTTTTCCCTCCTCTATTCCAATTATTCTTAGGTTAGCTCTCTTAAGATGGGCCCATATTTCTTCAATGTCAGATTCCTGCTGTTGGATATTTTTTTCTAGATTAGAAACTATGCATTCATCTTTGGATTGCTCATCTTCTAAGAGCGAGATTCTGTTCCCCATGTGGTCTAATCAGTTGTTTGTGCTTTGAATTGAAGCCTTTACTTCATTAATTGCATCCTTTATCTCTTTTTGGCTCTCTCTGAGTTCTTTTCGAAGCACCTCTATTATTTCTACAGTTATTTTCCTGATTTGATCTTCTAGAAATCTCTGATTTTCTGTTTTATCAGGTTCTGATGTTGTGGGGTTGTGCACATTCATTGCTCCAGTGTTATTCCTCTTTCCCATGATTTCGGAGGTTTGTGCCTTCTCTGGGTTCTTCCCTTGGGTCACTATGGCTTCACTTAAGGTGCTCTGGATCTCGAGTCTGTATTATCTCAGACCCTACTACTCCTTTACTGGGTTGTATCACAGAGTCTCCGACCCAGGGAGTCGATAGAGGCTGCTTTAAACTATGGGGGGTGCCAGGTTGCACATTCTCCTATGGTGTGATATCTCTGCCACCACCACTCCCTCACTGGGTCAAGTCCCAGGAGGCCCAATACTGGGATTTCTCCTCTGTGGCCCGCAATTTGACTCACTGTTCTTGAGTACGCAGATGTAGCTGTACTGGACTCGGTGAATTCACTGCTGCTGCCGCCGCCGGTGGCAATATGGCGCCTCTGCCACGCCCTTGGCCATGAGGCTGGCGTATTTTTTCTTCTCTGGTTTTGATTTCCACTCTGAATCCCTGCAGCGTGTGCTGAGCTCAGCCACTGGGAGCTTTAAATGCTGTCTGTGCCGAAAGATCCCGCCTGGCTGTTCCGCAGCGGCTCTCCTGGCTTGCTGTAGCCGTCCGTTGAGTTCGCCGCTGCCGCCGGCAGTATGGCGCTGCTGCCGCGTCCTCGGGCGCGTGTGTCTCCTCTGTGGCCCTGAGCTCTGTTCTCAGTCTGCTTTCTCTCTGGAGCCTGGTGGGTTTTTTTGTTTTTCTGGTGATGGTGTTTTCTGGCTATGAAAGGCGCTCTTTTTGTGGTAATGGAGATTGGTTGTTAGCGGGACTCTTAAGCCCCGCTTTTCTCGGTCGCCATCTTCCCGGAAGTTGGTATCGGCATTTAGATCTCTATTTTCACAGAGAAATGATATCACGGGTATCCACTTAAAAAACATTTCTCTATTTTTGGAACAATCGAAGCCAAGCATGGACTCACCTACTTCTGAGTTGTCCTTCTAAAAGGGGACACTCAACAAAGTTTGAAAGTCAGTGTCTAGGGGGAGAAGTAACTCTCTAGATAAACTCATAAACTTCTTTTTATCTGAGAAAAGGAGCTACCAACACCAAATCCCTGCATGCCTTGCCCGGAAGTGAATATGGAGTAACCAGAAGGAGCTACAATTAGTCTAGCTGTCTGCTACCTCTATACCTTTGGTCCTTTTATTGTTTTTCTCTTCATTCTTATTTTAATTGTTCCATTTGTTTTTTTTTATCATTAATCAATTATTCAGATTCTTTTCTCTAGAAAGGCAAAGAGTAGTAAAGGGAAGTATGCATACGTTTACTTCCTAAAAGTAACATGGTGGTTTTAAAACATGTGTGCAAACCGGACGTGATTACATACCTGTAATCTCAGTACTTGAGAGGCTGAAACAGGAGGATCACAGGTTAGAGGCAAGCCTCAACAACTTATTGAGACCCTCAGCAACTTAATGAGACCCAGTTTCAAAATAAAAACTAAAAAGAGCTCAGAAGTAGAACGCCCCTGGTTTAACCCCAATACAAATAAATAAATAAATAAATAAATAACACATCTGTAAAATTTGTATATTCCCACTAGCAATAAGTAGGAACTATGTCCTTTTCCCTTTCCCCTTCAATCTAGGGTATCATTTGTGACTGGCTCTCCAATAAAGTACTATATTTTTTCTTTTTGTGTGTGTGTGTGTGGTACCAGGGATGGAACCAGAGTCATTCTACCTCTGAGCTCCACCCCCCAGCCTGATTTTTTATTCTTTATTTTGAAACAGGGTCTCACTGAGTTGCAAAGGGCCTAAGTAGCTGAGGCTGTCTGCGAACCGTGATCCTCCATTCTTCTGCCTCCCGAATACTGGGATTACAAGTGTGTGCCACCACGCCCAGCAAAATAAAGTACTATATTAATGATGCTAGGTGGCTTCCAAAGCTCAGCCCCAAAGGACATTGGGAGGTGCCCTGGCTCACTGGAAACATACAAGAATTCTGAGCCACAGTCTTAGCCTATTCCGGCTGCTATAATGAAGTACCATAATTGGGTGGCTTGCAAATAATAGAAAGTCATTTCTTTTCTTTTTTTTTCTTTTTTCTTTTTTTTTTTTTTTTTTTTTTGCGGGTCTGGGGATGGAACCCAGGGGCATTTGACCTCCGAGCTACACCCTCTGCCCTATTTTTTTTTTTTTATTCTTTATTTCTGAAACAGGGTCTCACTGAGTGGCAGAGGGCCTCACTAAGTAGCTGAGGCTGCCCGCGAACCGCGATCCTCTGGTCTCAGCCTCCTGAATGCTGGGATCACAAGCGCGCGCCACCACGCCCGGCTAGAAAGTCATTTCTTAAGGCACTGAAGTCAGAGAAGCCAAAGATTCGGTAGATTCCATATTTGATGAAGGCCTGCTCTCTGGTTCACAAATGATCCCCTTTCATTATGTCCCCACACACTGGACGCTCCCTGGAGCGAGCTCTTTGGGTAGCCGCTTATAAGGGCATTAATCTCTTTTGTGACCTAAATACCTCCCAAAGTTCCTGCCTTCTAATTCTACTACCTCTGGGGTACAGGATTTCAGCATACAAATTGACCATAGCAGCCACTCGGTAAAAAAAACAACAACCCCACCACACCAGCAGGGGAGGGTGGCGCACACCTGCAATCCCAGGGCTTAGAGTCAGAGACAGGAGGACCACAGGTCTGAGGACAGCCTCAGCAACTTAGGAAACTTTTAGCAACCCAATGAACCCCTGTTTCTAAACAACAACAACAACAAAATAAATAAATAAATAAATAAATAAATAAATAAATAAATAAAAGGCTGGGAGTGTAGCTTGGAGGTAAAATGCCCCTGCATACAATCCCCAGTACCGGGGTGGGGGTGGGGAGCTCCATCCCTAAAGACTGCTATGCTGGGGAAAATCCAAAGTAGCTCATGCAGAGAGGTGCAGAGGGAGGACCAAGGTGACACAGAGAGAGAAATGCCTGGCCGCCCTCCAAATATTCTAGTGCCCTGCCGCCATAGCTCCAGCCCCATCCATGGACGGCCACGCGAGTGCTTGAGAGTGAGGACCACCCTGCCTTTCCCTTTCTGACTCGCAGAGACCTAGAGAGATAAAAGGACTGTTGTTATTTAAAGTCACTGTATTTGGGGATGTTTGTGAGGCTGAGCTGTGTAATGAAAAGCAAACTCATAACAACAGCAGCATGCACAATGGTCTCTAATAAAGGCGACTCTGAGGGTCCTCTTTCAGCTCCCCGCAACCTGCTGTATTGTCAGGAAACGCCCGTTGGTGAGAGAGTTCATCCGTTCTAGAAAAGATCAATAATGGATACTAAAATCATTAGGTGAAAGGCTAATGGAAAACTGGATAATATCGCCCATTATTTGCTTATCATGAAAGGGGCCGTCTTCCTTTACAATGGGGAGATGTGGTTGTCACTGTCCTGAACAGAGTGACCAATTGGCATTGCAGATAGTGGGCCAGACACTACGTGCCTTCTGCGGAGCCACAGTGTGCGGCGCCGGCATCAAAAACATCTCCGAAATCTGCCCAGGCCTCCACGCTTAACTTACACTGTGTAGAAAACACGAAAAGTCTAGAATTTGTGGTACATTCTATCAGACACCTGGCCTAACTTCATTTAAAAAAAAGAAAAAAATAAAGAGTTAGGTGTGGTGGCGCACACCTGTAATCCCAGTATTTGGAAGGCTGAGAAAAAAGGATTACAGGTTCAAGACCAGCTTCAACAACTTAGTGAGGCCCTCGGCAACATAATGAGACCTTGATTCAAAATAAAACATAAGATAGGGCTGTGTGTAGCACAGAGGTAAAATACCTCTGGGTTCAATCCCTAGTACCCACCCTCCCAAAAAAGGAAGATAACTAATCCAGCTTAAGAGAAATTTAAAGATTTCTCTAGGCACTAATAATACAATTCATGATCATATATATCTGTACTTTGGCTTGGAAAGAAACATCTGTAGAAGATATTTTCAGTAAAATTGGAGCTATTTCAAGATGGGCAGGTTATTAATGATATTAGGAAAATAAGGCCACTTGTGTTTAATGGGGAGATGGCATGGTGGTTATATAAGAAAACATTCTCTTTTAGAGATATGAGTATTTGGGGTTGAGGAAGGGTTAAATAAGTGATGTGTTCATGTATGCCTCTACCATCTTATACCCCCATAAGATATGTGACCATGTTGCACCAATAAAAGATAAAATATAAAATTTATTTTTAAATGGCTCAGCAACAAAAAGAAAAAGATAAATTAAATATGGGACAATGATAATCATTGTTAAATCTAGACTGATAGATGTATTCTACTATTCTTTCTACTTTTCTATATGTTTGAAACTGATCATAAAAAAACAGTTTTTTCTAAAAGTTTATGTAGCTTTTCTAACTTTTGTGACTCATACTACAATTAAATATACATTCTCCAGACATAAAAAAAAAAAAGCTGATAAGCATTCCCTGAACCACCATCTATTTTCTAATTTGTCTATCAGTCTAATTTGGTTAAAAGAAACAGATTCACCGATTGGCTCAAGCTTGGTCAAGAGAAGACAGGTTTATTATTAAACTCAAATGGTCTCCGGAAAAGTCAAGGATGGAAATAGAGGAGACCTTTGTCAGGGGACAAGAGGTTAGCTCAAGAGAGTTTAAAAAGAGAGTATTTCTGGAATAGTGTAGTTCCCAGGACATATTCTTGCATCCTTCTGCATCCTTCCTGTTTTCTCTTTCTCTCTCTTCTCTCTCTTCTCTCTTCTCTCTTCTCTCTTCTCTCTTCTCTCTTCTCTCTTCTCTCTTCTTCTTCTTCTTCTTCTTCTTCTTCTTCTTCTTCTTCTTCTTCTCTCTCTCTCTCTCTCTCTCTCTCTCTCTCTCTCTCTCTCTCTCTCTCTCCTTCCCTCCCTCCCTCCCTCCCTCCCTCCCTCCCTCCCTCCCTCCCTATTCTGCTTGTAGGACCCTTCAGCAAGAGCACCCATGTCCAACTGGCAACCATCTTTTGTGTTTCTTAAGTGATTCACCAGAGCAAGAACCTGATTGGCCCATCTCATCACTGTGTGCCCTTTGATTGGCCCAAGGAGCTATGGCCAGGGAGGAATTGGAGCTAGTGATCAAGGATGCCAGGGCTGCTGAGACATCATGGGCTTTAGGTGAGTAGTTTCCCCCTGAGGGAGATGAGCAAGGCAGACACCAGAGCATCGTGGTAACTTTAATGTCTGACAGAGGTCATTCTGAGCCAGGGGAACTTTTTGCCAGGGTCTGAAGAAGAAACTTCTGAGTTTTTGCATCTCTGCACAAAACCATTGTGTCCCGTGAGGTTACTGTCCAGCTGATTAATATAAAGCAGTTGTTGTCTCAAGACACAGGGGTTGCCTATAACTGCTCTGAATTAATGTATAACAAGATATATATGAAACAGTCCTCTGCTTGGTTCTGAGCAATCATGTAGTTTCATTGAGATCTGATATTGCCCTTCCTTTATTTAGCCAGTAAATAGATATTGAGTGAATGATTACTGTGTATATATAATGCTTTGCTAGGAGAAAATGCAGTAGCATACAAAAGAAGAACTGCAGAGCCTCTGTATGTATTGATAGCACAGTCTCATTGAGTGAGACAATATACACCCTCCAGAAAGTATAAATAGCAAAAGTAACCACATCCTCTGAGAGCTGCCGCGGGTCAATGTATGCCAAGTGTAAAGAGTGCTGTGAGTACAAGGAGAGGGCAGGAAAGCTGGAAACTTCAGTGAAAAAGGTTTCTGGAAGGAGTTTGGTCTCGGAGGATGGCACGTAATTTTAAGGAATATACTTCAGCGTGGGGAAAGCAATAACCCCAAATGCAAGAACTATGTCAGGCCAATCGAGAAAACAGATAGTAGGTGGTAGGATCCAAGACAAGGACTTTTACTGACAGCAAGCAAGATCATTTTGAAAAGGTAGATGGAGAACGGGTTATGGCAAGAGGGCCTTGAATGCCAGGCTAATGAGCTTCGTCTTATGAGTCAGGCTCTGGAGTCAGGAAGGAACAGGATGAGATCAGTGTTTTAGGAAGTGCTGGTGTCAGGGGTGAGTTGAGAGGCCAGAAGGCTTTGCAATTTATAAAGCATCTTCACATATGAGTCATCTAATTCTCTCCTGGCAAATGGTTTCTTGTGAGGCTTTTAGAGACCGGTGCAGGGCAACATTCAGGAGTCTACACAGACTAGAGCTACAGCAATTAAAAGGAGTAAAGCCACTGGCGCCAGAATAGTCAGACAGATCAATGAAGCAGAATGGAACATCTGGAAGCAGACCCAAATATTTATATTTATGTATAAATTTAATATTTTATTATGGTAGCATTTTTAAACAGTGAAGAAAAGAGAGTAATTTAATAAATGGCTTTAAGTCAATTGTCTAACCGCTTAAGGGGAAAAAATAAGTGAGATGCCTGCCTAACAACTTAAATCAAAAATATTTTTGAATGGATAAGCATTGGATCTCCATTTTTGACATATATAATAATCTGGAAAGTTTATATAAAAAGGAGACTTCTAGAGATTCTAATTCAGTAGCACTCAGATGGACCCCAGAAATTAGGGTCTAGAGGTCATGCTGTGATAGGCACTTGTTGAAAGATGTAAGTATAAGAGATAAAACTACGAGAGCATTAAAAAAAAAGATGAAGCCAGGTGTGGTGGCACAAGCTTGTAATCCCCGCGCTTGGGAGGTGGAGACAGGAGGATCGCACAAGTTCGAAGCCAGCTGCACTGGCTTAAGAGACCCTGTTTCCAGATTAAAAATATAAAATAGGTCTAGGAGTGTAACCCAAAGGTAGAAGGGTTCCATCCCCAGTACCATAAAAATAAAAAAGGAGATGAATAACCAGGTGTAGTGGCACATGCTCATATTCTCGTAATCCCAATACTTGGGAGGCTGGGAAACAAGAGAATCACAGGTTCAAGGCCTGCCTCAGCAACTTAGCAAGACCCTAATTTCAAATTAGAAATTTAAAAAAAAAATCTGAGAGTATAGCTCAGAGGTAGAAAACCACCCTCAACCCTCAGATTCATTCCCAAGCACCAAAAAAAAAAAAAAAAAAAGATGAATATTTGTAGGAGGGAAAGCACGACACCAAAAAAAAAAAAAGATTTAACTGAAAAATAAATTAAATACTCTTTATATCATACAGATAAACCAGTTTACTTATTCCTTCAATGAAGTATAGCTATAAACTGTGGATATTATACTCAAACAAACACAAGAAAACCCTAAAAATGGAGAAAAGAAGGCAGCTTGGCTTAGGCACTCAGGACCTAGGATGACTTCCCTGAGATTTTAGTTTTGTTTTGTTTTGTCTCATGAATCCCATACTAGGTGGTAGAGGAACCAGAAACCCCAAAATACCATCAATTGTAAAGAGAAAAGCCCAAATATAACAGGCCTGCTTCTGACCCTGGCAGCTAACAGAGAGCCCATTTGAAAGTTGATGTTTTATTCTCCTTCCCTCCTTCATCCTCCCCCTTTCTTTCTCCCCATTTTAACAAACAACCTTACTCTTAATCAGTTTACTGACCAAAGGGGCGAAGACCTGGCACCTGCGAAAGAATCAACTCAAAGATGACTTAGATATGAATTGTGCTCCTTCTTGCATGACTCTGAAGAGCTGGCTCTTAAAAGGGACTTGATTCTTTTGTTCAGGGAGAATCCAGGGTTTGGTTCTGAACACTTAAGTTGACTGGTTTCTCTGATTTGCTAGCAAATTAATAAACTTCTTTTTTTATTCTTCCCAAAGACTTGTCCCAATTATTTGATTTGACAAATTGGGGCTGGTACCAGAAATCGATTACATAAACAAAAGCTTTTTCCTCCAGCCAAAGGACCAGAAAAGTGTTGGCCTAGCAGGATAGTAAGCCCTCTACTCTAGTCAGAAACCAGGGAGATGGGGAGGAGGGAGAAACAGCCTGACCCCCTGCCAGCAAAGGCAGAGCAGAGAGCCTGGACTTTCTCTGAATGGAATCAAAGACACCACAATTGTGTCACAGAAGAGAGGGCTAATGGAGAATAGACCCATTTGAAATGAGTTGTTCCCTACAAAGACACTGGAAGCCATGAAGGGAGAAATAATCGGATTCCTCTTTCCCTCCCAGTGGGGATCCTGATTTTCCCATCTTATCCAGGAGTCAGTGTCTGTCTGTCTGTCTGTCTGTCTGTCTGTCTGTCTCTCTCTCTCTCTCTCTCTCTCTCTCTCTCTCTCTCTCTGTCTTGATACCAACAAAGGTCAGAGGGGAAATTGAACTATAACCACATATGACAATAAAAAAAGGGCAATGTCTCTCTCACATCATCACGCTGAGGACCAAACTTAACTTTCAGCACTTGAATCCTTAGGGTAAAACTCAAGCCATATGCAAACCATGGCAACATAAACACCCAAAATAGCCAGGTTTCAAGTGAAAATCACTCACCATACTCATCATACAAAGAACAAGGAAGATCTCAACCTGGATGAGAAAGAAAATCATAAGATATTATGTGGCTTGAATGTCAGCCCCCCCAAAAAAAGAGATATGTCTATATCATAATAACTGAACTTTGTGAATGTCACTTTATTTGAAAAAAATGCGACATTGCAGATGTAATTGAGGACCTTGAGATGTTAACATCCTGGATTAGCCAGGTCAGCCCCAAATCCAGTGATGTGTATTCTTATAAGAAATGGAAGATAGTAAAAGGCATAGAGGATAAGTCCACATGGAGACAGAGCAGAGATTGCAGTTATGCTGCGAAAAGCCAAGGAGCCATAGAAGTCACCAGAAATTGAGAGAAGCAAGGGAAGGGTCTCTCCTGGAGCCTTCACAGGGAGCACAGTCAAGTTGTTCGCATAACTTGTCTACAGATTCTGGGCACCAGAATGGTGAGAATATTAATTTCTGTTGTTTAAAGCTGTCAACTCTGTCATAATTGGTTGCTTTAGAAAATCACCTTCTGAAACTAATGAAGCCACCTACACCAAGATGAAACAATTATTAGAATTATCTGACAGGATGTCAAAGCAATCATCATAAAGCTTCTTTGATGAACAATTTAAAATGCTTGAAACAAATTAAAAATAGACAATATAAAGAACCAATGGAGAATTTAGAAACAAAGAAAGTAATCATTGAAATTTAAAAAAAAAAAACCTCATTGGATGAGCTCAGCAGGAAAATGAAGATAATCAGAGAAAGAATTAGTGAACTTGAACATAGAAATTATTCAATTTGAATAACAGAGAAAAAATAATCTGAAAAAGAATAAGCAAAGAAAATCTCAAGGACCTGTAATAATGTTTTTAAAACTCTAATATTGTGCCAGTGAAATCCTAGAGAGTAGAAAGAAAATGGGGATAAATGCCATTAAAAAGTTAAAGACAAAAGGGGGAAACTATTTACTATGTATGACAAAAAGCTAATGTCCCTGTGTAAAATTTAGTTTAGGGTGCCATTAAGGAACTCTTTCCTGCCTTCAGTCCATCCTCTCCTCATCAAATTCGGATTGGACAGGGATAGTCACTTCATCTTATGGTAGCTTATCCATAGGTTACCAGTGGTCCATGACAAAGCTCTCCAGAAAAGAAGAGATAGGTGACCATTATCTACTGAGTCAGTTTTTCTTTCAAGAAGTGCTGTAAAGAGGACTTCCAGGAAGATGGCAACCGAGAAAAGCGGGGCTTAAGAGCCCCGCTAACAACCAATCTCCATTACCACAAAATCAGCACCTTTCATAGCCAGAAAACACCATCACCAGAGAAACAAAAAAATCACCAGGCTCCAGAGAGAAAGCGAACTGAGAACAGAGCTCAGAGCCACAGAGGAGATACACCGGCCTCACGCCCAAGGACGTGGCAGCAGTGCCATACTGCCGGCGGCAGCGGCGATTTCACCGAATGGCTACAACAAGCCGAGGTGAGCTGCTGCGGAACAGCCAGGAGGGATTTCTCGGCGAAGGAACATCTAAAGCTCCCAGTGGCTGAGCTCAGCACACGCTGCAGGGATTCAGAGTGGAAATCAAAACCAAGAAGAAATACGCCAGCCTCACAGCCGAGGGCGTGGCAGCTGTGCCATATTGCCACTGGCGGCAGCAGCAGCGAATTTACCAAGTCCAGTACGGCTACATCTGCATACTCAAGAACAGTGAGTCAAATTGTGGGCCACAGAGGAGAAATCCCAGTACTGTACTCCCTGGGACTTGACCCAGTGGGGGAGGGGCGGTGGCAGAGATATCACACCATAGGAGAACGTGCAACCTGGCACCCCCCACAGTCTAAAGCAGCCTCTATCGACTCTCTGGGTCAGATACTCTGTGATACAACCCAGTAAAGGAGTAGTGGGGTCTGAGATACTACTGACTCGAGATCCAGAGCACCTTAAGTGAAGTCATAGTGACCCAAGGGAAGAACCCAGAGAAGGCACAAACTTCCTAAATCATGGGAAAGAGGAATAATACTAGAGCAAAGAATGCCCACAACCCCACAACATCAGAACCCGATAAAACTGAAAATCAGAGATTTCTAGAAGATCAAATCAGGAAAATAACTGTAGAAATAATAGAGGTGCTTCAAAAAGAACTCAGAGAGAGCCAAAAAGAGATAAAGGATGCAATTAATGAAGTAAAGGCCTCAATTCAAAGCACAAACAACCGATTAGACCACATGGAGAATAGAATCTCGCTCTTAGAAGATGATCATTCCAAAAATGAATGCATAGTTTCTAATCTAGAAAAAAATATCCGACAGCAGGAATCTGATATTGAAGAAATATGGGCCTATTTTAAGAGAGCTAACCTAAGAATAATCATGATAGAGGATAGAGGAGGGAAAAGAAAGTGAAACCAAAGGGATCAACAATCTCTTCAAGGAAGTAATAGCAGAAAATTTTCCAAACATAGAGCAAGAGGTTGATACACAGGTCCAGGAAACTTATAGAACTCCCTTTAGACAGGATCAGAGAAGAGGATCCCCACGCCACATAAATGTCAAAAAGACCAATGTGGAAGCCAAGCAGAGAATCTTAAAGGCAACAAAAACAAAGGGCCAAGTGACATTCAGAGGCAAACCAATTAGAATCACTCCAGACTTCCCAAACCAAGTCATGAGAGCCAGAAGGGCTTGGAGTAACATATTTCAAACTCTGAAAGAAAACAACTTCCAGCCAAAAATTTCCTACCCAGCAAAACTTTCTATTAAATCAGATGGAGAAATAAGAAGCTTCCATGACAAACAGAAACTGAAGGAATTTATGTCTTCAAATCCAGCACTAGAGAAAATACTCAAAGAGATTAACTACAAAGAAGAAATAGGTAACACACACCAGAACCAGAGAAATAAGAGTTTCCATCCAACAGACAACTAAGATTGGTTATCTGTGGAGATTCATTATTTATGTTAGTCTTTTACCTATCTGTAAAGGGAATTGTTTGCCTTTATTGTTAATTTTTAGGATTTCTAGTTGGAATATTAATATATCAGATATAGTATTTGGAAATATTTTATTCCATTTTATTAGTAACTTTTAACTCTGTTTACATTGTCTTTGGATATACAATATATTTTTTTTTATTTTTTAGGGAGTTTGTATACTCTTCTGTTGCCTGTGCCATTGAAATCATATCCAAGAAATCACTGCCAATTTCAATGTTGTGAGGTTTTATGACCTAGATTTTCTCCCAAAAGTTTATAGTCTTAAGATTTATATTTAGGTCTTTTATCTATTTTGAGTTAATATTTGTATATGGGATTAGGTAAGGGTCCAATTTTATTATTTTCCATGTAATTATTATTTCTCAACAATATTTAGTTAAAAGATTATTATTTCCACCACCAAATGTTCGTGGAAACCTTGTCAAAAATAACTTGACAATATAGGGAAGAGTTTAGCTCTAGGCTTGTATTTAACTCCAATGGTTTATATATCTGCCTTTAGAACAGTACTACACTGTTTCAATTATTGTAGCTTTATATGGTTTGAAATCAGAAAATATATATCTTCTAGCTTTGTTCTTTTTCAAGATCGTTGTGTGTATCTAGAGTCCATATTCCATATTAGGATAGATTTTTTTCTGAAAAATAAATATATGATAGTTTCACCAAAAAAAAATAGAAAAAAAAATATTCTCTGGTAAGAAAGAAAGTAAAAAGAAATATTGAAATGTTATCTTTAAGTCATCAAAAGCTTGGTATCAGACAAATGAAACTGTTATGTGAGATTAAAATAAATATATGATAGTTTCACCAAAAAAAATAGAAAAAAAAATATTCTCTGGTAAGAAAGAAAGTAAAAAGAAATATTGAAATGTTATCTTTAAGTCATCAAAAGCTTGGTATCAGACAAATGAAACTGTTATGTGAGATTATCATTTTTAAGTTTGGATAAATTGCTATAATACTAGATGTCAACCACTAAGCCAAGCATGGGAGGGAGGGATGGGGAGAAAATGGGGTGGGGATCGGGTGGGGGCTGACTGGGCGATGTGTGCATGTATGTCTACAAAAGTTTGTATCCCACTATGATGTATGAATACAGTGCACCAATAAAAAAATTAAAAAAAGAAGTGCTGTAAACTATAGATGCTCCTTGACTTATGATGAGGTTATAACTTGATAAACCTATCATAAATTGAAATAATTACATGGCAAAAATGCATTTTTACCTAATATACCAAATATCATTGCTTAGCCACATGATATACTGTAGAATTGTTCACCCTCACGATTATGTGGCTGACTGAGAAGAGCAGCTCACTGCCACTGCCCGGCCTTGAAGGAGAGGAGCATACTGCATATAGTCGCACAGAAAAAAACATCAGTATTGTTACTATTGAATGCATGTCACTTTCACACCACCATGAAGTCAGAAAAATCATAACCAACCATCATAAGCCAAGAACCATGTGTATAGCTATGAAAAGACTACAAATGGAATTGGTGGTAACATGAGCATAACGATTGCATTGTCAGAAAACCTGTACACTAACTTACAAGAAACTGTGTTGACTATGTATTGGTGAGTATTTAAAGAATGTATATGCTGGGCGTGGTGGCACACGCTTGTAATCCCCGCGCTTGAGGGGCAGAGACAGGAGGATCGCACAGGTTCGAAGCCAGCAGCTCTGGCTTAAGAGACCCTGTTTCCAAATAAAAATATAAAATAGGTCTGGGAGTGTAGCCCGGAGGTAGAAGGGCTTCCAGGAACCCCAGTACCACCAAAAATTAAAATTAAAATTAAAACTTAAACAAAAAAGAATATATATATATATATATATATATATATATATATATATATATATATATACAGAATTTGTAGTATAATTTCATGTGGAGTAAAATAAATACATCTATCAAAAAACATAAAGAGCAAACTAGAATTAAGTGAAGGAAAGAAATTACTATATGTTCTCTATTTTTTTCTTTTTTGCTAGTTTATAACTTTTACTAACTAACAAGAAATATGAATTACTTATACAGCTTTTAAAGTAAAAATAAGAACTTGAAAAACTGGAACAATTTCTATTTTGCTCTATTTGGGTTTTTTATTTAAAATTTATATAACCTATAAATCCTAATCTGGTGTCAGCTGAGAAACTAGATAAATTTTAACCATAAATGAGAAAAATATACTAGTGAAAAATGTGCTAGCTGGCCATGGTGGTGCATGCTTGTAATTCCAGTACTTGGGAGGCTGAGACAGGAGGATCCAGGTTCAGACAGCCTCAGCTACTTAGTGAGGGCCTCTGCAACTCAGTGAGACCTTGTTTCAAAATAAGAATAAAAAGTAGGGCTGGAGGGTGTAGCTCAGAAGTAGAATACCCCTGGGTTCAATCCTCAATACTGCAAAAAAAAAAATGTCCTGTCCATCCACATATTGAGGATGATTAGAATGAAGCCTTTTTTTCTTAATCTATCAACAGAGGAAATTATAAATCATTTAAAAAGTAAGGGGAAGCATGTGAGGAGGTGGAAGGAAGTAGGCAGATAGGGAAGAGGCCTCGGTAGAAAAAAGTCGATTTTCTGAGAGGTGAGGAATACTAATTAACTTCCAAGGCTCCTAAAAGAGATCAGCTCTTCCAAGGTTCAGAGATAAGAAGGACCAGAGCTTCACAAAACCATCTGTTTACTAATCAACAAACCCAGGAGACATCACTGGAGCAAGTCTGACACTCCTACTGAAAGGAGACTCTTCAAAGGACATGCAAATACCCTATGCAAATTCTGAGAGCTGCTTCCCAGAATTCCCAGAATCCCAAACTCACCACAACCAACAAAGGACATGCAGACATATATAAACCCCTAGCACAGTCACCAAGACGGTT
This sequence comes from Muscardinus avellanarius, assembly GCF_963383645.1. Lineage (NCBI taxonomy): Eukaryota > Metazoa > Chordata > Mammalia > Rodentia > Gliridae > Muscardinus > Muscardinus avellanarius. Next base: position 24,384,892 of record NC_137803.1, read on the forward strand.
TTTACCCTCTCGGGGAACCCCTCCCCTTTGGGGAGCTTTTCTCTCTCTCTCAGGTCGCGTTAGCCTTGAGAGAAGGTGGAGTGCAACTGATGGCACGTGGCCTGGGCTACACTTGGGTAGTGACCTGAAGGCCTCTGCTGGACATCAATACCGACCAGGGCCCCTAGGAGTGACCTGCACTTCTTTTCTGGCAGATTGCATGGACTCTGGGAGAAAGCAGTTTGCAACTGACGGCACATGGCCCGGGCTACACTCGGGTAGAGACCTGAAGGCAGCTACTGGACACCAGAGCCCTGACAACTCTACAGGTGTTCTGCCACTTTCCCTATTCCTTTCTGGCAGATCGCGTGGACTCTAGGAGAAAGCAGCTTGCAACTGAAGGCATTCAGCTTGGGCTACCCTTAAGTATTGTCCTGCAGGCAGCTGCTGGACTTCAGAGTTCCGACAGCCCCTTCAGGGTGTTCGGCCACTTTTCCATATTTCCTGCTGCTTCCAATAAACCATTTACTTCCCTTCCTGCAGTCTGCAGGTGTCATTCTTCGCTCGCCACAGACAAGAATCTGGTAAGGAAACGCCTAGTTTCTTCTCAAGAAACTCCATTTCAAACTCTGGGTTTCTTCTTAAGAACCCCCCCATTTCATCTTGGGGGCTCAGAAGAGACCCCTGTTTCACATGTATATAAGAATATAAGCTTTTGAAAGAAAATGACATCCATTTTATTTATTTTTTACTATATATAAATAACATATGGTGAGATTAACTAATTAATGAGTAAAATTGACCCACATGTATATGTGTGAGCATGTACACACACACACACACACACACACACACACACACACACACACACACACACACAGAGTCAGATTCTCTAATTCAGTGTCCAGTGTACCAGTGTAACACAGATGGATTCCCAGAACAGGATCCCCTAACACAGTACTCATGTAGGTTAAATTAAAATAATTGAATCAGTTGAAAGTCACACTATAGCTTCTACAGGAATTTCACAGAGCCTCTCCAGTATCTCTTACAAACTATAAACTGTTTCTCAGCTGGAACAAAGTTGTAATTGGAAGCTGAATCTTTAAAATCACAAAAGAGTTGTTAGACAAGCTGCTATCATCATACTCAAGACCTCCATAGTAGGTGTTGCCCAAATCACACAGAAAAATGCTTGAGCCTTCCCATCAGTCTGGAGCTGAAAGCACACTTGGTAAGAGAGAAAGAACAGAGGCTGAGGACCTGGCCTCTGCTCATAACATCACTGCTACCTCCTAGCCACTGGATTATTTAACCCTCACTTTAATCCTTCACAGTCCCCAACTATCTCTATCAGACAAAAAAATAACCAAAACTCCGAGTATAAGAAGTTTCAGCTAATAATTAGTTTAAGTTATTGAGTATAAAAACAGCTCAGAAAAGTAACAAAACACATCTTCAAAGTATGCAGATACCACCTCCAATCCTTGTACTCAGATTTTTTCCCCGAGTTGACGCTACTTGTCTCCCATCCCACCAAACCCATCTTTTTTACTTTAAGCTTTAGGTATGGTACAGCAAGCTCTCTCCACCCCATTCAAACCTACTCTCAAGAAAGACTGCTACATCTGGCTGTTTAAAGTAGAGCATAAATTGCAGTTACTGTTCTCTCCCCTTGAGGAATGTGTTAGTCAGCTTTCTACCACTGTGACAAAATATTTGAGGTTAACAACTCACAAGGAGGAAAGATTTATTTTCACTCACAGTGTTAGAGGTTTCAATCTATGGTTCTTGGCCCCATGACTCTGGATCTGTAGTGAGAAAGATCATCATGGCAGGGAGGACATAGGTGAAACTGCTCACTTCATGGGGGCTGGGAAGCAGGCAAAGAGCTGGCTTTTACAACTAGGCTCCTCCCCTCAAATCCATTAAACTAGAAACCCATGCATGAGTTCACTCATGACCCAACCACCTGCAAAAGGCCCCCACCCCTGACCACTGCTTTAATGGGTACCAAACCTCCAACACATAAGATTTTGGGAAATATTTTAGATCCAAAAAATAGAGAGAATTTGCTTTTCCATCAAGAATGTCGTTGATTTCCAAATACTAATGAAGCAGCATCCCTTTCTATACTTGTGAGATTCCACCACAAAGAGTTACCAGTGGGCATCACTGGTAAACAGGATGTTGGGAAAGTCCATCCTTAGTACCCACTAAATAATTTGCAGGACCTGGTACAAAATTAAAATGCAATTTCCTTTGTTAAAAAAATTGTTATGAATTTCAAGACTATTATAGCAAAGCACAGGTGCCTTGAGCACCCATCACTGCCCATGCAATCAGTCTGGCCCACAGTGAATTTATTCCTACAGTGGTCTTGATTTCTGTCAGGCAGAGATGCACCTCAGGTTGTCCATTCCTTTAGAGGATGACCAGTCCCACATCCACCCCCTGCCTTCCCGCTCTCTAGCTCATGGCCAACCCTACCCACTTTCCCCTGCATCTTCTCCCACAATCTTTTCCACTCACAAAGAAGCACTTTCCCTCTTTTGCTCTCAAAGACAAGTGCATATGTCCTTTTCATGGTAAAGATTTTACTCTTAATTTGTGAGCTGCAAGAGACAAAGGGCAGTGATGATAATAAACAGAAGGGATAAGGAACTTCTGAAAGTTCTCAGAGTAGGGAGTGCTGGTCTCCAGGGCCACCCTACCTTACCTGCACGCAAGAGAAAGCCATTTAGAAAGCAGTATTGTATAGTGATTCTGAGACAGGATCCAGGGTAAAGGATCCATCATCTAGTACCTGACTTTCAACAAGTTCTTTACACAGCTTCTCCAAGAAGCCATTTCTAATCTGCGACATGGGGATAATAACATGCTGAGCTAGGAGGAGCAGAACAAAGCCCAGACTAGCTTTGAGGAGCATGCAGCTAAAACCACCGATCCTGACATGCTCGGCCTCTCAAAACCCCTCCACCCAAGCATCCATCCAAAATTTCTCCAGTTTTCAGGGGATAAGATAAAGTATAAAGAGCAACAGAACATGATTTTATGTTAACTATTCAGGAATTGCCATCTGAAATTCCAACACAGCCACCTACATTGAACATCTGGACTGCATCTGGGGTGGGGAGCTCAAGGAGGGTATTTACTACAAACCTCTGAGTTGTTGGTAAATACTATATCACTCTGTGTATACACATGTGTGCATGTGCACACATACACACACACCACACACACACACACACACCCCACAGCTGCTACCACATTTGGGTAAAGGCCAACACTATATATCTCACAGCAAGAAAACCTTTATAAGTCCTCCTCGTTGTGAACCAGGCAGTGGGGAGTCACTAATAGGAGCTTCAGTAGCAGAAGAGGGGGTGTTAGTCAGCTTTTCATTACTATGACAAAATGCCTGAGATAAACAACTTAAAGAATGAAAGAGTTGTTTTGGTTCATGGTTTCCAAGGTTTCTGTGCATGGTCTGTTAATCCCAACAATTTGGGCCTGAGGTGAGGCAGATTACATTGTGGCAGAAGGCTATGGTCCAGAAAAGCTGCTCATTTCATAGCAACTGGGAGTCAGAGAGAGAATAAGACCCACCCCAGTGACCTCCTCTCTCCACCTAGGCCCCACCTCTCAACAATGCCAGCCAATCATGGTGCCACCGATGAATTAATCCATTGATGAAGTCAGATCCCTCATGATCCTATCACTTCTTTAAAGCCCCACCTCTGAACATCATTGCATTGGGACAAAGTCTTCAACACACAAGTCTTTGGGACACACTTCATATCCAAACCGTAAACAAAGAGCATTTGCTTTTGGGAATCCCATGATATCTACTTAGCCTGCATTCCCCAGCACTATCCCACAACCCAGAGCAGAGCCCAAGATGAAAGCTGGCCTGTAAAGGGTTCATCTGGGAAATGATCCCAAGACATAGGTGTGAGATACAGAGAATAGAAGCAGGAAGAACATAATCAAGTAGAAAGGGTGACAGGTGACTAGTACCCCTGCAAGATATGTCTCCAAAGTGTCTGCTTGGGGAATGAAAGACGAAAGCATTTATTCATGACTCCCTTCCCTACTGGCCAAAAGCAGCCCTGTGAATGTCAACTCTCCAGCTTCTAGAAGGAGCTCACACCCCAAGCCAAGATATCAGGAAGTTCTAGGACAGAAGTTGAGAAGTAGACAATTTAGGCCAAGGAGAGACTCCCTCTGGTTGTACATACACAAAGCATATTGAAATCTGTCCAGATCTAGTGACTTCAGTAGAAGCTGAAGAAAAATGTAGGGCCCAGAGGATTTCAGTGTCCAATACAGCACCCATCTGAGATACTCCTTTTCTCTCCCTCTTCTTCCCCCTCTCCTCCCACAAGCACCACCACCACCACCAGATTTTCATTTGATATTCACATATACTCTGGCTGAGAGATTATTAGCATTTTTAGCCATTATAGTGGATGGAGTAATGTTAGAATTTTCAGAAACATGGAAATGGGAAAACATTGGAAAGAACTCCTCTACATGACCTCTAAGGTGACGTCCAGCTTTCTGACATGAGACTCTCTTGTGTGCAAAGCACTATGGGAGAACGCAGTCAGTGTTCCCACAGGCACCATCTGGCACTGAGAGGGTCAATGTCCAATAGAGCTGCAGTCACAACGCCATTTAAGTGTCAAGGCATGGCACCATTTGAATGTGAAGTTCACATAAACAAAAAGTAATTTTCTTAGTATAAGTGCAACCCAACAAAATTATTTATTGTTTATTAGAGCACTAAATTTAATTAGTGTGTTAGTTTGCTAGCCATCATAACAAAATACCATAGACTGGCAGCTTTGATGGAATGTATTTTCTAACAGTTCTGGGGGCTACAGTTCCAATAACAAATTTGGCTTTTTTTGAGGCCTCTCTTTTTGGCTTGTAGATGGCCACCTTCTCCCTGTGTCCCCAATGGCCTCTCCTCTGTGCACACACATCCTTGGTGTCTCGCTGTGTTTCCAAATCTCTTCTTCTTATAAGAGCAACAGAATTCTTGGATTAGGACCCGATCCTTATGACTTCATTTAACCGTAATTACTTCCTTCCAGGATGTACTTTCATGTATAGTTGCATTGGGGATTTTAGCTTCAACACACAAATGTGTTGGGGGGATAAAATGAAGTTCATATAAGTAATGTAATATTTTACTATTAATATATCTTATGTGTTTATTTAGGTACTAGGGATTGAATTTAAGGGTATTCTACCTCTGAGCTATATCTCAGCCATATTTTGTTTGAAGAAGGAAGGAAGGAAGGAAGGAAGATAGATCAGCTTCCTCTAGCTTAGGAAGAGACAAAGGAAGTAGAAATTGATTTCTGCTGACTATGGAAGACAAAAGACATGGTGAAACATCTAGCTGAATTGCCCAGCGAGAATGTGGAATTTTCCTCTCTCCATCCATCAGCTACTATCCAGGGAATCCCTCCTACGGGGAAGGAAGACTTTGTAACAGGCACTTTGAAAGGGATGAGTGTATGTAAAACAGTCCAGTACCTAAAAGACTTTATAATCTGGATGGCCCTACTTGTAAAAAAAAATTATATTTCAAATACCTATTTGTATATCCATTGGTTACACCTCAAGCCTCAAGGAAGATTTCCCCATAGAGAAAAATGTTATCAACTGTGATTAAGTTTTTAAGTTAGCTCTCAAAAGGCCTATTTGGTCTATAATATAAAATTATTGAATTCTAGGGTTGGAAGGGATCTTAACGTAATTGAAATTCTGCACATTTGCAATGAAAAAATAGTAGAAAACAGCACATTTCAAAACTGGTAATGAAACAGCACAGAAAAAAATGGACTTGAATAAGAAATAGCTTTATTTCAATACCACGAATGCTGAAGTTTGAGAAAAAGAAGAACTAATGAAAGGCAGGTTAGGAGCAAGGGGAGCTATAGTAATTGAGGGACATCCTGAAATTTCCAAGGGCTTCTGAGGTTGCTGGCATGTAACTCTTTTTTTCTTGTCATTTATACTTTCTATATTCAGCTTTAAACAAAGGATTTTTATTTCCCTTGATATTCAAGTTGTCACTGATGATTTACGTACCATAATTAGAAATCTGGATTCAAGGAACTGAGCACCAGAAAGGCCCAATGTGGATGTGTATGAGTCAAAGAGAGTTTCTTAGAGGACATAGGTAAGATCTGAGTGTGTCCACAAAAGGAAAAGAGCAAACCAAAGTGCACCATGAGTTTAACACATACCTCCTAAAAGAGAAAATAAAATAACAATCAAATATAAACCTAACACAGGCTGCATTGGCAGTTGGAACAGAAAACAACACACAACATTGCTCAAAACTTTAAATTAAAATTACCATATGATCCAGCAATTTTACTTTGGAGCATACACCAAAGAGAATTGAAAGCAGGATCTTGTAGAGATATTTGTATGCCCAGGATCACAGCAGTATTACTCACAATAGCCAAGAGATGGAAGCAACCCAAGTGTTTAATGGTAAATAAATAAATAAAATGTGAAATATATATATGCGCATATATATGCACAATTTATTCAACCTTCAAGAAGAAAATTAAGATACATCCTACTAAAAGGATGAACCTTGTTAATTTTTTTTGTACTGGGGGGGTGGAACCCAGGAGCATTCTACCTCCAAGAGACACCCCCAGCCCTATTTTTTATTCTTTATTTTGAAACAGGTTCTTACTGAGTTGCAAAGAGCCTAAGTATCTGAGGCTGTCTGCAAACCCAGATCCTCCTGTCTCAGCCTCCCAAATGCTGAGATTACAAGTGTGCACCACCACGCGTGGCTAAAGAGGATGAATTTTTTAAACCTTGTGCTAAGACACAAAAGACAAACACTGCATGATTTCACTTAAATGAGTGACCTAGAGTTTATAGAGATAAAAAGTAGCATGGTAGATGCCAGGGCTGGAGGGAGGGGGAATGAGGAGATGTTTAATGGGTACAGTTTCAGTTTTACAAGATGAAAAACCTCAGAAGAACTATTTTACAATGTGAATATATGTGACTCTCCTAAGCTGTATACTTAAAATGGTTCCCATGGTAATTTTTATACTGTGTGTATTTATGACAATTAAATATAAAAATGAAAAAAGATGTTTACAATCCACATCCACAGCAGAGGAGAAATGTTGGTGGGCAGATGGGGTGATCTCAACAAAGATGACAATAACCAGATGTGATGGCCCAGGCCTATAATCCCAGTATTTGGGAGGCTGAGACAGGAGGATCATAGGTTTGAAGCTAGCCTCAATAACTTATCAAGGCTTTCAGAAACTCAGCGAGACTCTATTTCAAACTAAAATAGGGGTGGGTTTATAGCTCAGAGGTAGAATACCCCTGGGGTCAATCCCCAGTACTAAGAGAAAAAGAGAGAGAAGGACCCATCACCAAAAAGGGCCCCGACCATGTATTAAAGAAATTAAACCATGAATCTTTTTTATCATGTATAATTACAATGTGCCAAGAGAGAGGAGGGGAGGGGAAAGAAGAAAGGGGAGGAAAGGGTTGAGGAGGGGAAGGGGAAGGGAAAGGAGGAAGATAGAGGAGAGGAGAGGAGAGGAGAGGAGAGGAGAGGAGAAAGAAGAGAAGAGAAGGGAAGAGAAGAGAAGAGAAGAGAACTGTTCACAGAACAGTCACTGCTTCTAACACCGCTGTTGATGCATCTTCTTCTCAGCCCTTATAACCACTCCATCAGGCATTATCATGGCAATAATCTGATGACTGCCTCCCCTCCCAATCCCAAGGCCCACGAAGACAGGAACCTCATTGTTGTGCCCATCACCCTATCTCCCAAGCATCATACTGACCAACATCTCGTGTACACTCAATATTTGTAGAATGGGTATAAAAATGGATATATGTGTAGCCAGAGAATAAGCCATCCCTTAAAACTCATATTACAATGAAAGAAAGCAATTTCAGAAAAGGGATATAACTGAAAATAAATGCCACAGATGAGAAGACCCGAGAATACTAGAAGGTGACGTCACTGCACTGTGACCTAGGAAGTCTGTATCAGAAGAAGGTACCACATTGAATCTTAACCTTGTCCCCGCTCCATTTTGCTACGTGGTTCCCAGCTGGATTGCAGACACTTCACTGCTGTTCCACAATGAATATGACCCACTTTCCAATAATTGAACACAGACTGTTGTATTTTCAAGATCCTTTGGTTTTATTTAAGAAGTTTCTCTTTTGTCCTGTGGCTCAGTGATTAAACAGGAGAAAATCAAAGTGTGGTCCACAGAATCTTAAAATTCTGGTTGTACAAATATCAATTTCTCTGAGCTGTACCTTGCTTCTCTTTAAAACTGATATGGCCATTAACAATAAATTTCTTGTCATCCCAGGTCTGATGCGTTCCTAATAAAATAAATTTATTTATTCCTAATAAAATAAATAAACTTTTTGATACACACACACACACACACACACACACACACACACACCAGGTCTGATGAATTCCTAATAAAATAAATTAAAACTCTTTGTAACATATATATATTCACATATATTATATATGCACTGAGATGATGAAAATAAGACCTTAGATTGTTACAACTTCCCAAAAAAGGCACCTAATTTATCTACCGTAAAGAGAGAAAGTAAAGAGAAATAAAAACTCTCTTTGGGTAACAAATGGATAAACACCAGCACTATTATTATCCTCGCCTGTGGAGCGAATAAAAGGAGCAAAGAAAGGTCAGGCAGTTTGCCCAAGGTCACTCCAGAAGTCAGTGGCAGGATGAGAATAGAACCCAGGCTTCCAGGCTTCTAGCCCAATATACTTCTCAGAGGGCCATAATTTACAGGACCGTTCAGGTCTCTAGATTCTCCAGATGTTGCCATCTCTTCAATGTCCTTGGGCCGCCACCCAATGCTTTCACATTTTTTATCGAGTTAGATGAAAGTCTCCCTCCTCCTGACAGCTTTATTATCCCAAGAAACCATTATCTCCTCTAACTCAGAAAGTTAGACTCGCTTGTTGCTGCAGTAACCAAACAGGAGTCAAAGACATTTTTATGATTGATACACCCTTCAGCAGAAAATATTACTGCTTCCATATTCTCATTTTTTTTTAAGATTCAGGCCTAAAGGTTAATCAGTTGACAATGTTACACAAAAAGTCCTCTGACGAAGTCCAACAACACAGAGACCACGTGAGTTGGAGACTCCTCCTAGGCCAGGTGTGTACCATCGTGCCTGGCTTAGAAGCCAGAATTCTTTTTCTCTTTCTCTCCCTGAGCGCCATCCTATTGATTCTACTGGCATTGCATGGCCCAAGAAATTTTTATGTATGCATTCCTCTGCCATAATAATGATATTTCTTAGATACCCTAAAGAGAAGTCTTGATTGCCAAAATGTAAAAACAATCCAAAATGTGGAAAAAACAATAGCCAAAATGTGGCAACAGTAGTTGATAGCTTGACATCTATGAAATGGAATACTACATTGTAATGAAAAATTACTCTATACATAAAAATACAAATTTTACATATGTAATATTGAGTACAGAGAGACAGATATAATAATAAATTCTATATTATTTTATTTATATGAAATCCAAGAATAACCAATACTGATCTATGATAACAGAAGTCAGAGGGGTGGCTACCTTGGATGAGGTTATCTTAAATGGAATGGATCATGGTAGAACTTTCTAGGTGCTAGAAATACCCGCTATCATGATCTTAGGTATATGCACAGATAAAATTCATCAAACTAAGCAACTAATATTTGTGTACTTTATGCAAATTACATCTCAATTTTAAAAATACAAGATATAGTAGTCTCCCTCTATCCATGGAGAATACACTCCAAGACCCCCAGTGGGTGCCTGAAACCACAGATAGTACCCAACCCAATATACTATGTTTTTTCCTCTATATGCATGCTCATGATAGTGTTTAATTTATAAATTAGGTGTAGATATTAACAATAACTAATAAAATAGAACAATTATAATGAAATATTGCATTAAAAGCTTTGTCAATAAAGTATCTCTGTCTTGATAAAGCCATGATATTATTAATAATGTTGAACTATCTAATTGACCACAGGTAACTGAAACCACAGGAAGCAAAACTAGGAGAGAGACTATTATGCCTCCCAAAATACCAAAAAATTTTAAATATTACCAATTTTATTCAACTTCTAGCTGAAATCAGCGGTAGCATATTAAAGCAAAACTGTTCCTCTACTCACAACACTTCTGACACCAAATTGGATGTCACCAAATTGGTACATCTCGCCAAGCAGGTATAAGTGGGGATTCCACTACCCCTTCCTCAGGTTCAATAATTGCTAAAAGAGCTCACAAAACTCAGGGAAATATTTTCTTACTTTTAAAAGTTTTATATAAGTGATAGTACAAAGAATACAAATGAACTACCCAATGAAGAGCTACATCAAAACTAGAAAAGTCCTGAGTACAGGAATTTCTGTTTCATCTACTTGGAATACACCACCCTCCTGGCAAATAGATTCATCCTACCAAGAATCTCCTTGAACCCTGTAATTTAGAAATTTTTACATAGGTTGCATCACATGACTGATGTGTGTGTGTGTGTGTGTGTGTGTGTGCGCGCGCGCACACACACGTGCAGTACTGGGGATGGAACCCTGGGTCATTCTACCTCCAAGCTGCATCCCTAGCCCTATTTTTTTATTCTCTATTTTGAAACAGGGTCTCACTGAGTTGCAAAGGGCCTCACTAAGTAGCTAAGGCTCTTCTTGAACTGTGATCCTCCAGTCCCAGCCTCCCGAATGCTGGGATTACAAGCGTGTGCCACCACACCCGGCCACAGGATTTATTATTAACTCAGTCTCCAGGTCCCTCTCCTTTCCAGAGGATGGTATAGAGCCAAAAGTTTCAAGCTTCTAATCACAACTTCATCTTTCTAGTTGACCAGCCCCATCCTAAAGCTATCCAAGAGCCCACCAGCATTGCCTCAGTAGAACAAAAGATGTTCCTATTACCCAGGAAATTTCAAGGATTTGGGAAAACTGTATAGGATACTTTAATCACCCCCATCACTCAGAAAATTGCAAACATTTTAGGAGTTCTGAGTCAGAAACCAGGAATTAATACCAAATATGTATTTCTTATTATATCGTAAAATGATATGTGTGATGAAAAGTTCTGACTGGAGAAGAAAAGAAAGAAAGAAATTGGGGAAAAGGGAAGCAGGCATTAGAGGGACAGATACAAAAGGTTCCCATCAAAGGGGCTGGAGATTAGAAAAGGAGATGAGGGATACGGTTATGGCTTGGGTCTTGAATGTTCCCTCAGAAGCTCATGCATTGAGAGCATGTCACCAATACAGCAAGGACCAGCGGCCAGCATGGCTGGAGTTGGTTGTCAAGGAGGAGCACCTTGAGTTCTCTATATGTTTCTGGCCACTTTCCTTCATTCTCTCCACTTCTGCTCACCATATGCTAAGAGTAGTTTACTGGGCCACACACTCTGCCACCTGCAGTTGCTGCCTTAGAGCCAGCCAACCGTGGACGGAACCTCCCTATCTGTGAGCCTAAATAAACCTTTCTTCCCTGAGGTCTTCCAGCTAGGTATTTTGAGGTCACAGTGGCAAAAAAGTGACTAAAAATATTACCATTTTATTTCAAATTTGAACCCAATAAATCCAATTAAAAATAAGTATTGATAGGAGGTGGAGACAGAAGGATCACAGGTTCAAGGCCAGAATTAGCAACTTAGTGAAATACTGTTTCAAAATAAAAAATAAGACTGGTGGCTTTGAAGGTACCTCCTCGGAAAGAGCCATAGCTGAGACAGTTGGACGCTTGGGCGCCTCCTTGAGATGGACAGACCTCTGCCAGACACTCCATGACATATCACGATGCTGTCACAGTCCCAAAGCGACAGGACCAAGCCCAAGGAGATAAATGTGAACTTTGCCAAGTTTACCAGGACCATCTTGAAAATCCCTCTGTATGAGATGATGGCTATCTTAGAAGTATGGGGTTTTCTACCTGAAAACCAACTGCAGAATATAAACTTATGGCAGATAAAGGACTCTCTGGCTCTGGACTTGGTTCTGCTGTGTGAGGAGAAGTGTGCCAGTCCTAATGTTGTAGCCCTTTTAGATATCATTTGTACTCAAGTTCATCAGCACCAGAAAGTTTGGGATGTTTTTCAGATGAGTAATGGACCAGCTGAGCATATTGACCATTTTTGACATGAAATGATCCCAAAGTTCATTTAAGAAAATTCTTCAACAAACATTAAAAAATGTGACGGCCACCTTCAGAAAGACTGAGGAGAACACAGTCTGCGTTTGAATTGCCTGGGGAATACAGAACAAAAAGTCAAACTAGTACAAGCCTACCAGTGTGCTGAATCGTTCCCAGGCTCCCTACGCCTTCATTTCCTCGTCGCTGAAGAGCATTCTACCCCTTCTGGGTCAGACTCTGACAATCGCTAGCAAACACCATCAGATTGTGAAAGTGGATTGTCATTGTTTTTAAACAGTATAATCAGAACTTTGAAAATCACAACTCTTCAACGGCTCTACAGAAAAGAAGCCTTGGACTAGATATAAATATGGGTTCAAGGATCATTTGTGAAAATGCAGTAGAAAAAGAGAGAGTCCAAAGAGTAACTTAGGAAACCTTGGGAGACAACACTCAGCCACAATTAGGATTTGTGCGCAATAAGCAGGAAATGAAGTTCAGAAGTGACTTACATGGGGCGTCTTGACTGAGAAGGAGGAACCCCTCGAGTGCCTAATAAAATCCTCTAGCCCACACCTTGTGGAAGCATTGGGATCCTTAGCAGCATCCAGTATTGCAGATTCACTTTTCCCATTGCTTATTTGCATATCCAACAAGAAAATGAATTATTTAAAAATCAGAGATAAATAAGATGTGTGTGTGGTTTTGAAGTAGCAGTACTTGGGTACTTGATCATATTAAAGAATTGTTATTAATTTTGTAGGCATGCTAGTGGTATTACTAGTGGCTCCTTGTCTATCGTGCATGTGTATTCCAGTTAATGGCTAGCTGGATAGATTTTGTCTATAAACTCCTACTTTAGAAATTAATCCTTTTAGCTGGGTATGGTGGCGCATGTTTGTAATCCCAGCATTTGGGAGGCTGAGACCTGAGGATCTTGGTTTGCGGACAGCCTCAGCTACTTAGCCCCTCCGCAACTCAGTGAGACCCGGTTTCAAAATAAATAAAGAATAAAAAATTGGGCAGGGGGTGTAGCTCAGAGATCAAATGCCCCTGGGTTCCATCCCCAGACCCGCAAAAAAAAAAAAAAAAGAAAAAAGAAATTAATCCTTGGTATGGAAAATTCAGAAATGTTCAATAATCATTGGGACTGATTCTTTTATCCTACCTATGTATCCCCCTGCTCCTTTTCCTGCTAAGCATAGCAGTTGTGGGCATGTGAGATGTGATATAATAGTGTATGGCTCTGGATTGACTTCAGGTGCAGAATGCACAGAAGCCAAGCCTGGGGCACAGTGACTGACCTGCAACCATCATGTCTGGTGTCCCTTTTTCTCCTCCTGTTTCTCCTCGATCTAAGGGTGTCTCCTTCCAATGGCTGGTTTCTAGGGATTTAATGTAAAGCCTTGACTCACTAAAAGAAGCACTAAAAATTGTACCCAACACAAAATTTCTAGGAGAATCATAAAATTGGTCCATCCGGAAAGTAGAGTTGGGTCCATTAAGTTGTTATTCCAAGAGGTTGCATATCCAGTGATTCCCTTATATAAGCTAATCATTGTAAACATGATACTTTTCACAATGTATTTTATCATATGTGTAACATTCAAATGGACCGCTATTATACTGATTTGTAAATAAAGATACTGAAAAACTGGTACCTCAAAAACAAGTAAAATAAAATAAAGAATGAGAGAGCTGGAGTATAATTTGGAGGTAGAACACCCCTGGGATCAATCTCCAGTAAAATAAATGAGTAAATGAATAAATAAATATTGAGTATCAAACACAATACAAAATTCTAGGGCTACTTCTCATGGTAGACAAACTATCTAAGAATCATGTAAATTGTTTAAAGTGCAGATTAAATACTGATTTTACAAACTTGGGGAGCTGGGTCCAGGAATATGATTTCTAAGTCACCCCAGACGATTCTACAAAGATCACGATACTTTATACTTCCCAATACTTTATACTTGGCACTGTACTGACCACTTCACCCTCAAGGGAGTTGAAGGACAGAAATGGGACACATGAACACTTCATGTCTGTTGAATGTGCCATGTGCAATGATTGAGATAAGTACAATCTGCTAAGGAAGTTTGGGAGAAATGTCTAAGAGTGGAAGGAGTAGGAGGAGGTCAAATCAGGTCAGGAAATATCTTTGCTGAGTAGCAATATGCAGCTCAAAGCTGGGTAAAGGAGAGGGTGGAAAAGTGACTGCTTCAAAAGGTATAGCCTCCAGAGACCAGCTTCCACATCCTCTGGTTGAGTTGCCATTCTCAAGTCCCACCCAAGACCTACGGGGTCAGAATTCCAGAAAGTGGGGCCCAGCAATCTGCAATTTCAAGCCTCCCAGGGGATTCTGATGCGATGTATATTCAAGTTAGACAACCTCTACTGGGGGAAAGAGAACTGCCAGGGTGACAGCAGCGTGGGGCCCTGAGGAATGCATCTGCACGCCGAGCTGCAGGGGCCAGATCCAGGTTCTGCAGCTCACTAGCTGGGTGACCTTAAGTGAACTGCTTCATCTTCTTTGGCCTGTTTTTATCATCTCTATACAAGTAATACTAAATTCATCATAAAAAGTACTTGGGACAGAGCCTGGTGCATAATATGTGCTGCACAAATGTTTGTTTAAATTAGTAGTAGGTGAGCAAAGGAACTGGCATTAGCCATGTCAGGGCTGTTTTACAGGTAACTGTTGACTGAGAATCAGGCATGAAGGAGTATGGCAAGAGGGCTAGAGGATCAGCAAGGGACACATAGTGGTATTTTGTGTCCAGGAACTTCTACTTCCAAAAGAGATGGAGATGTACTTTTTTCCTGTTCCTTCTGCTAAGTACAACTGAAAACCCTAGGTGGCATATGTAAGAAGAGTCCAAAAAGTAGAGAGAAGGAAGGTCCAAAAGGACCTGAGGAGTAACCCAATAATGAGTTCACTGGATTATTTTTCCTCATATCTTCCAGGCTTGGACCTAATACAACTAGCAACCCAGAAATGCCAACAGGTACAGATAAAAAGAAAACAGTCCCAACAAAAGTCTTCTCTCTCTAGCACAAGAATCCGAAAATGGAAAGCCTAGGAAGACAGTGAAGACATAAAGCAAGACCAACTGGATTTTTGAGAAAAGCAAAGGCCAATTTATGCCCAGCATACTGTAGCAAGAGAGTTTGCCACGGCCACTTCTGTTTTGGCAGAGACTCAAAAGCAAGAAGAGGAGAGGGAAAGCCTCATAGTGGGAGAAAAAAAGGGAATGGCTTCAGGACACCTTGACTGGAGGTGTTTGCATAATGATGCAGAAAATGGAGTAACTAGAAGCAGCTGCGTGTCTTACGTGATTAATAAAGGGCTCCTACTTGGCTTTCTCTAATTGGTGCTATTGGCTGTGTTTTCAGTCTTGCTTCTAGTGTTACCAGCTCAGCCTTAAGCTCTTTTGCCAACTTGAGATAGAAATCACAACAAAGTAAGCAAGCAACACAATCTAAATGAGGCTTTAAGTCTAAGAGAGACAGCTCATGGTATAGGGTCCCTGGAATGATCCTTAAGGATTCAAGGAGTACAGGTTACATAGACAAAAATGGCGGCCTCATGCAAATACAGTCAGCCAGCTATCCGCATGATACCAGAATTTCTGCACATAACTTGTCAGTTCTTTTCTCTCTGAACTAAGGTTCCCACTTGACAAGAGCGATCTGCTCATGCAACTTGGGTTGGTCAATGCTCAGCTCACAAAAGATTGTGGAGCTACACCCTACATCCAGAAGGTCATGCATCTGTCAGCCATAGGCATACTGCACAAGCAGGGCCAGGGAGAGCATGGGGAGGAGTCAGCAGCTCCTGAACCTGGTCATGGATGGAAATATTTTCTTGGGGTAGGCAGGAAACTTTGGCAGGAGAAGCAGGGCCCTCCTTGCTCTATCTCAGCAGCAGTAGCCAAAATTAGGGAAGCTATTGGTTATTAGTAAAAACCTAACCATTTGAGGCTGATTGCTATGAAAATTGTTTAGTTTCCTGGATTGTCACTAGAGATAGCAATCTCGCTTCCTGCAAGTCTGATTTAGAACAAGCTGGTGTCCTGGGATGCTTATTATAGATAAAGGGCTGATTTCCTGGACAGGTGGCTGCAGGTTGTGGGCCGAAGTTCTATTTTTATGTCTGGTCTGGTCCACTTGTGTCTTTTTCTTCTCAAGCATAAGCAAAGTGTGACTAGAAGTTTCTACAGGTCAGCAAGGCACAGATAGTGTGATATATATATATATATATATATATATATATATATATATATATATATATATATATAAGACACCTGGAAAACTCCATTTCCTAAAAGATAGAATATTTTTCTCTCCCTCTAGCTAAAAAGGATACTTTTTCCTATCCTTCTAGCTAAATCATTCAAAATTTCTAAACATTGTAAATAAGAAGAATCAAAAATGTCCAGAGAAAAAGGTGACCAGGGGAAACCTCGGAACTCAAGTAATAATGACATAGTGATGAATTCCTGGGTTTCTTATGCCTACATATCTCCCAGACTTTATTGCTGGTTTACCTGGCCATCTAGACATCCCCATGAGCACAGGCAGAAAATGCCCCCAAAAAGCTGGCTCTAACCAAAAGACCAGGGAAGGAGCAGCCTAGAAAGAAAGACGTTTGCACAATAGCTCCACTGCTTCAGCCAACCACAGAAAGGACAGCCAAGGGAGAAGCCTGAATTTCACCCTCACCAGGCTGTAGCAAGGATCCCCAAACCCCAAACAGAGTGGCCAGCAGGGACCTGGGACTTTTGTGCTGACTGGGTGATAATGAACCTTTGACTTAGTTGGCGGAGCCTACATGGGGACTGGAATGCCACAACCAGGAGGAATGAGGAGCACCCACATCTTGGGTATTCATAGAGACTAAGTAGGTGACCCATTATTGTTGTTGTTGTTTGTTTGTTTGTTTGTTTGAAACATGGTCTCACAGGGTTGCTAGAGTCTCCGTTTCTGAGGCAGTACTTGAGCCTGTCATCCTCTGTCTCAGTCTTCCGAGTACTGGGATCACAAGTATGTACCACCACACCTGGTCCCATCATCAACCTTTCTACCCACAGAGTCAAAGAGGCTGCAAGTTGTGACAGCTCTGTAAAATAATAAAACTTTGTAGAAGGGAACCCTTAGCACAGGCCATAGACTGGCTGATCAGGAGAAAGAATATTCTACATGCCATCATAGGTGCTCATAACTGGTCCCCCTTTACCAAGAACAGAGGAGACGTCAGGGAAGCCCAAAGGACACTTTGAAGTTCCCAGGTTGCTGGGGTGACACGCCTAATGTGAAGTCTTGAGGGAAACAAATAGGAGGGTGATGACTGCTACTACTTATGGAGAAACTGCTCTTGACTTGAGAGGCTCTTGATTCTGACAAATATGCTTGTCCACTCCACTAGGATCTGGAAATTCAAAAGGATAAACAGAAATCAGCTCCATCGGCGGCCAGGGCAGGCCGCGGGACACTTTTCAACAAGGGAGATTTTTGAAAATGAAAACTGCAAGCCACTTCATGTGCAATCAGTTTGTTTCCACTGTGCCAGCCGGGCTCCAGCATTTCAAGCCCTCATTGCAGCCGGACAGAATGAAGCTGCCCAGGCTAGGAATGGGGCTTGTGTTGGGAGGAGAGTAAAAGATCAGCTTGGTGATCAATCAACATTTTTGGAAACGCTGCAATGAAGAGGACAAACATACTTGGGAAGTATTGATGGGGGATAAGAAACACAAGTCAGTATAGACCACATTTTCTTTATCCATCCATCCGCTGATGGATGCCTAGCCTGGTTTCATAATGTGGCTATTGTCAGTTGTGCTGCTCTACACATGGATAGATATGTGTCACTATAATGTTTGTTCTGACCTTATTTTCTTTAAGATTTTTTTATTAGTGCATTGTATTTGTGCATCATAATGGGGTAAAAAAAAAAAAACTTGTGTAGGCATAAATGCACACATCACCCAGCCAGCCCCCACCTCACTCCCTCCCCATCCCTCCCGCCCATGCTTGGTTTAGTGGTTGACTTCGATATGAATAAGTACATCATGCGCTTTAAAGAGTTTCCCTCTCCCCACCTCCCATCCCCACAGTTAGGTTGTCTTATTTGCTCCTCTATAGGATCTCCTTTTGGAAAGATAGTAAGGAGTGATTTAGCCATGTCATATGGAAGTTCTATTCCTAGTCTTTTGAAGAGTCTCCATCCTGATCTCCAGAGCAGTTGTATTAATATATAATCCCATCAACAGACTAGAAGTGTTTTTCTGACGGGCATGGTGGCGCACACTTGTAATCCCAGCATTTGGGAGGCTGAGACCTGAGGATCACAGTTCAAGAACAGCCTTAGCTACTTAGTGAGGCCCTTTGCAACTCAGTGAGACCCTGTTTCAAATTAAAAGGACTAAAAAAATAGGGCTAGGGGTGTAGCTGGGAGGTACAATGTACCTGGATTCCATCCCAAGTACCGCAAAAATAATAATAATAATAATAATAATTATTATTATTATTATTATTATTATTATAAGTGTTTTTCTGCATGTCCTTACCAGCATGTATTATTGCTTATGTTCGTGGTGATTGCTATTTTCAGGAAAATGGATGGAACTAGAGAAAGCCATGCTAAGTGGGATCAGCCAGACTCAGAAAAGCAAAGACCATGTGTTTCTTCTTACATGTAAAAGCTAGAGAGAAAATAGGAAAGGAAAGAGACCTTAAGAATATAAGAAGAGAGACCAGTAAAATAGTGGAAAGAGATTAAGGGGGGGAATAGAAGGGGAAAATGAGGCCTGAGGAAGGAAATAAACCAAATAATGTTATACATTATGTTTGCATATGAATGTACCACTACCAATCACATTAGCATGTATGAGAGACTGGTGTGAAGGGAAATTTTTTAAAGTATAAAAAAAAAAAACAGAAGTCAAGTCAGAGGGTGCTTGAACTCAAAGGCAAGGGAGATCATCACAGGCTGAAAATGCCAAGGTGGGCTTCTTGAAGGAGGTAGGGCTGTGCTGAGTCCTGAGAACAGACAGTTCCTAGACAATCCAACAGAAACAGTGGACCTTAGGGAGAGAAGGAGGTAGACACCTAGGGTGTCAGGTCCATTAAGAAAAACATGGAATTTAGGATTGAGTGGCAAAATGAATCTCTGAGGAGACTTTGTTTGTGTACACAAAAAATAAAATCAGTAAATCAATTCAGAAAAAAAAATGTCCAAAACCCATTTATGCTCAGTACTAGAAGTGCAGATGGTTCAGCATAAACCTGTACTCAATCCCAGCCCCAAAGGATCCTACGTTTCCACAGTTGGAGATATACAAAAGCACTCCAACCACTAACAAAAAAGATTTTCTCTCTGTTGTTGAGTCAATTACATTTTTAAATAGAGAGTTCAGAACAATGTGATTTTGTATTTATTTCCTGCTTTAAAATGTAACTCTTGTTATTATTCAGGTATAGTGGGGCCAACGGGTCAGGGATGACCGCCGTTGAAGTAGACAAGTTTATTACTCACAGTTTCTGAGAAGAAAAGCCATACAGAGAGGCTCCAGGGTTGGGCAGCTGGCAGAGCTTGCAGGAAGAGAACATGGGCAGGAGACTACATTGTGGTCTTGGTGGGAGGAAGAGGCAAGGCAGGGCCAACTGATTTGGAATTGGTCGGTTTGCATGATTCCAATGGTCTCATGGTGCAGGGGCTGTGCTTACTGTCCAACACCTGGCCCGGGGGTGGGAGGGATACTGGGATAAATGAATAGTGGCCCAGGATCACTAATGGACAGATGAAAGGTGCCCTCACAGGTGAGTTCTTTGCTATTTCTAGGAATTAGCTAGTCCTGGAAGGGACAGTTCCTCCAGAGTTCACAAGTGCCCAGGTATCAAAGCATCATAAATACAGAAAATAAAAAGATGTAACTAAAACATTTCCCAAGTCTTTACTGGGCACCTTCTGTGTGCCTAAAGGTGCCACTGGGTCTGTGGATTCTCTGAAAGCTGGTGAACATCACCCTTATCTGACACCCGCCCTTTTTAGAGGCGGCACACATACATTCACACAGATTACTTAACAATGTAAAAATGAATTGTTTTAGTCAGCTTGGGCTGTTATAACAAAATATCATAGATCAGGTGGTTTAAACAATAGAGGTAAACTTCGCACCATTCTCAAGTCTGTGAAGTCCAAGATCAAGGTGCCAGCCAATTTGGTTTCCCAGTGAGGACTCCCTTCCTGACATGTAGACAGATGCCTTCTCATATAGTGAGGGGTGAGAGAAAGATCTCTCTTCTTCTACTTATAAAGCCACCAATCCTACTATGAGGACTCTACCCTAATGGCCTAACCTAATCCTAATTACTTCGCAGAGAGCCTATCTCCAAATACCAATACATTAGGAGTTAGGGCTCCACTGCATGAATTTGGAGGGACACTAGTAATTTTTAAATGTTCATTATGAATATTGCAAATCAGTATTTCTCAAACCTGAATAATATATGAACAGACCGCTTTAAACAGTTTTTTTTACTTAAATTGTACTTTATTATATTGTTACTTATATCTATGCAAATAGAAAATGAGTTGTAAAAAATCTTGTTTTGACAATTCTTACTGCAAAATCACTCACAAAAATAAATAAATAAATATAAGTAAATAAATAATACACACAATAAAATACAAAACAGCCAGGCATGGCAGCACATGCTTGTAATCCTAGTACTTGAGAGACTAAGATAGGAAGAGTGCAGATTCATAACAAGCCTAAGCAATTTACCAAGGCACTCAGCCACTTAGTGAGACCCAATTTCAAAATAAAAAATAGAAATAGGGTTGGAGGTGCAGTTCAAATTAAACCCCTGGGTTCAATTTTCAGTACCAAAAAAAATTACAAAACAATTTTTTTAGCACTGGAGATGGACCCCGAAGACAGTCTAACTCTAAGCAATACCCCCAGCTCTTTATATTGTTTATTTTAAAACAGGATCTTGCTAAGTTGCTGAGACTAGCCTTAAACCTGGGACCTCCTGTCTCAGCCTCCCAAGCACTCAGATTACAGGTGTATGCTAACCTATACCAGGCTTAAAAACATGTAAAATTTAAAATGGCATTAATTAGCCAGGCATGGTGGTACATGTAATCCCAGTACTTGGGAGGCTGAGATAGGAAGATCTCAGATTTGAGGCCAGTGTCAGCAACATAGTGAGACTCAGCAGCTTAGTGAAACCCTGTTTCAAAATGAAAAATAGAATAGGGTTTTGGGTCTAACTCAGAGATAGAACACCTCTGGGTTCAGTCCCTGGTGCCAAAAATAATTTTTAAAAAATATTTTTACATAAACTGGGTTAGTATTGCCTAGACATAATAGAGGGTCGATGAATTCGAGGTGCATTTCCTATTTGACTTGCTACCAATACAGATCTGGTTTTGACTATGATGAGTCACCATTTAAATCAGAGTCATCAAACTATCATCATCACTGGGCTCTATTTCCATGAACTCACTTCTAACCACTGATGCACAGTTTTGATAGACCAATGAACTTAATAAAGAAACGCGAAGCTGGAAAAAATAATTCCCCACTGACCTACTTACGAGTGCACGTAGAAGTAGTGAACTTTTACAAGCCGGAACACACAAAGAGAGAACCCACGCAACACATCTGGCGCTACCTACAACCTTTCAGGTTCTGATCCTGCAGCACGTTCATCAACCATTTCATTTTCTCTCCACCCTTTCAGTTCAAGTTTCCTAAAAGTCTTTGTGTATCTGACTCATCTGGACATAAATCCCTGGAATCTTAAAATGAAACTTGTGCAGGTATATTCAGATGATGACCAAGGCTAATATTACTTTTAAACTTAGCACTGGAGCTAAAACATTCTCATAAATCTCAGGATGCCATCCCAAAGACAGCTCTATGAGTTCCCAAAGGTCTATGGATTTTTTTTTTTTTTTTTTTTGCAGTACTGGGGATGAAACCCAGGGGCATTCTACCTCTGAGCTGCATCCCCAGCCCTATTTTTTATTCTTTATTTTGAAACAGGGTCTTACTGAGTTGCAAAGGGCCTCAATAAGTAGCTGAGGCTGAGAACCATGATCCTCCTGTCTCAGCCTCCCAAATGCTGGGATTAAAAGACCCAGCAGGTCTACGGATTTCAGTTGCAGGAATGGAGCACAGTTTGAATAAAAGGGGAGATATGTAAAACCTGCAGAGATCACGGAAGGTTTGGGGGCAAGAATGTGGTTGGAGCTCTGTGAAAAGATGGTGGTAAGTAATATAAGACATCAAGCAGAATGGAAGGATGAACCATGTCATTCTAGATGGGTATCTGTGAGTCAACCAACCTCATGGGAGGTCACTCTCCTCTTGTTTCTCTGCCCCACCTGCCTTCTTTCAGTTGCTCTAAGAGAACTATCTATTTTAAGGTCATTTCTTGCATCATTTTCCTGGATACAATTCCCAAGTTCCACACTTTGTATAAGCCTGGCTCCTTCTTCATTATCTGAGCCAAAATAAAGCTTTTTCAGTAGTTTTTAATAAGGTGCCTCACATTTTTTTCCACATCATCCATTCTTTGCCTTTGAGGTTTGTATTAGTTCCCAATAGTTGCTATAACAAATTACCACAAACATAATATTTTAAATTTTTTTAATCTTTTCACAGTTCTTGAGGTAAAAAGTCAGAAAGTTGCATCCCCTCTAGAAGAAAATCTATATCCTTCCCTTTTCTACCTTCTAGAGGTCGGCCGCATTTTTTGGCTTATGGACCCTTCATTTTTCGCATCACATTCCCCTTCTCTACCTTTACTTCCATATTTACTTCCATAGTCACAGTGCCTTCTCTGAATCTGACCTTCTCGGTTCCCTCTTATAAAAGACTCTAGTAATGACAATTGTGCCCACCCAGATAACTGAGGATCATCTCTCCATCCCAACATTCTTAATGAATCACGTCTGCAAAGTCCATTTTGCCATGGAAGGTAACATAATCACAGTTTCTAGGGATTGGGATGTAAACATCTTTAGGGGCCATTATTCAGCCTACCTTAAGGCTTTCATCACATCTCACCATTTGTCAGTTTACTTTTTTCTTTTCTATGTTACACACCAGACTAAGTTCCATGGATTTAAAAGAAACTATCACTATGTTATAGTGCTTAATGCATAGCAAACCATTATTAAATATTTAGTAAATTACAGCAAACGTGTGAAGATGAAGGGGGTGGCCAGGATATATTCTAATGAAGATGGGCATGGCTATTCTGTCTATGCCAGATTTCACTAAAAAAAAAAAAAAATGGTAGAAGAGTGAACCAATCTTGATCAAGATGATTTCCTTTTGCTACTCTGGAAGAAATAATAGCCCTGGTGTAGGATTCTAACTGGTCTTGCTGGCTTGGGTGTCTCCCTCTTGGGCCAATACTCGTGGCCATGAAAATAAGGTGAAGTGACTATCAGAACCATCTGGGTCAGGGAAGGGCATTCCTAAAAATTAATTAATTAAATTCTAGGCCATACAGAAGGTTCTAGAAGTTCTAGGCTGGAAAGACAGATTAATGTCTATCCATTGATATCCCAGCACTTACTGCTAATAAAAGCTGTCACTAAAGCTTCTCAAATCATCAGCCCTCTTTCATTTCATCTGTATGTATATATCTTCTGTCTCTAACTTTCTTTCTCTAGTTTTTCTCCAGTCTCTATCTTTCCCATTACTTTTTCTGGCTTCTTCATTATACATGACTGATACACAAAACTAAACTATTTACTTAAATGTGTTATGCCCAATCAAATAAAGCTTTGCATTCCTAGTCCTTAATTTTAAAAGTAAGTGAGTTAGAATGTTCTACACTTGAGGGTTGAAGGAAGAGAGCCATTTGTTAGAAATCCTTGAGACCTGGCACTAATTCTTTAACTAGCTAGGAAAACAGGATATGTTGCTGGCCCAGATTTTTTTATAATGTGCTTTAATTTGTGTATTATAGTCTCACATCATAATGTAAAACACATTAACAGTAACATACATGCACATAGCACTTGGTACCTGCCCTCCTCACCTCCCCACTTCCCTCCTTCCTAAAACAGAGTACTGAGATTGATGTTGGTATATGCGCATACATACACATAGTCCCTGACAATGTTTCCATTAATGAACCTCATTCTTCCTCCTTCCCTTCCCCTAGACCACCTCCCTGGCTCCACTGAGGTTTCCCCTCCATTATCTAGAGTCACACTTGTATCCCAACTACTCCCTAGTTTGTACGTATTAGAGAAAAATATGACTCTTCACTTTCTGTGATTGGCTAATCTCACTTAACCTAATGTTCTCCAGATCCTTCTATTTTTCTTGCAAATGACATAATTTTGTTCTTCTTTATGCTGCGCAGAATTCCATTGTGTGTATTTCCCATAATTTTGTGATCTATTCATCTGTTGATGGACACCTAGGTTGGTTCCTTAATTTGGCTATTGTGAATTGTGCTGCTATAAACATGGGTATGCAGAGGTTACCATAGTTCTCTGGTTTCAACCCCTTTGGAAGGATACCCACCAGTGGTATAGCTGGATCTGATTCACAAATGTAAAAGTGAATAACACAGAAAGAAGGTTGTTCATAGTTCGGATGATGGGTTGCACATAAATTGAGGGAGGAGGCTGTTCTTAGGAATCAATACATTTCAATAATAATAAAGTTGATAATAGTAATAATAGTTACACTCTTTGTATAATTACCATGTGGAGTCACTGTTCCTAGCAGTTTACATGCATCAACTCATTTGATCCCCATTTGGGGGTAACTAAGGCACAATCATTAGAAAGACACTGTATCCCTGCACTACAGGCTCCTGTCAATCATCTGTGTGGATTGGAGTTGGTCCTGGGGTCAGGAGCAGTAGAGCCATTTATTGACCTGCCCTAAATGCTGCATTTGCGTCAGTCTTATTCAATCTTCCCAACAACCTACAAGATAAGCATTAATGTATTTCTCCCCTTGCCAGGCAATAGGTAAATTTTTTAAAAAGAAGATGTAATAAAAATGATCACAAATTATTGGCTGCTCCTCCCATCGAGAAATAGGAACTGCTTAGCCAAGACTGGTGAGGCACACCTGTAATCTCAGTACTTGGAAGGCCAAGACAGCAGGGTTGGTGGTTCAAGGCCAACTTTAGCAACTTAGCAAGACCCTGTTTCAAAATAAATAATAAAAAGGGTTGGGAATGTAGCTTGGATGTAGAATACCCAGTAAAGAGGGAAGAAGGGAGAGAGCAGGCTTGCCTTTCCCTTGAATCTGGGCTGCTACCATGACTTCTTTCAGTCAATAAAAGGTAAAGAAGTTGCATAGGGCCAGTTCTAGACTAAGGCTTTGTCTGGGTAGCTTCTTCTTTTACATTCTAGGAACCCAGTTGACATGTTGTAAGGAAATAAGGGAATTCAGGCTATACTGCTGGAGAAAAGGATTACATGAAGACACTTCAGAGGACAAGATGACAGACAGACAGAATGAATGAATGAATGAATGAATGAATGAATGAATGAATGAGGGAAACAAACTGGAGCTGTATAGAAGAGCACTCCAGCCAACAAATGCCACCCAGGCTCCCACATGCAAGAGAAGCTTCTTACATTTTTAGCCAAACTATCTACCAACTGTATGCACTAATACTGGAGACCAAAAAAATACCACCAAAACTTCCAGTCAATCCTCAAACTCATGATCAATAACAAATCACTGTTGTTTTTAAGATACTAAGTTTGGGGGTACTTTGTTACTATATAGATATAAAGATATAGATATACATACATACATACATACATACGTATATATACTCACACAGACACATATATATGTATATATAACATATATATATATTTGAAATAAAAATTTTTTCCCATCCCCCTGTTACACAGTGTTCATCAGTGTGAACGGCATATGTGAGAGTTACTTAATATAAGTATCTGTGCTTGTAGGAATGCACATAGATACAGAGATGGGTATAATATAAGAAATACTGTTCCCCCAGAGAACAAGGGACCTTATCCTAGAGCCAAATGGCACTAACCCTGGATCTCACCTGTGGATGAAACTAAAAAAACAACAGCAAGAATGCATGGCTGCACTTGGCCACTACAACCATCCAAACAGAGCAACACACAGTCACATGGCTGTCAGAGTCGCAATCCATCAGAGGGAGGGAGCAGGTGACTTGCTTTGCTCTATAGTCTCAGCAACTAGCCATCTTCATCCTTCCATTTCAGCAGGACCTCAAGGATCCAACATCTTTAGTTCCACATGATGGTGGGTGAATGATGGTGATTCCTCCAGTCAGCCATGCACCATGGGAAGCTGCATGTTCCTGGGTCTACCTTGCTGGATCCACCTTTTAGATTGTTCTCAACACCTGGAACCCCTAGATTTAGATCATTCCTGCTCTGATCTGTACCTGGTAAGTGATTTTTCTTGGCTTATATATTTGCACATCTTGTTCAGGTCCCATCTATCTGACCTTTCAAGGTGGTCAAGAATATTCAGGCTTTTGGCTCAGACCTGTGTAGGGGATGATCCTTTGTCAAACTTACAGCTACCCATGACCTTGCACTACCCAATTACCAATAAGCACTCTCTGAACGCCTCCCAAGTGTTCCAGAGATAACAAGAAGAAGCATCAGCTCTGACCCCTCTTCTGTCATCAGGAGCTTCCAAACTGAAGTCCTATTTTCCAACTCTCCAAAAGAATATTGGGTTCTACTTAATAAATACACTGGTAAATACAAAGTTATATCCCACACATGGACACCTAATTTGCAGTGAATCAGAAAACCATAAAACATATCTGACACTAAATTATATTACACAGAAGTCAATCATTTCTTGAGAATTCATGATACCCTTCAGAATCTTAGTCTCCAGAATATCATTATGAATTTCAGTTATTACTCCGCTTGCACAGCAAAGAAACACCAATTAGCTGAGATTTCCGATCGAGAGAAAGCCAGCTAAGCCTGTTCTCACTTGAGAGGAAAGAAAGACATTAGCAAAACAGAGAAAACAAGCAGAAAGTAGAGGAGAAAGTATCCATTTTTTAGAAATACAGACTTTTTGTTTTGGTACTGGGAAATCGAACTCAAGGGCATTCTACATCTGAGGTACGCCTTCAGTCCTTTTTATTATTTTGTTTTGAAACAGAATCTCCCTAAGTTGCAGAGGCTAGTCTTGAACCTGAACATCTCCTATCTCAGTCTCGCAAGTACTGGATTACACATGTACACCATGATGCCCGGCACAAATGCAAGCTTTAATTCTTCTAACCTCCCTTCACAGCTCTGGGACTAGGCCACTCTAGCGAATAATTGATGATTCCTGGGGACAGTGTAACCACGCCAGAACCTCCATTGCAGACTCAACTTGGGTGGAGTGGCAGGAGAGCTCATTACTTTATTCTTTTGAGACAAAGACTGCTGGTTGTTTGAGACCAAAGAAAGAAAGAAAAAAAGAAAAGAAAAAAACTTTTTCATATCCTAAGGAGGTGGAGAGCTGAGGAAGGTAATTACTAAAAGATTTATGCTTTGATATTAGAAGTACAGGAGCCACTCCAAAGAGACATGTGTGGCTCACAATGTGACCAGAGTCATTGCACCAAGGTGTTAATGGCATCCAGCTGAGTTCTGGAAATATGTTTCAGAAAAATGTCCAAAAGCTGAAGTGAGGAATTTGTCTTCCCACAGAATTAGTTAAGGCCTCTAATTTGTTGAGAAAGGAATTACCAGCTCAAGGCTTTGCAAGGCTGCAGTAATTAAACTAACAAATTATAAGTACATTTATCTGGATAAAAGCTATTCATCACCCAGAGGGTGTGACTGCCATATTCCACACGCTCAGCATTCACAATGCTTCTCATCAGGCACCTACCTGCTCTATACTGTGAGCGCAGTTCACTTAGGGAACAAGGACCTTCACCCAGTTCCATCTTTCCATACCGTGAGTGACAGACCACACCGATAGCTGCAGGTTGCAAAGAGAAGGGGAGGAGGAGGGGAGGTCCGATCCATTTTAATGCCTGCAGCAGCAGGAAATTAAATCTTCTATGCAAAGCTCTGTGGCCAGCATAAGATATGAGCAGAAATATCTAAGTGTGGATATAAATGAGAAAGGTCAAAGAATTATTTTTCTTCCTCACCTTCATGCGATTTATTGGGAAACTGGCATATCATTACTCAAAAAGATAGAAGTGAGACCATTACAGTTTCTTCTACTTTACTGGCTCAGTCAAACTTTGCATTTCAGAGCGGCTCCTCACACCAGGGGTGAGGGCACTTATGCCTCCTGGTTTACCCAGGGGTGGGAATAAAAATGATGAAGTCTGAGCGCCTGTCTACATTGCCAGTTAATGATTTGCATGTGATTTAATGATGTCCACTGTGTCACCAGCAAACGTGACAGGCCCGCTTGTTAGCCCATTATCACTGAGAAAATATTAAATAATAGCCTCTACTTCCTGTGTCTTTTGGATGGACCCAGAATCTTGACTAGCTCCTTTTTAAGGGAAGTTTTGTCACTGATTCCCTGACCCATCCTCAGAGTAGTCTAAAATCTGATCTCTTTGGAAATGAGAATAAAGAGCAGAATCCAGTGCCTAGGGCTGTAATGGTTGTCATTGGCTGACTTATCCCCAGTCTGATGATTCTGAATTTGGGGCTTCTCCTAAGACACCCAAGTTTTCTAATTTAACTCCTGCTCTGAGATTGCAACCATTCCCTCTCCCTACTACACACACAGGTGCACACACGTGGGACAGCTTGATTTGGTTGGTTGGTTTTAAAGGATGAATTGTATCCAAAATTCATCTGCTAAGGACTTAATCTCTAGTACCTCCATATGTAACTATATTTGGGAAAAGAATCTGTATAGAGAAAAACGAATTTATTAGAGTGGGTCCTAATCTTCTAGGACTGGTGTCCTTATAGGAAGAGGAGATGAGGCCACAGATACACACAGAGGGAAGGCTGTGTGAAGACACAAGAGAAGACAAGTATGGGAGGGCAGCCCCGGAAGAAACCTGCCCTTCTAACACCTGGATCTCACTTCCATCTCCAGAACTGTGATAAAATGCATCTCTGTTGCTTAATCCCAGCCTGTGGTATATTGTCATTGTGGCCCCAGAAGACTCATATAGTTGGTTTGTCTTTCAATATGCCTGGATGAGTTTATCCTCCCTGGGATATAAGCTAAGTCACTTGTGGTTTCTGGCACAGACGGGCAGGATGATTAAGTCAATATGGTCTGGAAGGGCTATTGTGGAATCACATGTTGAACCGATCATGGACTGGGATCTTTAGCTTCTTCTGTGTGTCAGCACCTGTTGGGATTTTGGGGGGTTCAGGGGTGTTTACTGGGAGACCCAGCAGAACTGAGAGCTATGACCTAATTGATCCCTTAATTGCACTCCTGAAACCAAACCTAATAAGGAGAGTGGGATGAGACACAGAGGGAGATATACTGAGTGATGTGTGCATGTATCATTTTGTGTGGTTTTTTTGTTTTTTGTTTTTTTTTTTTGTTTTTTGTTTTTGGTGGTACTGGAGTTCCTGGAAGCCCTTCTACCTCCAGGTTACACTCCCAGACCTATTTTATATTTTTGAAACAGGGTCTTTTACTCCAGCACGGCTGGCTTCGAATCTGCGCAATCCTCCCTTCTCCGCCTCCCAAGCGCGGGGATTACAAGTGTGCACCACCACGCCCGACCTGCATGTATCATTTTGAATATCACTATAATTCATAACTGCAATGCACCAATAAATATATAAACAATGCGTGTGTGTGTGTGTGTGTGTGTGTGTGGAATGACTAAGAAAAAAATCATCCTAATTTTAAGTAATTTAGAGACTTTTGGATTAGTAAAGCAAAAGGCACATTTTGGATAATAAAAGTAAGACATCCAGGGCTGGGGTTGTTGCTAGGGGAAATGGATGGCAGTGTATGCACTGATCTATGCAGCAAGTTTTGAGCTACATAAACAATTTTTAAGGGAAACTCATCCCTCCATACTTCCATGCGTTATGGTGAGGTTGTTCAAAAAATAGATCCCTGGCTCAAGCTGTAGATAGTCATAGAAGAGGACATGAGATCCATGCAGAGCCGGTCAAGAATACTCCATGCCCCTGGCCATACTGCATAGCCAAGAAGAATGAATAACCCAAGCAGGTCCAACTGGGACCTTCCCTGAATAAGTCCATACAGGAGGAGAGATATCCATATTCACGATCCCATGTCTTTTCCCAAAGGTTTGCAGAGAGGAAAGATGCAAACCTGCAGCTCTGAGTAGCTATTTTCCTACAAGAAAGACCTAAGAGGTAAGAAGAGAAAAAGACTGTCTGAAAATATAGTTTAAATTCCCACTTGCGAATTCAATCCTGCCAGTGATTCTACGCTCTCCTCCCCCACTCTTGGTCAGGGAGGGCCAGTCTTAAACTGAATTTCTCCTACTTTTAACCAGAGCATCCTGATTAGCACAAGTTGATATTTATTGAATTAATACCTTGCTTTGGAGGAAGCTAAGCCACATAAGACATGGTCCCCACATCAAGGAGTTTATAAAATTGACTCAATAAGTCCTTTTGGACTGAATAGACAGATAGATAGATGGGCAGCAGGAGTAGTAAACAGTACACGCAATAAGAATTCAGAGAAAAGAAAAGTCTCTATAAGATGTTTTAGGGATGGACTCAGGAAGGAGGGAGAATTTGAAGAGCCCTAAGAATATGTAGGTTATAAAAAGAATGATCAAGCAGAAGCTGGGGCACCGAGCGGGGGCGCTCACCCCAGCAGGGGAAGGTGGTATGAGCAAAAGCCCAAGAAGAGATGGAGAACTTGCAAATTAACTTCATTTACTCTGGAGTTGAGGATTCATACAGAAAGTCAACAGAAGACAACACTAGAAAGGGGAATGGCATCAGCCTGAATTCCTTGGACAGTCGTTGAAGGAGTTTCAACCGGTTCAAGCCACTACAGCTTCTTGGACAGAAAGTGGTGTGAAGGAAGCAGAACTTGAGAGTGAGAAGCCTGATGGGAGTGTGGGTGTGGACTCAGAAGAAGCCCTGGGGGTAGGAAGTTCCATGCAAGAAGCTGATTCTGAAGCCTCTGACTGTGGGTGTGAAGACCTGAGTGCGACCCAGAGGAGATGGGTTCAGGCAAGCAGCTGGCTTCCCTGACATCTCCTCGAGACACGCTTCTGGGACACAGAAAGCCCAGGGACACCATAAGGTGGATTTCATGGTAGGCCCTTCTCCCAGGAACAGACTATAGTTCATTTCATGTCACCAGCAGGGCACACTGGTTACCAAATGAGTGAAGGGTGTGTGTATGTGTGTGTGTGTGTGTGTGTGTGTGTGTGTGTGTGTGTGTGTGTGTGTGTTGCTGGGCATGGGGCATTTTACCTCTGAGCTATACCCCCAGCCTTTCATTTTAATTTCAAAACAGCATCTTGCTAAGTTACTGTGTGCTGGTCTCAAACTTACAATCCTTCTATGTCAGCCTCCCCAAAACTAGAATTGTAGATGTGTAACACCAAGCTCAGTACGTGTGAACATTTTTCTTTTATTTTTTTCTAGTACCAGGAATTGAACTTGGGGACATTCTACCTCCAATTACATCTCTAAACCCCTAGCCATTTATTTATTTATTTATTTATTTATTTATTATTATTTTGAAACAGGGTCTCACTAAATTAATAATGCTGGTCTCAAACCTGCAATCTTCCTGTCTTAGCCTCCCAAGTAACTATGATTACAGGTGTGCTCTACTGTGCCTTGCATGCACAAACATTTTTAATAAGAAAAATTCACAAAACTTACTGGTCCAATTATTGTGGATTATACGTGCCTTTTCTGGGCAAATATCCAGTAACCTACTCTGGGAATTCAGATAGAAAACTTATTTTTTTTTTTTTTTTTTTTTTTTGTGGTAGTGGGGATTGAACCCGAGGGTGCTCTTTTATTTATTCTTTTTATTTTGAAACAGGGCATTGCTATGTTCCCATACACTCGCCTTGAAACTTTGATCCCCCTGTCTCAATCTCCCAAATACTGGAATTCCAGGCATGTACTATGGTGCCAAGCTTACAGAAAGAAAACTTAAATATAACTTTGGAATTATCTTCTGAATGCTGGTCTCAAACCTGCAGTGTGTGAATGAGTAACTGTTATCAGCCCAAATCCAGAGGAGATGTTATTGGAATGCCGCGACAAAGCTGGAAGGTAGATTCAGAAAGAAGAGTTTCTGCATTTAATAAGAACATTTTTGTTGAAGATTTACAGTGAACTACATTAAAATACAACAAGACATTTGTAGAGGACAGCACAGCTTCCAAAGCCCAACCATGTCTATGTCTGATTTTACCCTTTTCATAGTACATTAGGGTAAAGGAGCAGATATGGTCCATCATCAGCCTTTAGATGGAAACAATTTGAGGCTGGGAGAAGTAAAGGGGCTTCTCCAGCCTCTTATCAGGCCGTGCTGAGCCCAGGCTTGGGATCCGACTGTCGCAACTCCATGTCCAACAGGACACAAGGGCAGAGGCATCAGGGATTGCTACCTGCAACTGCTGCAGGGCTGGAATTCACCCTAAGTGCACAGAGATAGAAGGGGGATGTTGGGCTAGAAGAATGCAAGTCCTAGCTCAGCCTCCAGCCAGCAGTATGACCCTGTAAGCGTATAAATCACTGACCCTCGCTAGTGCCATTTGGAAAAGGAGGCAGTGAGTCTAGCGTAGAGCAGGCAAGAATAACAGAATGAGAGCCCAGGAAGCTCTGTACTGCTCCCCCTGCAGGAGCAGGTCAAACCCCCAGGACCCTCCACTGCAAATGCCCAAGGAGCCCCATTACCCCGGAGAAACTGAGTCTGGATAGCTCATAACGACCTATGTTATAGTTTATGAAGAGCTAGAAAAGAAGAGTTCAAAGGCTCTAGATATTTAAAAAAATAATAAGATACAAATGTTAATTACTATATTTTCTGGGGGTTCTGGGGATGGAACCCAAGGGTATGCTACCTCTGGGATATGCATTAGAGAGTACTGATCCCAAGTATTACAGTGTCTGCCTCTGAGCCACCTCCAGCTCATGTCTGAGCTCTAAAGAGGACGAGGTCATCATAATCACAGTCCCTATAGGGAGCAGGAGGAGGGTGGAGTAAAAACTACAAGCACTAGTGACATCTGTGTAAGACACTGAGCCCCCATGTGTGGTACAGGCAAGCCACTCACCTGCAAGCCTGCCTTCCTTCACTGGAAAGTGGGATGGCTACCCTACACACCTCCTGGAGAAGATAGAAACGAGCAAAGCAAAGCGCCTGGCCCAGGTGACACATGACCTTACATCCTGTGATGCTGGTGCTGCTGATCTGGCTTTCCAAATCAGCATGGCCAAAGTGTGGCATAAGTGGTCCCTCTCTGGTGTTTCCAGAGGACAGCTCCTGCTTCAGCCAGCCAGTGGCCCTTTTCTTGTAGGAAACCTTTGGACAGGACCTACTCAACCACCTTAAGCCACAGGGAGGCAGGTAACGAGGGCTGGCCAATCAAAGCATCCCATTCCCTGGCCATGGAGATTATTTCTGGAATGGACAGGTGACCCCAGCAAAGCACATCCAAATTCCCTCATAAGAGCAGATATATAGCCAGGTGTGGTGGCTCACGCTTGTAATCCCAGCATTTGGGAGGCTGAGACCAGAGGATCACGGTTCATGGACAGCCTCAGCTACTTAGTGAGGCCCTCTGCAACTTAGTGAGACCCTGTTTCAAAATAAAGAATAAAAAATAGGGTTGGGGCTGTAGCTAGGAGGTAGAATGCCCCTGGGTTCCATCCCCAGACCCCCCCCCAAAAAAAAGAGCAGATATATGAATTCTGGGAGAGAAAAGGTCTTTCTTTCTCTAAGACTGGGAGCTGAAGTTACAATATGGACTTAGAGCAGCTCCAAGAGCAAGCACTGGCAAGAAAGAAGGTAAGGAGAAGCCAGGTACCCCAAGGATGGAGAGCTAAGTCTGAAGAGCCCCAAGGCTTAGTCAAATAGGGGCCTGGCTCCAAACTGTGCATGGTAGTACATGCCTGTAATATCAGTGCTGAGAAGGCTGAGATAGGAAGACCACAGGTCCCAGGAAAACCTCAGAAATTTAGAGAAACTCTGCAACCTAGAGAGACCCTGTTTCAAAAACAAAGAAATAAAAAGGGCTAGTGATATAGCTCAGAGGTAGAATGCCCCTGGGTTTAATCTTTAGTGAAAAAAAGAACCTGGCTCCACACTTTGGGCTTTCCCATTGGGTGAGCCAGTAGTGTTCCTACTATGCTAAAAGCAGCCAGAGTTGGTTTCTGGCTCTTGTACCAAAATCCCCACTAACTTGGCCTGCTGCTGTGTGGCTGGAACAGGTCTGGCAGCCTGAGCACCAAGCCAGACCCACCTCCATGGAGAACCAAGAGGTACATCTCAGGACTGAGGCGGTCACAGCATCCCTGCTGCATCATGGCAGACTCCATAGCACAGGGCACCTTCGCAAGCAAGAGCTGGAGAGGAGGAAATGGCAGAGGCCAGGTGTCATTCCAAAGGACTGTCTGCCAGCAGCAACATTTAAAATACATTGGGTTTCTAAATTGTGTATTTCCTATAAAATGCATCTTACTTTACCCTTTCTTATTTTTTTCCTTTATAAGAAGCCATTTGAACTGGGCCTGGGCTGTATGGCTGGAATTTGGGGTTATCTTAAAAAGAAAGAATGAGAACATCTTTCTTTCCTCCAAATCCAACTCCTATGTGAAGACTGGAACCCTCTTTCCAATGACAGACTTTCTTACTCTAGAGGAAAAAGAAACAAATTTTGGAGCACGAGCTATCAGGCCATTATGTTCCCCTGTAACACATCAAAAACTGGACGTGGTGGCACACACCTATAATCCCTTGTGAGGCTGAGACAGTAAGATTTCGGGTTCAAGGACAGACTCAGAAATGTAACAAGACTGTCAGCAACATAACAAGACCCTGCTCAAAAAATAAATAAATAAAAAGGGCTGAGAGTATAGGTCACAGGTAGAATGCCCTTGGCTCAATCCTCAGTACCATGATAAAGGAAGGGATGGAGGGATAGAGAGATGAAGGGAGGAAGGGGAAAAGTGACAGAAAAGAAAGAAGGATTTTGAAGGTTGGAAGAATCGGGAAGATTTGGGCTGCAACCAAGGAGAGTAGAAAAAGTGCTACATTAGAAAGGTACACTGTCAGCATCCAGAGCCCATGCCGTTATTCAAAACAGATGTTGTTCCTGGAAAGCCAGGGTTAGCAGGCAAGGAGGGAAGTATCCAAGTCTCATCAAGGCAGGCAAAGCGCAAGCCCTGACTCTGGCCAACTTCAGCAGGGACGCCCACTGGGTTGCCATCCATGGGTGAGCAGGAGTGTTGCCAGACTGCCACCAGGAGCTCGCCAATCCCTGCCAATTGTGAGAGGCTGCCAGGCTCAGGGTTCCTGAAGTCGTCAGGGGCTATGTAACGTGTTGACTCTGAAGACCCCTCCCACAATGCCTCCGATCAAGACACCACTAGGCACCTCTTACAGGAGAGGATGTTATGGAAAGAGCTCCTGCATTTAAGTATTCCAGCCATACTGGTGACCCCAGAGCATGCAGAGCAAGGAGACCAGAGTGGACTAATAACCATCAGATGGTCACTGTTAAAGCATGGGAAACCGTGGCAGGACACCCAGAGGGCAATCAGCAACCTCCAGGCTGTCGGTGCGTTTACTGACATTCCTCACTACTAAAGCAGAGGCTCCACCATTGCATAATGGAAACCTACTCAGTAGAAATTTTACACTGTCCTTCCCCAAGGACATATATTTACTTAATCATGAATTCTATACCTGTGCCGCTATTCTGATAACAGCATGTATATTGTAAAACACATAAAAATAGATATTTTTCTGGCTGGGGTGCAATGATAGAGTGCTCACCTAGCATATGAGAAGCTCTGGGTTTAATTCCTGGCACCTCCTCCAAAGAAAACCCAGAGGCATTCTACCTCTGTAATACACCTCTGGCCCTTTTTATTTTTATTTTTTTATTTTTTATTTTTTTTAATTTATTTTTATTTTTATTTTTTTTTTATTTTTTTTTAATTGGTGCACTGTATTCATACATCATAGTGGGATACATACTTTTGTAGACATACATGCACACATTGCCCAGTCAGTCCCCACCCGATCCCCACCCCATTCTCTCCCTATCCCTCCCTCCCATGCTTGGCTTAGTGATTGACATCTAATATTATAGCAATTTATCAAAAATTAAAAATGATAATCTCACATAACAGTTTCATTTGTCTGATACCAAGCTTTTGATGACTTAAAGATAACATTTCAATATTTCTTATTACTTTCTTTCTTACCAGAGAATCTATTTTTTCTATTTTTTAGGTGAAACTATCATATATTTATATATTTATTTTTCAGGAAAAAAAATCTATCCTAATATGGAATATGGACTCTAGGTACCCACAACGATCTTGAAAAAGAACAAAGCTAGAAGATGTATATTTTCTGATTTCAAACCATATAAAGCTACAATAATTGAAACAGTG
Organism: Muscardinus avellanarius; assembly: GCF_963383645.1. Lineage (NCBI taxonomy): Eukaryota > Metazoa > Chordata > Mammalia > Rodentia > Gliridae > Muscardinus > Muscardinus avellanarius. The sequence goes on from NC_137803.1 coordinate 24,421,734, forward strand.
TAGTACTATTCTAAAGGAAGATATATAAACCATTGAGGTTAAATAAAAGCCTAGAGCTAAATTCTTCCCTATATTGTCAAGTTATTTTTGACAAGGTTTCCATGAACATTTGGTGGGGGAAATAATAATCTTTTAACTAAATATTGTTGAAAAATAATAATTACATGGAAAAGAATAAAATTGAACCCTTACCTAATCCCATATACAAGTATTAACTCAAAATAGATAAAAGACCTAAATATAAATCTTAAGACTATAAACTTTTAGAAGAAAATCTGGGTCATAAAACCTCACAACATTGAAATTGGCAGTGATTTCTTGGTTATGATTTCAATGGCACAGGCAACAGAAGAGTATACAAACTCCCTAAAAAATAAAAAACATATTGTATATCCAAAGACAATGTAAACAGAGTTAACAGTTACTAATAGAATGGGATAAAATATTTCCAAATGCTATATCTGAAGGTATATTAATATTCCAACTAGAAATCCTAAAAATTAACAACAATAAAGGCAAACAATACCCTTTAGAGATAGGTAAAAGACTAACATAAATAATGAATCTCCACAGATAACCAGTCTTAGTTGTCTGTTGGATGGAAAATCTTGTTTCTCTGGTTCTGGTGTGTGTTACCTATTTCTTCTTTGTAGTTAATCTCTTTGAGTATTTTCTCTAGTGCTGGTTTTGAAGACATAAATTCCTTCAGTTTCTGTTTGTCATGGAAGCTTCTTATTTCTCCATCTAATTTGATAGAAAGTTTTGCTGGGTAGGAAATTTTTGGCTGGAAGTTGTTTTCTTTCAAAATTGGGAATATGTTACTCCAAGCCCTTCTGGCTCTCATAACTTGGTTTGGGAAGTCTGGAGTGATTCTAATTGGTTTGCCTCTGAATGTCACTTGGCCCTTTGCTTTTGTTGCCTTTAAGATTCTCTGCTTGGCTTCCACATTGGTCATTTTGACAATTATGTGGCGTGGGGATCCTCTTCTCCGATCCTGTCTAAAGGGAGTTCTATACGTTTCCTGGACCTGCGTATCGACCTCTTGCTCTATGTCTGGAAAATTTTCTGCTATTACTTCCTTGAAGAGATTGTTGATCCCTTTGGTATCACTTTCTTTTCCCTCCTCTATTCCAATTATTCTTAGGTTAGCTCTCTTAAAATGGGCCCATATTTCTTCAATGTCAGATTCCTGCTGTCAGATATTTTTTCCTAGATTAGAAACTATGCGTTCATTTTTGGAATGATCATCTTCTAAGAGCGAGATTCTGTTCTCCATGTGTTCTAATCGGTTGTTTGTGCTTTGAATTGAGGCCTTTACTTCATTAATTGCATCCTTTATCTCTTTTTGGCTCTCTCTGAGTTCTTTTCGAAGCACCTCTATTATTTCTACAGTTATTTTCCTGATTTGATCTTCTAGAAATCTCTGATTTTCTGTTTTACCGGGTTCTGATGTTGTGGGGTTGTGAGCATTCATTGCTCCAGTATTATTCCTCTTTCCCATGATTTCGTAAGTTTGTGCCTTCTCTGGGTTCTTCCCTTGGGTCACTATGTCTTCATTTAAGGTGCTCTTTTTTTATTTTTATTTATTTATTTATTTTGGTGGTACTGGGGGTAGAACCTCCAGGCTATACTCCCAGACCTTTTTTTATATTTTATTTGGAAATAGGGTCTCACTAAATTGCTGAAAGCCGGACTTCCGGGAAGATGGCGACTGAGAAAAGCGGGGCTTAAGAGCCCCGCTAACAACAAATCTCCATTACCACAAAATCAGCGCCTTTCAAATCCAGAAAACAACATCACCAGAGAAACAAAAAAAATCACCAGGCTGCAGAGAGAAAGCGGACTGAGAACAGAGCCACAGAGGAGATCCTCACGCCCGAGGACGCGGCTTCACGCCGAGGACGCGGCAGCAGCGCCATACTGCCGGCGGCACCGGCAAATTCACGGAATGGCCACAGCAAGCCGAGGGGAGCCGCTGCGGAATAGCCAGGCGGGATTTCTCGGCGCAGAGGGCATCTAAAACTCCCAGTGGCTGAGCTCAGCACACGCTGCAGGGATTCAGAGTGGAAATCAAAACCAAGAAAAAAAATGCCAGCCCCACAGCCGAGGGCGTAGCAGCGGTGCCATATTGCCACCGGCGGCAGCAGCACCGAACTCACCAAATTCAGTACAGCTACATCTGCGTACTCAAAAACAGTGAGTCAAATTGCGGGCCACAGAGGAGAAATCCCAGTACTGTACTCACTGGGACTTGACCCAGTGGGAGAGGGGCGGTGGCAGTGATATCACACCATAGGAGAACGTGCAACCTGGCACCCTCCACAGTCTAAAGCAGCCTCTATCGACTCTCTGGGTCGGAGACTCTGTGATACAACCCAGTAAAGGAGAAGTGGGGTCTGAGATACTACTGACTCGAGATCCAGAGCACCTTAAGTGAAGTCATAGTGACCCAAGGGAAGAACCCAGAGAAGGCACAAACTTACGAAATCATGGGAAAGAGGAATAATACTGGAGCAATGAATGCTCACAACCCCACAACATCAGAACCCAATAAAACAGAAAATCAGAGATTTCTAGAAGATCAAATCAGGAAAATAACTGTAGAAATAATAGAAGTGCTTCGAAAAGAACTCAGAGAGAGCCAAAAAGAGATAAAGGATGCAATTAATGAAGTAAAGGCCTCAATTCAAAGCACAAACAACCGATTGGAACACATGGAGAACAGAATCTCGCTCTTAGAAGATGAGCAATCCAAAAATGAACGCATAGTTTCTAATCTAGGAAAAAATATCCGACAGCAGGAATCTGACATTGAAGAAATATGGGTCCATTTTAAGAGAGCTAACCTAAGAATAATTGGAATAGAGGAGGGAAAAGAAAGTGATACCAAAGGGATCAACAATCTCTTCAAGGAAGTAATAGCAGAAAATTTTCCAGACATAGAGCAAGAGGTCGATACGCAGGTCCAGGAAACGTATAGAACTCCCTTTAGACAGGATCGGAGAAGAGGATCCCCACGCCACATAATTGTCAAAATGACCAATGTGGAAGCCAAGCAGAGAATCTTAAAGGCAACAAAAGCAAAGGGCCAAGTGACATTCAGAGGCAAACCAATTAGAATCACTCCAGACTTCCCAAACCAAGTTATGAGAGCCAGAAGGGCTTGGAGTAACATATTCCCAATTTTGAAAGAAAACAACTTCCAGCCAAAAATTTCCTACCCAGCAAAACTTTCTATCAAATTAGATGGAGAAATAAGAAGCTTCCATGACAAACAGAAACTGAAGGAATTTATGTCTTCAAAACCAGCACTAGAGAAAATACTCAAAGAGATTAACTACAAAGAAGAAATAGGTAACACACACCAGAACCAGAGAAACAAGATTTTCCATCCAACAGACAACTAAGACTGGTTATCTGTGGAGATTCATTATTTATGTTAGTCTTTTACCTATCTCTAAAGGGTATTGTTTGCCTTTATTGTTGTTAATTTTTAGGATTTCTAGTTGGAATATTAATATACCTTCAGATATAGCATTTGGAAATATTTTATCCCATTCTATTAGTAACTGTTAACTCTGTTTACATTGTCTTTGGATATACAATATGTTTTTTATTTTTTAGGGAGTTTGTATACTCTTCTGTTGCCTGTGCCATTGAAATCATAACCAAGAAATCACTGCCAATTTCAATGTTGTGAGGTTTTATGACCCAGATTTTCTTCTAAAAGTTTATAGTCTTAAGATTTATATTTAGGTCTTTTATCTATTTTGAGTTAATATTTGTATATGGGATTAGGTAAGGGTCCAATTTTATTCTTTTCCATGTAATTATTATTTTTCAACAATATTTAGTTAAAAGATTATTATTCCCACCACCAAATGTTCATGGAAACCTTGACAATATAGGGAAGAATTTAGCTCTAGGCTTGTATTTAACTCCAATGGTTTATATATCTGCCGTTAGAACAGTATTACACTGTTTCAATTATTGTAGCTTTATATGGTTTGAAATCAGAAAATATATATCTGCTAGCTTTGTTCTTTTTTAAGATCGTTTTGGGTATCTAGAATTCATATTCCATATTAGGATAGATTTTTTTCTGAAAAATAAATATATGAATATATGATAGTTTCACCTAAAAATACAGAAAAAAATATGCTCTGGTAAGAAAGAAAGCAAAAAGAAATATTGAAATGTTATCTCTAAGTTATCAAAAGCTTGGTATCAGACAAATGAAATTGTTATGTGAGATTAACATTTTTAATTTTGGATAAATTGCTATAATACTAGATGTCAACCACTAAGCCAAGCATGGGAAGGAGGGATGGGGAGGGAATGGGGTGGGGATCGGGTGGGGGCTGACTGGGTGATGTGTGCATGTATGTCTACAAAAGTTTGTATCCCACTATGATGTATGAATACAGTGCACCAATAAAATAAAATTAAATTAAAAAAAAATAAAATACTTAACAGAAAAAAAATAAAAAATAAAAAAATAAAAAATAAAAAATAAAAAATAAATAAAAAATAAATAAAAAATAAAAAATAAATTGCTGAAAGCCTCACTAAGTAGCAGAGGCCAGCTTCGAACCCGTGCAATCCTCCTGTCTCAGCCTCCCAAGTGCGGGGATTACAAGCGTGTGCCACCACGCCCAGCTTGATTTTTTTTATTTTGAAATAGAGTCTCACTACATTGCAGAGACCCTCACTAAATTGCTGAGATTGGCCTCAAATCTGCAATCCTCATGTCTCAGCCTCCCAAGTACTGGGATTACAGGTATGTACCACCACTTCTGGGTATAGACCCCAGGTTTTGTCTAAACGCTAGAATAAAGAAGCAAATAATCTTTCTACTAATTATCTTGCTGAGTATATTATTGGCCAATATACAGGTAGGATAAGATTTGACCTTAGCAATGGCAGATGTAAATGCATATTTTAATTTTATTTTATTTATTTATTTTTTTTGGTGGTACTGGGGTTCCTGGAAGCCCTTCTACCTCTCCGGGATACACTCCCACGGGCTACACTCCCAGACCTATTTTTTAACATTTTTATGTGGAAACAGAGTCTCTTAAGCCAGCGAGGCTGGCTTCGAACCAGCGTGATCCTCCTGTCTCCGCCTCCCAAGCGCGGGGATTACAAGTGTGCGCCACCACGCCCGGCGTAAATGCATATTTTAAATAAAGCTTTTTATTTCAGTCTTGTGGGCCAGCCTCTTGCTGGGTGATTGCACGGTTGCTGCTTTCGCCTCCTGTTGGGTCTGATGAGGAACTTGCACGGGATCGGTGTGGGCTCCGCAGTCGCCTGCGCTCTCTCTCCTATCTGCCTGAGTGCCACCTCCAATCCTGAGTTTCCTTCCAGAACTCTTCAAGCCACTCATCCATTTTGTGCATGGGAATTAAGAGGTGACTAGATAACATAATCTCTAAATCCACTTAATCAAGCAAATGTACAGAAAAACACACTAGAAGCCAGCAATGTATTCCTCAAGATACTTCAAGACCTGTGTGTCAAACAGACCCCCACCATAGGGACCAAGTGAGGTGAGGTGCGGGGTCCCTACAGATAAAAACTCTATCAATGTTGTGTTTGCTTTTTAGATTATAAATACAAGAAGAGGAATCTTACTATTTTCCCACAGACTGGTAGATCATTTGCCACAGTCCTACCCACTTTGTAGACCCATCACAGAGACCCTTGGCTGAGGGGCTGGGTCTTCTTCCAACACACTCCTCTTCTCACCCACACCCCAGCTAAAGAAACTCCCAACACCAAATCCTTCCATTGCCCATAAGACAGAATCCAGATTCTTTAGCATGGCACAGAAGCTTTTGCACCACATTGCTGGATCTTTCCAACTGTTTCTCTTTACCCCACATCAGCCCCAGCCATCGCTTCTCCAAAAGACCACATTCTTTCAGGTCTTTGTGATTGCTTTTTTTCTCTAAAGATGAGCTTCCTTTCACTTTGCCTTCCTTACAATCTACATATCCATTTCCAACTCCAAGTCACATCCTGCCCACCCTGTAACGCAGGGACTGCCTCTACCAATTCAAGGTACAATGACAGTTACATTATCTTTTCACACTTAATTATTTCAACACTCACCTTCCCCTTGACACAGCTCCACAACCTTGACTTTTTTTTTTTTCTAACAAACTAAAGGAACTAGATCCATGCCAGAAGCATCAATCTACTGCCCAGCCAAGGATGCTACGGTTACCTCCCCTTGCCCAGCTGTCTCATTTTTTAAGCCCTGGACACTTGTCACTGTGTACACACTTCACAGTCACTTGTCCTCTGCACATAGCCCCATAAACACATGTCCACTCTGCGAGTTGCTCCAGCTGGCCCAAACCCCTCCATGGGCCCCTAACTTGGACTTCAAGGTCATCTTCCTTATGCTCACACCCATGCAACTACCCATTATCCCAAAGTGAAATCCTCAAATAGCAGTGGATCCTGGGAATCTTCCAACTTCAGCCTCTCAAAACCAGCCCCCACCCCGAAAAACATTGGGTCTTTTAGATAGAAACCTAGTCACAGTATGGACAGCTCTATTCTTCAAAGTAATTCTAAGCAAAGGGTGCTGACACATGTCTGTGATCCCAGTACTAGGAAGACTGAGACAGGAGGATTTCAGGTTCGAGGATGGCCTCGGGAACTTAGTAAGACTCTCAGCAACCTAGTAAGACCCTGTTTCGAGACAAAAAGTAAAAAGAGCTGAAGATGTAGCTCAGGCGTAGAATGTTCCTGGGTTCATTTACTACTACTACTACTACTACTACTAATAATAATAATAATAATAATAATAATAATAAACCTGTTTGGACTATTCTAAAGGCTCATGTGTGTTAAGGGAATAAGGGAAGGAAGGATATTGGTGGGGGCAGCGAGGGTAAGGAAGGAGAGATACGGAGTACTGAGCCCTGGAACCGGTCATCTTATAATCTGCTTTCTGCCCTTTATAAATTGTACTCTAGTCATAGGTGGTTACTCATTTCTGTCAGTACTGGTTTCCTAACTACCACAGGACAGTCACGTTATCAAAGTGATGATGGCTTTCTCAAGGACCAGCTCTTCATAGGAAGGGGGTAAGCACATGTTAAGCCATAGAAAAATAAGAGTCCTACTACACCTTTATCACAGAACACCTTTCCTTTCCAACTGATCAACACCCTTGTATCAGTCAGCTCAGTCAGCCATAACAAAATGCATAGACTGGGATGCTTAAAAACAAGTGTATAGCCTCACAGCTCTGGAGATTCTGAGTTCAAGAGACGGTGTCAGTATATTTAGTGTCTGCTGAGGCCGCTCTTCCTGTCTGCGGAGAGCACCTCTTGCTGTGGGTATGGCCTCTTTCCTGTGCAACAGAGAACAGTCTCTACAATCTCAGAAGAAGACCAGCCCTATCAGATCAGACTCCTGCCTTTCAACCTCATGGAACCTTAATTACTTCGTTAAAGGTTCTACCCCCAGATGTGGTCACATTGAGGTTTAAGATCTTAACATGTGAATTTGAAGGTGAGGACATAACTCCAGCCACAGTGGCCCTCGATATCTGCAAGTTCTGCCTGAGAGCATTTCGTAGAACTTGATGGACTGAAGGAAAAGAGAAACTAACCTTTAAGAATCCACCAATCCCCACCTCACACATTGAGCTCCCCTGGCCAGCGTCAACATGCAGCCCCCAGGAAATCAGAGGCTCCACTTTCCCTGGGGTCAGCCAGAGCGCTTGCTTCTTGTGGGATTTTATAGTCCCAATTGTGTCCATTCCAAAATGTGCATGCTGAAGTCCTGACCTAAGTACCTCACAATGTGACCATATTTGGAAACCAAGCCCTCATCAAGAAGGGCTAATTGGGTGACATGTGCACGTATGTCCATCTTATATCCCATTAAGATGTATGACTACAATGCAACAATAAAAAAAATTAAAGTACATATTAAGTTTAAATTTTTTAAAAAGATGACTAAGTTAAAACAAGGTCAACCAGGTGTAGTGACACTCACCTGTAATCCTAGTCCTTTGGAGATTGAGACAGAAGGTTCAAGGCCAGCCTCAGCAATTTAGCAAGATTCTTAGCAAATTAACAAAACTCTGTTTCAAAACAAATAATATAAAGGTCTGGGGCATAGCTCAGAGGTAGAACCATCCTAGATTCAATCTCCCATAAAACACACACACACACACACACACACACACACACACACGCACACACATCATACGGGTGGCCCTAACCCAAATTGACTAGTAGTATCCTTTGAAAAAGAAAAAATCTGGATTCAGACACATACAGAGAGAAGACACCAGGAGCAAACAACATCTGCTAGTCAAAGAAAAGAAACCAACCTTACTGACACCTTAATCCCAGACTTCTCAACTCCAGAACTATGAGAAAACATTTCTGTGATTTAAGTCACTCAGTCTGGGAGACCTGGTTCCTGCAGCCTTTAGCAAAACAGATCAATTTCTGTATCAGGAAGTGAATTCCATAATAAAGGGTCTAGTTAATCCTGGTAATTTCTGGGGCCTTGCGTAGTTGCATAGTACCTGGACTATTATAAGGGCTCTTAGCATGTTTGTTGATGGAATGTGGGAGGGAAGATATTAGTGGGGGGAGGGGACTGATAATGGATAAATTTCTGTGGCTGGTCTTGAATCTGTGATTCTGATCATGGAGCCCTGAGCCCTTAGAGTCTTCTTTCTGTTCTTTTTAAGTTGTATTCTACTCATGCTGAAGGGGATCACTTGGCAATTTATGCTATCTCTAGCTTTTTTTTTCTTTTGTGATACTGGGGATTGAATCTAGAGGCATTCTACCTTCAATCTATACCCCACTCTTTTTTAGTTTTTATTTTGAAACAGGATCTCATTAAATTGCTGAAGGCCTTGCTAAGTTCCTGAGGCTGTCCTTGAACTTGCAATCCTCCTGTCTCAGCCTCCCAAGTACTAGGATTATAGCATGTCCAGCTCTTCTCTGGCTTCTAAGTGTGCTTTACATAAGTCACAGGTGAATTAGAACATGCTGAGGGCTTGCTGTGATCAGAGAACTATGGTAGAAAGCACAAGAGATAGCTATCCCAGGGCTAGCAGTGCTGTGTCATAGAGATAACAGCATGAGCCACAAAATAACTTAAATTTCTAGTAGCCAAATTAAAAAAAAAATAAAAAGAAATAGGTGATATTAATTTTAAAATACGTGCCCATTTAACCCAATATGCCTAAAATTATTGATCAACATGTAATCAATAATTTTTAAAATTGAGATATTTTATATTTGTTGCTTTGTACTAGGTCTTCAGAATCAAGTATGTGTTCTATACTTATACAAATTCTGAATAACAGGTCTGACTAACCACATTTCTTTTCTTGTTATTGTGGTACTGAGGCTGGAACCCAGGGGGATTCTACTACCTCCAAGATTTACCTCCAGTCCTATTTTTTAATCTTTTTTTTGGGAGGGGTGATACTAGGGGTAGAACCCAGGGGCTTTCTACCTCTGGGCAATACTCCCAGACCTATGGAAACAGGGTCTCACTAAGTTGCTGAGAGCCTCACTAAGTAGCTGAGGCTGGCTTGAACCTGTGTCATCATCCCGTCTCAGCCTCCCAAGCGTGGGGATTACAAGCGTGCGCCACCACGGCTGGCTTATTCTTTATTTTAAAAGAGGGTCTAAGTTGTGGAGGGCCTCATTAAGTAGCTTAGACTGTCCACAAACCCCCAATCCTCCTATCTCAGCCTCCCAAGTACTGGGATTACAAGCATACACCATCACACCTGGCTCTTTTGGGTGCATTGTAATCATACATCTTAGTGGGATGCAAAATGGTGTGTACACGCACACATCTCTCATTTAGCCCTTCCCCAATTCCCACCCCACTCTCTCTCCTCCTCCCGCCTTCTCATGTTTGGCTTAGTGATTGACTTGCATGTATTTGTGAATGTACACCATGTACATTAGAAAATTTCCCTCTCCCCCCCTTTCATCTCCCTTAGCTAGGTCACTTTACCTGCTGATGTATGGTTTCTCCATCTGGAGTTCCTCCTATGGCTCCTTTTCTCCCTAGCTTCCACATATCAGGGAGAGCAGCTGATATTTTTTTACTTTTTGTGACTGACTAATCTCATTTAGCATAATGTTCTCCAGTTCCATCCATTTCCCTGCAAATGACATAATTTTGTTCTTCTTTATGGCTGAGTAAAATTACATTGTGAACGTATCCCATAGTTTTGTAATCCATTCGTCTGTTGATGGACTAAGCACATTTTGAATTCCTTCTACCCGCACAGGATGAGTGGCTACCGTATTTGGATGACAATACAATGGTGGTTAATGACATAGATTTTTGGAATCAGACGGACATGGGTTCCCACCTTGATCCATCAGTGACCGACTGAGCCTCTCTAAGCTTCATTTTTTGCACCTTTAAAGTGGAGTCAAGCTGGGCTTGGTGACAAACACTTGTAATCTCCGTACTTGAGAGGCTGAAGCAGGACGACTGCAGGTCTGAAGCCAGCCTCAGCTACTTAGTGAGGCTCTACACAACTTAATGAGGTAAATAAAGGATAAAAAAAAGGGCTAGGTGTATATGCCCCTGGGTTCAGTCCCCAGTACCACTAAATAAATAAATAAATAAATAAATAAATAAATAAATAAAGTGGAGCCAATGCTATTACCTTTTGGGACTAAAGTAAAGAGCCAATGAATTTGGCACAGCAGCAATACGGCCACCATATGCTAGGTTCTCTGCTATGAAATTCACATGATTAGTACTCAATAAATTTTAATGGTTATGATTCTCTTTTTTTTTTGTACTAGGGATTGAACCCAGGAGCATTCACTTTCTAAGCTACTCCCCCAGCCCCTTATTCTATTTTTATTTTGAAACAAGGTCCTGCTAAGCTGTTGAGGCTATCCTCAAACCTGCAACCTTCTTATCTCAGCCTCCCAAGTACTGGAATTACAGATGTGTGCTACATGCCTGGCTGGTCATCATTATTAATGATTAGTACGGAAGTGACAGGAGCTGAAACAATTTCCTCATCAGATGTCAGATGAATAATCATCCTGCAGCTTGGTTTTTCCAGCCCATAAAATGAGAACAGTGAATGAATCTACCAGAAAAAATAAAAGTGACCTCTCAGCTAAGTAGCACGACACCTTAAAATATTCATGTTAGTTTGGGACTCTTTGTCTTATAATACTAGACTACAGCAATAAGGGCAAATATGATAGCCTTTCTTCTTCACATCTACATTCTGATTAGTTCATTTCAATACTCCTCTAGGCATAGAAATTATTCTGAGTATTTTTTTTTTTTTTTGTGTGTGTGTGTGTGTGTGGCACTGGAAATGGAACCCAGGGGCATTCTACCTCCAAGCTACACCGCCCCCCCGTCCTATTTTTTATTCTTTAATTTGAAAGAGGGTCTCACTGAGTTGCGAAGGGCCTCACTAAGTAGCTGAGGCTGTTTGAAAACTGCTATCCTCCAGTCTCCGCCTCCCCGATGCTGGGATTACAAGCTCCACGCCCCTGCTACTCTGAGCATTTAAATCACCAAGCTGGCTGGGAATGGAGGCTGAGATGGAAGGATCGTGGTTCTCAGACAGCCTCAGCTACTTAGTGAGGTCCTATGTAACCCAGTGAGACACAATAAAGAATAAAAAATAGGGCTGGGGGTGTCACTCAGAGGTCGAATGGCCCTGGGTTCCATCCACAGTACCAATAAATAAATAAATAAATAAATAAATAAATAAATAAATAAATAAATAAATAAATAAATAAATAAATCGCCAAGCTGAACTGAGTCCTATGGTGCTGCTTCTTTTTTAAGAGAAAGAGCTTCCAAATCCATTCATCCACTATTTCTGAATTACGAGTGCATGAAAAGAGATAGGCCTATTTTGTGAGGTCTCATAATTCATCCTCACATAATACAGGAGATAAATGCAAATAGGCAGCTCTGTTAAAATATGTGTAATAGATATACTACTGTATCTACTGTATATTTTCATTTTTGGCATGCAATGAGCTTTCCTTCACCTTATGATAATAAACTTTGTAACCTCAGATATATCATAGTATTAAATAACAAGCCACAAATAAATCATTTTACTGATATTTTGTACCTTGTAACTATTCTCAATTTGGGATCTCAATGACTTTTAGAAACATAAATTAATTATCTCTAAGGCTATATGTGATTAGTTTAATATACTGTTAAAAGTTATAAGAATGCCAGAAAATTGGTCATAGATGCTCATTTCTTTAAAGGTTCAAAGGATGAAAACCAGTAGTTCTCAACAGGAGGTGATCTAATCCCCCAGAGGACATGCGGTAATATCTAGAGATATCCTGGATTGTCACAACTGGGTGAGGAGGAATGTACTACTGGCCGCTAGAGGGAACAGACCACCAATGCTGCTGAACAGTCTGTAATGACCAGGACAGCACCTCAAAACAAGGAATCACCTAGTACAGTGTCAATAGTGCCAAGCTTGAGAAACCCTAATCCAAAAAAATGTGTGCCCTCCTCCCCAGGAACTAGGAGATTTCTTTATGTTTCCCACTTTGCTAAAGGTATTTCCTCAAGTCAAGGGTAAGATGGGGGAAAGTGAGGCGATTCTCACTGAGAATTGGCTCAACCAGATCAGCATATTAACTGAAGTGAATGTCACAGAGGAGAATTGACACATGAGGATATCAAGTTATTGAAAAGGTCCTCAAACCAACCAGAGAAAACCGGAGCATTTGTCTCCTGTACCCCCACCCCTAAAAGAAAAATAGCCCATTGGCTTCACACAGAATGACTTTTTCACACCCATAGCACATCTCTGACCATAATCAACTATCTCAAAATGTGTATTGTTGCTTATCTGAGAAGCCAAACATGGTGTGGAATGTGGCTGATGTGGACAAAGCGTGCCTTTGCACAAGTTCTGCTGACCACAGGAAAGGTAACACTGTGAGGTTACAATGCTAAGCTTCTTTTTTTTTTTGGGTAGCAGCAAGTAGTAGTTTATGTGAATGTGTAATTCTCTCTGGTTTCTTCCTTTCTTTCATGTCTGTCTATGTAAAATATTTGCTCAACATTTTGGTTAGTGGGTGTGAAAGTTGCTATGAATTTTTTTTCACATGTAGTTGCAAATTACCTCCCCACACTTTCCAACATTCCTATCTGATTATATAGTGAAATAGATGATTCATTCCTAAAGTAGACCATAAAGATAGACATAAATCACAAGATAATCCAGATATTTAAAAAGTAGAAATCTTACCTAAAAAAATAGAGCTTCTGGGTTTTGTTGTTGTTGTTGTTGTTGTTGTTGTTGTTGTTGTTGTTGTTTTTAGCATTCTAGCCCCCAGAAGAATAAAAAAAAACCCTACTATTCTGTACCTAAAAAGAACAAAAATGTGGTACTTTTGAGGGGAGAGCATCCTGTCATTTTAGAACTAGAAAAGGAACTTCGGGCATGATTGTACATGCTCCCTAGAATTTGATTTTGGAAAGTTAAGAAAAGACAAGTATGATTCTATGATGTTTTGAAAGAGACAATGGCTTGCAAAGATTGAAATGTTCTGAGAAATGCTATTCTGACTTAGTAATTTGAAAATTGTCCTAATGAAAAAAGAAAGCATAAAAACATTCAGAGAGATCAGTGAATTTTTTAGAGGAGCTGAAGTTCTAAAGGAGTTACATAAAAGATGAAAGGCTAGACCACATGAAATGGTGTTGACCTCTTGATACCTGCAAATAAAGCTAAATGTCTACAAGAGTTTCAGAAAGGAGATTTGTCTAAAGATGATGATTTCCATTGTCCCTGGTCTCTGGCTTGATCAATAAGTATTAGTTCATGGTATGATTCCTTACATGCAGGTCTCAAGCCTTTGAGAAAATAATGGGTGCTCATCTATTATAGAATAGAGTTAAAGAGTAAAACATAGTGAAATAAACTAAAAACAACAATTAAAAAATTGGGGAAGTAATAATATGAGCGCAAAGGTTGGAAAATAAGTATATTAAAGTAAAAGAAAGACTGAATAAATAGAAAGAGATCCCACCCCCATGGATAGGAAGATTCAATACCTAAATGTTTCAGTTCTCCCAGCAAATTAACTGCAATTCCAATTGAAATCCCAAAAGATTTTATTATATTGAATTTAAATTATGGTTTTAAGATAAGATATACTAAAATTAATACCGACAAAGAGCCAAGAAATAGCTAAGATAATTTTAAAGGAGAAAAATAAAGTGGAGTATATCCTTACTCTACCACATCTGAAGGTATATAAACATAATAATTAGTATTGTAGTCAAATAATTTAGTAAAACTTCATACAAAGCCAAGATAAAAATCCATATACCAAGTTTATATAAAAACATTAAATATCCTGGAAGTGCTGTTATAAATGAAATGGGAGAAGACTGGCTGATCAACAAACATTTCCAGGGCCAGTAGCTTCCTTATTGGAGGGGGAGTCGTTTTCTCATTTCAGGCAATGTTCATAAGTTAATATCAGAGTTATAAACACCCAAATGTTCAAAATGTCACATTTCTAAGAAATCTTTTGGAATAAAATTTTTTATCTCAGAGTAGGAAAAGATTATTTAAACAAGAGTCCCAACACAAAAACCATTAAAACAAAAAAAAAAGCCCACACTGATTCATTTGCTGCATTAATTTAAAACTAAAGACACTAAAAGCAGAAAAGGCAAGCCACTGACTAGATAATACAGTTGCAACAAAATAACCTGAAAATATTATCAATTTGCAACCAAAATAATATTAAAATTATTACTGATAATATTTAATATTAGTACCTATTAACTCCCACATATCATTAAGAGAGAGGGGGAAACACCCACCTGAAGAATGGGCCAAGGTTATAAACAGCAGTGGCCTACAAAATGTCCTATAAAAGAATGAATCTCACTTCTAATGAGGTAAATGCAAGGAGGAGATATTATTTGACATCCAATAAAATTGTCAAAAAATAAAGATCCATTAACACCAAAGGTTGGCAAGATGAAACACTTATGTACATTATTGATAGAGGCATATAAACTTATCAACTTTGGAGGTCAATTTAGAAGCACCTGGTTAAATTGAAAGCACTCATAACTAAGGCCCAACCAATTCCACATCTAGGTATAGAGCCTAGAGAAACTCTCAAATGTTCTCAAGTTGTGCACAATCTTTCTCATAATAATATGAATATCCGGTACAACCTAAATGTCCAATGGACAAAGCAATATAAAAAAAAACAACTTAGAATGGAGTACTATGCAGCTGCTAAGCTATAAAGGGTTTTTTCAACCTGAATGCATCTCAAAAACAATATTGAACAGTAATGGAAAAACAGATAAATTAGACATCATCAAAATTTAAAATGTTTGGACCCAAGTACCCTACTACCAAGTATATATTCAGAAAATAAAATTATTATGGCAAAGAGATATCGACACTCCCATGTTCATTGCAGTACTATTCACAATAGACAAGATTTAGAATCCACCTGAATGTCCAACAACAACCGAATGGGAAAAGAAATTGTGGTGTATGGACGAGAAGGAGTACTACTCATCCGTTAAAAGGAGAAATTCTATCAACTGCAACAACATGGAGGGACCTAGAGGACATTATGTTAAGTAAAATAAGTCAGACCCAGAAAGACAAATAATGTATGATCGCCCTCATACCTGGGATCTTAAAAAGTTGACCTCATAGAAGAGAAGTTAACGGAGACTGAGGAGAGAAAGAGACAGAGAAGGAGAGAGAGATTGACCAATGAGTGCATAGTTATAATGAGTTATAGTTATTGACCTATGAGTACACAGGAGGAATATTTCCTGGTGTGCTACTATACAGTAGAGTGGCCATAGTTAACAATCATTTATTACATAATTCAAAATAGCTAGCAGAGAAGTTTTTGAACGCTCACCAGAAAGAAATGATAAATTTTGAGATGATGGATATGCTAATTAACCTGATTTGATCACTACACAATGTATGCATGGATCATAACATCACATTTTACCACATATTTATGTAAAATTATATGAAAATTCAAATAATTTTCTCAGGCACAAAAAATTAAGACATTTGTGCTTCACAAGACATCATCCAGAAAATGTGAAGACAACTCACAGAATGAAAGAAAATATTTGCAAATCATATTTAACAAAGGTCTGTATCGAGAATGTATAAAAATTTGTTTCAATGTAATAAACAGGAAAATAACCCAATTAAAATATGAATAAGCTATTTTAGGAGACATTTATCCAAAGAAGAAATATAAATAAGTAATAAGAATATTTTGAAAAGATTCTCAGTGTCATAAGCCATCAGGAAAACGCAAATCAACATTATGATGAAACAACATTTCACATGCACTAGAATGGCTCACATTAAAAAGACAGATAATAACAAATGTTGGCAAGGGTGTGGAGGAACTGGGGCCTTTGTACACTGCTGAAAAGGATGTAAAATGGTGCCATCACTTTGAAAAACAGTCTTGCCATTCCTCTAAATGTTAAATATATCAATTATATAATCCAGAAATTCCACTCCTATGTATGTACCCAAAATAAGTGAAAACACTCATTTACATGAAAATTTGCCCACAAATGTTCACAGCAGCATTATTCATGTCACCAAAAGACAGAAGCAACCCATCTGTCAACTGATGAGTTGACAAACACAAGGTGATGTAGCCATACAGTGCAATATTATCCAGAAACGAAATGAAGTGTTGGTCCATGCTACAATGTGGATGAACTCTGAAAGCACTGTGCTAAGAGAAAGAAGCCAGTCACAAAGGGCCACATATTGTATGATTCCCCTTCTGTGAAAAGCCCCAAATAGGCTAATCAACAGGTCAGAAAGAAGATAGTGTCTGCCTAGAGCTAGGATGGATATGGAATGTTTTATGCGTGTTTGTGGGTCTGGGGATGGAACCCAGAGGCATTTGACCTCTGAGCTACACCCCCTACCCAATTTTTTTTATTCTTTATTTTGAAACAGGGTCTCACTGAGTTGCAGAGGGCCTCACGAAGTAGCTGAGGCTGTCCGCGAACCTCAATCCTCTGGTCTCAGCTTCCCAAATGATGGGATTACAAGCATGCGCCACCACGCCTGGCTTGGACAAGGAATTTAATGGCTAATGGGAACAGAGTTTCTTTGGGGGTATGATAATTTTTTAAATGGATTGTAAATGTACTTAAAATAAGGGGTAAAGTGGTGAATTATATAATATAGTTCAATAAAGATGTTCTGTAAAAGAGAGAAAGATAGACAGAGAGGGAGGGAGGGAGGGAAAGAGAGAGAGAGTTGAGTAAATGCAATGTGGTTTATATCTGAACTGGATCCCAGAACAAGAAAAAAACATTAGTGGAAAAACAGGTGACATCTGAATAACTCTGAAGCTTAGTTAATATAGTAATAGCAAGGTTGGTTTCTTGGCTTTGACAAATCTGCAGTGCAATGTCAGCTGGTAAGAGTAAAGGAAAGCAGGTGAGGGGTGTGTTCTGTGCTATCTTTGCAAACTTTCTATCAATCTAAAATCATTTCAAGATTAAAAATATTTTGCAATGTTAAGCAAAAAACATCTAATGATAATTGTATTATTATAAAATTCAAATAACATTTATAAACACAAGAAACAATGACATATTGTTTGGGGCATGTGTAAGTAATAGGATATAAAAATACTCATGGCACGATATACCAAATACAGAGCAGTGGGTGGGAAGACTGCGAATGGGGAACTGGCAAGTATGGTGATACTCCCCTTTTTGTTATTTATTATTTATTTATTTTATTTATGGTACTGAGGATTAAACCCAGGGGTATTCTCTCTTTAAACTATACTCCGAGCTCTTTTTTTTTTTTTTTTTTTTTTTTTTTTTTGTGGTACTGGGGTTCCTGGAAGCCCTTCTACCTCCGGACTACACTCCCAGACCTATTTTTGCATTTTTATTTGGAAACAGGGTCTCCTAAGCCAGCGCGCGGGGCTAGCTTCGAACCTGCGCGATCCTCCTGTCTCTGCCTCCCAAGTGTGGGGATTACAAGCGTGCGCCACCACGCCCGGCCGTATATATGGAAACAAGGTCTTGCTAGGTTGCTAAGAGGCTCACTCTGTTGCTGATGCTGTCCTCGAACCTGTGATCCTTCTATCTCTGCCTCCCAAGTACTGGGATTACCGGTTTGCACCACCACACCTACTCTCTTTTGAATTAAAAAATTCTAAAGGAAATACAACAAAATATTAAGATGAGTTCAATGTTGTGCGTATTTGTTTTATTATTCTTTGTACGTCTTGATATGTTCAAAATAGACTTTTAGACAAAAAAAAACAGTATGAATCAGGTCATGTCTGAGGATACTCTGGACCCCAAGTAATGATGTTTGTGGAGGATAAAGGCATGACAGTTATTGTAAAGGCAATATAATGATTGCACACGATCAGGATGTTGTTAGGTAAGAGGGTACCTCACTATACGAACAGGCTACTCATTCGCCAAGAGGGCACGCAAATCCATCACGCAAACCACTTAACTTCAGCGTTAGGACCCTCGCTGCTTAGAACTGCATAAGCTACAACTCTGCAAAACAATCAACCTCCCTCAACTGTTGGGGTTCTCCCTGATATAATGGAGATAATTATATCTCACACATGTGCTGAGAGGATTAAATAAGGTAATTCCTGGAGACCAGGCGTCTTCCTCCCAGGGGACGTCTGGCAGTATCTGAAGATATTTGGAGTCACCACAAGTTGGGGAGTGGCATCTGGCACCTAATGAGTGGAAACCAGGGACCCTGCCGAGCATCCTACAATCCTCAGGACAGCCCACCCCGCCAAGGAAGAACAATCGAACCCCAGATGTCGACAGTGCCAAGGTCAAGATCCCAAAAGTGGAAGCTTTAACACGGTGCCTGGGACATGTACAGTGCTCTGTTGCTGGCTGCCATATTATCTTCACCATTACTGTCATAATGGAGTGCCAGGAGAGGCCTGGACACGCCGGCACCTAGAGGAATCTCCTTTTGCCTTTTAATAGGCATTTAAATTGGCCCCAACACAGTCTCCGCTGCAGCTGAATGACTAGTGTGCCTTGAGAATCTAAGGTGTCATCTCTCCTCTGCTACAGCTCTGAGTTGCTCTTCCCCTTCACTGTCATTTCTTATTTCTACTTTGCAGCAGTATTAATTAACCCTGGAAAGGTTTTAGGCACCCACTGATGGAAAAGGACGTTTGCTTTCAAAGATAAAGCTCTGTCATTACCAAGCCTCTGCGGTACAGTGCAAGCAGCTCTGGGCGAACAGTGGCAAATTATCCATTCTTAACCTTGGACTGCCTTTTAAAAGAAAGCATCTTAAAAGGAAAGGAAAGCAAAGACAAAACAAACAGTAGCCAGATAAGTTCTGTAACCACTTGCAGGATCCGTTAAAAAGGGAAAAAAAGACTCTCCTTATTTGGACCCCACATGTATACTGCAGAGCTAGTACACAGTAAGTCAATCAAGTATCACACTGAAGTGTGTGTAAATATGACTGCAGAATCAATGAGCTCCACTTTCTGTAAAGAGAACCCCTCCTGTATAAAACAACAGCAATCTTAGAAGCAAAATGCATACCCCTTCAAAGAGTAAAAAAAAAGCATTTTGGATAATACATAAAAATGAGGAGATTTAGCCAGCCGTGGTGGTGCACGCTTGTAATCCCAGCATTTGGGAGGCTGAGACAGGAGGATGGCAGGTTCATGGCCAGCCTCAGCTACTTAGTGAGGCCCTCTGCAACTTAGTGAGATCTTGTTTTAATATAAAGAATCAAAGCCGGGCGTGGTGGCGCATGCTTATAATCCCTGCGCTTGGGAGGCAGAGACAGGAGGATCGCACTGGTTTGAAGCCACCCGCTGGCTTAAGAGACCCTGTTTCCAAAAATAAAAAAGTATAAGATAGGTCTGGGAGTGTAGCCCAAAGGTAGAAGGGTTTCCAGGAACCCCAATACCAACAAATAAATAATAATAATAGGGCTTGGGGTGTAGCTTGGAGGTAGAATACTCCTGGGTTCCATCTCTAGTACTGCAAAAAATAAAATAAAAATAAAACAAAATGAGATTTATAATCTTAGGAGACTCTTTCCATCTCTTTTCCATACAAAAAAAAGTAGCCCACGGGGCTCAAACCTATGAATTTTGATTAAGTCCTTTTCTGCCGCAATAGAGAAAAGTATTAACATACTCTGGGTTTGAGAGACAAGCCGTGAGATCGCCCAGTATGTCGGGGGTGCTTTTGAGCCTGTGACTCTTGGCTTCCCCCGGGTGGCACGAGCCTCTCTCTTTCCCTTCTTGTTTCTAGAGCTGGATGTTCAGAGAGAACACCTGGAGAGAAGCCAAATGGACCTTTAATGACTAGAAGAAAAGGCTTTTCGGAAGGTATTCATATTTCCCCCCGGGGGAGATATCAGCTGTACCTCAAAGGAGAAGCTCAGAAACTCAACTCCTACATGGAAAAAAAAGTCAAGAGGTACAGAGGAGGAAACTTACCTCCTCAAGTGCAAATGTCAACGTGCACTCTCCCACCCTTCAAACCGAAGGGAACTTGGTGACCTGAGGATGTTCCCTGGGGACTCACCCAGACTGTCACCAAACAGAGCCATTAATGGGCACAGGCTTCTCCCTATTTCTGAAATGAAAGTTAAGGGACTCTATACTGAACTGGTACTACATTCAACTTCACTCCCCTACAAGTATTCTAAAGGTGTTCTCTCTACTGTCCCCAAAATGGTCTCTCCTTCCTGGGCCACTTCTCCCAGGAAGCCTCAGCAACCACATCCACCAAGACCATTGAGGCCTGCTTCTCCCCAACAGCCATTAGACTAACTGGACACATTGATTTTATTTGACTGAGAAGTTGCTTAACCAACAGTACTAACCAACATTGTTCTTTGATTCTTTCTTGTCACTAGAACTTGCCTTCCAAATGTTTCCAGCTTGAAGATTGTCTCATAATGTTTTAATTCCCTAGAGCACAACCATACCTAAAACTCTTTTAGCATATTGATAACTTTAATTGAATTAAATGACCAGGGGCCATGGCCTTGTCCTCCCTTTGTCTGTCATTGGCACATGTAGTCATGAGCCCACGTAGATGTGCACCAGGAAGCGAAGGCGGAGATAGGATGCGAACATCTTTTGAGGCCATTAACTATTGGTCAGTTCTCCAAAAGGTGTCAGAAGCCCAGGTATTGTCACACTTTGCCATATCAAGAATCTCTACCATTAGGCCCCCTCTTCTAAAAATGAGATAATGACTAGTTCAGAGGGTTAATGAAGGGCAGTGGGAGACAAAGGTGGGGAGGAGTTAAGCATGTTGTACCTTTTCATCTCTTACCTGAACTCCAAACACTGGGCATTTTCTTTGCTATGAGAGACAGAATAATGACTCCACAAGATGGCCACATCCTCATACCTGGAACCTGGAACTAGGTCACATCACATCCAAGGGAATTAAGATCACAGATGAAATTAAGATAGTTGCTCAGCTGGTGTGTGTGTGTGTGTGTGTGTGTGTGTGTGTGTGTGTGTGTGTGTTACAAGGTATGGAACCCAGGGGCCTTCTATGTCCAGGCTACACCCCCGACTTATTTTATATTTTATTTGGAAACAGGGTCTCACTAAGTTGCTAAGAGCCTCACTAAGTATCTGAGGCTGGCTTCAAACCTGTGCGATCCTCCTGTCTCAGCCTCCCAAGTACTGGGATTATAAGCATGCACCACCACGCCAAGCTCAGCTGATTTTAAAAAGAGATCACTGTCCCAAATTATCCAGATGAGCCCAACAACACACTCTCAGTGGTTCCTTGAACCAGGAGAGGGGCTACCAGGTGCAGTGACACACTCCTGTAAGCCTAGTACTTGGGAGGCTGATACAGGAGGATTGCAAGTTCCAGGTCAGCCTCGGCAATTTAGCAAGACCTTCAGCAACCTAGAGAGACCCCGTTTCAAAAAGAATAAAATAGGGCTGGGGGTATAGCCTGAAGGTAGAATGTCCCTGGGTTCCATCCCTAGTAACATGTTAATTAATTAGTTAATTAATTAAAAATAAGAAAGGTCAGAAGGTTTTGCTCAGAGGTAGTATGCCCCTGAGTTTAGTCCCCAGTACAGAGAGGAGAGAGAGAGAGAGAGGCAGGCAGTGGATGAAGGGAAAGTCAATTAAGAGAAAGATTTGAAGGTACTATGTGACTGATATTGAAGATAGAAGAAAGGGCCAGGCATGGTGATGCACATCTGGAATCCCAGTATTTAGGAGGCTGAAACAGGAGGATTACAGGTCAGCATTAGCAATTTAGCAAAGCCTTCAGCAACTTAGCAAGACCCTGTTTCAAAATAAAAAACAAAATAGGTCTGGAGGTATGGCTCAGAGGAAGAACAACCTTGGATTCAATCTCCTGTACCCCCAAAATATGTAGAGAGATGAAGGGACAAGCCAAGGAATGCAAGTGACCGTAACAAGCAGGTAGATTTTCCTCCAGAGCCTCCAGAAGGAACTAGCTTTGCCTGCCCTCTGACTTCAGCCCAGTAAGACCCATGTGGGAATTCTGACTTCCAGAACCATAAGATAATTGTGTTGTTTCAAGCCACATAAATGGTGGTGCTCTGTGACAGCAACAGTAGAAAATTAATCTATCTGCTGACCCATCGTACTCACCACATCCTCCCCCTGAGCTCCAGAGGGAGTCTGTGGCATGGCTCTAAGAACAGCGCCAACTGTCCCCCTGCATCAGAAGCACTGGGAGCACCAGAGTCTCTGGTCTGTAGAGCCTCCAACTGCCCCTAAGGAGTCTAATGTACGTGGAAAGTAGAAAACACTGGCTGGAGAGAGCACCTGGAAGACAGGAGACCTCTCCTGAGTGAACATGGCCCCTTCCAGAGGTGCTGCTGCTTCAAACCTCAAACATGCCAATCTACATACCCTCTCTTTCTTAATACTCTTACTGCTTAAAGTTGCAGTCAGAACCTCAGTTCATCCTGAATTTTTATTTTTTTTTGTTTAACTGGCCTCTTCCTGGATGTTGTGGGTGATCATTTCAAACCTGGTAGAATACAGAACACGACACATGAAAAGATGCTCAACATCACTAGTCATCAGGGAAATAGAAATCAAAACCACACACAGATGCCACCTCACACCCATGAGGATAGCAACAAAAGGAAGAGAGAGGGAGGAAAGGAGAGAGGGGGGAACAGTAAGTGTGGGTGAGGACATGGAGAAACTGGAAACCTTGCATACTGTTGGTGACCTGTAAAACGGCACAGCCGCTATCAAAAGAGTATGGCAATTCCACAAAAACTAAAAATAGAATTAGAACAGTTCCACTTCTGGGCATATATGCCACAACAACTAAAAGCTGGGGTTTGAATATTGATGTTCGTGGTAGCGTTGTTCACAGAAGCCAACCCAAGTGTCCATCAACAGATGGATGGATACGCAAAATGACTTATTTACATACAGTGGAATATTAATCAGCCTTTAAAAAGGAGAAAATTCTGAGACATGATATGGCATAGATAAGCTGTGAGGACACTATGCTAAGTGAACAAATCCAGTTATAAAAAGGGCATATTTGAAACCGGGCGTGGTGGCACACGCTTGTAATCTCAGCATTCGGTAGGCTGAGACCGGAGGATCGCGGTTCTCAGACAGCCTTAGCTACTACTTAGTGAGGCCCTCTGCAACTCAGCAAGACCTGGTTCCAAAATAAAGAATAAAAAATAGGGCAGGGGGTATAGCTCGGAGGTTGAATGCCCCTGGGTTCCATCCCCAGTACCGCAAAAAAAAAAAAAAGGCTTATGTGTATGATTCTGCTCATATGAGGTGCCTACAATGGTCAAATTCATAGACACAGAAAGTAGAATGGTGTTTTCCAGGGACTGGAAGAAAAGGTGAGTGGAGAGTTATTGTTTAACAAGTGGAGATAGAAAGCCATCTGTAGGTGGATGGTAGTGATAAAAAAAACATAATCATGTGAATGTACTTAATGCCCCTGATCTATACACTTGGAGACGGTTACAATGGTAAATATTTTGTAGAATGTGTATTTGGTCCCAATTTTTTTAAAAAAAAATACTTTTTTTAATGGAGGCCATAGAAAAAAAGCCTAATTAACTTTTGGTTAAAAGTGGGGAGAAGAGAAATATGAGGGCTGAATTTTGCTTCCTCCAGAATAATGCAAAAGGTGACTGAACCCCCATCACACAGCTTTCCTCACACCGCCATCATCACTGGAAGAGAGAGACAAAGACCCTTCCACATTTCCCGTCAGTTCTGTGTGATCCACAGGAAAACACATGCTCCTCGCTGCAGCTCATCGTGTGTGGGGCACAGCACAGTGTGAGCAAGACGCCTATCCTTCCGCAGCGTTACACAGCACAGATGGGAACGCTTGACACAAGATGGAATCATTCCTTCTGCCTTCTTGAACCCAGAGACCACATGTGTCCATTAGCACAGCCCAGCAGCCCCACCTCCCGCTTTCCAATTAACCTCGTAGCTCACCCAAGTGAGGAGGTAAATTTATTTAGACTCCAAGTAGACAATGATACGCCTGTTTAATTAGACGTTTCACCTACCACTGTCATTGAGTTCATTCTTGTTAGAAAGAGCTATTAATTTAATCACCATTTCCCAACCATGACCGAGCATCAACTCTAATCACTACAGACACAGAGTTGACAGAAGAGGGAAAATAATCTAAAACATATTAATTATTATTATATTTATTATGACTATTATGTTATCATAATTGTTATATTTATTATCCTTGTATTATATATTATATAATATATATATATATATATATATATATATATATATATATATATATAAAATCCTGGATGAGTTCAGGTAACAAGGCACCAAAGGGACAGGATGGGACTAAATTAGTCAATAGTTGAGTGAACCTGGGCTGAGCGGATACTGATGACCATGTGACTGGGTTTTGTGACCATTTGCTCCACAGTGTCTCTGTTTCTTGGCCTTGGCAGCCCATCCAAGGCTGTTTTATTTCCACATGGTTTTTGAGCACTGGAGAAGCATTAAAGACCCCTGTAAACACATAGTCACCCACAGACAGAAGGGTCTAAGAGATCTCAGAGCTGGCAACAAGCTCTGAGGCCCCAAGAGAGCGAGCAACTCGGCAAAGGCCAGCCGAGCTCAGTGACGGGACTGGGGTCAGAATCCAGGGCCCCACTTGATGTACATAGGTGAGCATACCCATGTCCATCTCGGTACCCTGTATGGGGAGGGAGCTGGGGAAAGCCCACCAAGTGCTGTGTGCATGTATGTCACTATCATCATGATTTACATTATGATGCGACACTATAATAGCACCCAAAAAGTACATTAAAATGAGTAAATAAAAGAATCCAGGGCCCCAACTCGTAGCCCAAAGGTTTTTCTGCCCCACTACCCATCTCTTTACCCACATGTCACATCCTTGACCGCTGTACATTAATAAGCATCTGGAAGTAGACAACTCTATGCAAATCAGGAATGGGCGGCTGGTGCACCCACTCCTCCGCCACCTTCATGATTTATTCCCACTCCTTGGTCTGGCTGTGCAATCTTAGGTCCTACTGGGCTCACAGGCCATCTCTGCAGAAAAGCAAACACTACTCTTGGGGTCACCTAAGAACCAGTTGTCACAGACAAAAGACCTTTCTTTCAAGCATACAGAAATAATAAGGATTTATTTTCCCACTTTGATCAGGGGAAAGAAGACTGCATGAACATGGTTCCCTGCTGCGTAAATACTAACCTGTGCACTGGCCAGAACCTCCTGGGGCCCCTCTTGACAGAGCTGGAGAATCAGGGTGGGGGCCACATGCTCCCCATGCTCGGGAGGCATCTTTGTCCACAGCGGGGCAGGCACCTGAAGCAGAGGAAGCCAGGGGTCAAATGAGCCCACTGGGGCTGCGAGTCTGCTGCCCTCCCCACTCACAGCACCAAAGCAGACAGGCCCAGAGAAAGCCACTATTCTAAAAATCAAAAAGAAGAATAAAGAATGGATTTGCGTGTGAAAAAGAGAGAGAGGCAGAGGGAGAGGAGGGAGGGAGAGAGGGAGAGAAAGAGAGGGTGAGAGAGAAAAGGAGAGAGAAAGGGAGAAAGAGAGGGAGAGAAAGAAAGAGAAATGGATGGCAGTTAAGATCCTAAAACGCCCACACTTGGCGCTAACTCACTGGCCTGAACCAAATGCTGGTAATCAAAGGGAAGGCCATTAGTGAGTGCTGAGCGTGCAGAGTTCATCAGACACGTAGAACTTACGGTTTGTCTCATCACCTCGCCCGGCACACATTTCATACTTCATTTTCAATTACCCCATAGGCAATTAACTGGCAGCTTAAGTGAAATGCATGGAATTCAGAAGAGATTAAGCCTAATGCAGTCAGCTAGCAAGGCTTTAGCATTCAGAAGTTTAATAAGATGATAATGAGGAAGAAACTGCCCTCATCCTTGCTGAACCAAGCTACCCAAAGCTAACATGCATTGTCAAAAGCATGTAGCCATCGCAGAGCACCCAGGGACAGCTGATGCTTTAGAATGCCTAGGGTACCCAGTTTTCTAGAAGCCACCTGCTCTTGTCTCCTCTCTCCTCCACCTCCACGTTTCCCAGGAATGACAGAAAACTGTGGCTCTCCAATAATATCTCAAAAGCTTTTCTTTTCTTTTTTGGCTTTATTTTGGTAGAGCCATTCACAAGACTGTCTCCTAAATTGTTTTTAACATTTTTCTTACTCATTTTTCCTAAATTAACAAGCAGATGTCCTTGATGAGACAACTAATTTGCTAAAGTGGGCCATGTGTGAATTATTTTTAAGCAAAATGGGCTTCTTGGAATGATGTAGAGTACATATGTCAAAAGACGTGAATTCTCTTTCAATTCAGGCCACCAGACAAGTTGGATGATCTTGCAAAAGTCATTTGTTTATATTTCAACTGAGCACTCATTCATGCAATAAATATTTACCATATACCTTCCGTAACAACAACAAAGAAAACATGTTAGGTATCAAGTAGGGAACTGCAAAGGTGAACAGAACAGGATCCTCAAGGAGATGGACGTTTCTGTGTAAAACTGAGCACATGCTAAGTGCCAGAGTCAAGAACAAATAAAGTGCTACAGGAATTCACAGAGAAATCCCTCTGGTAGGGTAAATTCCCAATAGACTTCATGAAGGATGTCAACTGTGAGCTGAACTTTAAAGGATGCATAAGATTATATAGGCAGAAGGGCTGGAAGATCAAAAGAAAGCCTGGAGCAGGTGCTGTAACACGAGATGTGTTCAGGAAGTCGAGGCCCATTGATGAGTTATCAGAAAGGTAAAGCAAACCAAAGTACAGGAATCTTCCTAGACCAGGCTGAGGAGTTGAGACCAGCCTTCCATCAGGCTGATTTTTTTTTTTTTGGCGGGGGGAAGCCTTCCATCAGGATGATTTTTTTTTTGGGGGGGGCGGGTCTGGGGATGGAACCCAGGGCCATTCAACCTTCGAATTACACCTCTTGCCTTATTTATTTATTTATTTATTTATCTATTTATTTATTTTGAAACAGGGTCTAAGTTGCAGAGGGCCTCACTAAGTAGCTAAGGCTGTCCGTGAACGGCGAACCTCTGGTCTCAGCCTCCCAAATGCTGGATTACAAGCGTGCGCCACCACACCTGGCTTGATTGATATTTTAGATAGAATAAAAAAAAAGTAGCAAGTAGGGGACCAGTCTCAAGGCTAAGACATGAGCTAGCTAGCACCCTGGCAGTAGAAACATAGAAAATATGGACTGAAGCAAGAAACACTTATAAAAGAAATTTCCTCCAGATTCCAGAGCTCACCGTAGGGATAGAAGGCTATTGAAGATGCTTGAGTTGTTGGGAAGGTGCCAAGGATAATGATGGTAATTATATTAAGAGTTAAGTTGGTTGGAGAGAAACCTTTCTCCATTTTAAAATGTTTGAGACTGTGGTGTCCTAAAGCTCCATGTGGACCCAATAGGAATGTCTCTTCATCTGCAAATTGAGGGTTTAGATGAGATAGAAGGTTTTTAGCTTTGGGTATGCATTAAACTCTCCAAAGAACTTTCTGAAAACCTGGACATCCAGGCAGCACCCTAGACCACTAGAGATGGGTTCATGGAGGGGTAAGGTTCTGGTGGGTGATGCACAGCTTGTTGATAAAGACTATGTCAGGAAATGAGCTCAATGACTGACAGATATGAGACAAATTTACCCTTGATCAGGAGTCCTCAACAGAGAGAAACACCTTACTAGCATTCCAGGGCAGGAGCATCTGTGTCCCACCCAGAGAGAGCTACAGTAGACAAGGGGTTAAGAGGAAAAGAAGCCTGGGTCTGCAAATCTTGGAGCTGTTGCAAGTTGGGACAAGTTGGGACTTGTGCTGCCAGGACCCAGGCAGTTCTCCACCACGGTCTCTCAATACCCCAAGCACATTCTTTATTCCTTCTAACTTAGAAATATCTTTCCATCTAATTATTTTTTCATTTAATCCTACAACTTCCCTGTGAGCTAGAAGTTATTTATATCATTTTTATAGGTGGGGAAACTGAGGCCTGAGAATGGGACTTTGAACCTTGTCCCCACTCCCCAGCTGGAGAAGCCAGAGTGGGATAGAACACAGGCCTCTAGCCAAGAGAATTCCCCACCTTCAGCTGCCTCTGCAGAATGGGGAGTGTAGAAGATCTAATGAGGCGTGGGTGAGGATTCAGATGCAAAGCCTTCTTAATTAAACATCCTCTGGGTCAGCTTATAAACGGTTTCCTCCACCAAACTTCAAGCTAAAATTCAAAGGATGAAGCAAGGCTGGGTAGTTTTAGGTCACCCCCCATCTCCTCTGCTCTCTCTTGCATCCATGGCTTCCATTCAGTGCTTTCCAAGGAGCACCGAATGGAAAGATGCAGCCATGCCAAAAAGATAAAGAAGCAACAGCTGTGTCATCCAGAAGCTGGATGAGCTAGTGAGATGCTGATGAAAGACTGGGTGGAGACGTATGGATGTGTCTGGACCAGGAGTCCTTCTGTTATGTGGCAATTACTCAAATCGTTGCCGAACAAGAATTGGGGATACTGCTCTGGAAACTTAATGTAACACTATCTTATCAAGAAAAACACAACTAGGCTTCCACTAAAAAAGTAATAATTTGGGGGATGGTACTAGGGATTGAACCAAGAGGCAGTCTATCTTCGAACTACACCCACCACCCTGTTTGTTTGTTCGTTTGTTTTTATTTGAAGACAGTGTTACTAAGTTGCAGAGGACCTCACAAGGTTGCTGAGACTGGCCTCTCACCTGTGACCCTCCTGTCTCAGCCTCCCAAGGACTGGGATTACAGGCATGTATTACCACACCCGGGTCAAATAATAAAATTAAATAGTTTGTAATTTACATCCATTAACATGTCATAAGTCAATACATACTCTCACAATCAAAATCATATAGTGGGGACTTCCGGGAAGATGGCGACCGAGAAAAGCGGGGCTTAAGAGCCCCGCTAACAACAAATCTCCATTACCACAAAATCAGTGCCTTTCAAAGCCAGAAAACAACATCACCAGAGAAACAAAAAAAATCACCAGGCTCCAGAGAGAAAGCAGACTGAGAACAGAGCCACAGAGGAGATCCTCACGCCCGAGGACGCGGCTTCACGCCCGAGGACGCGGCAGCAGCGCCATACTGCCGGCAGCACCGGCGAATTCATAGGATGGCCACAGCAAGCCAAGGGGAGCCGCTGCGGAACAGGCAGGCGGGATTTCTCGGCGCAGAGGGCATCTAAAGTTTCCAGTGGCTGAGCTCAGCACACGCTGCAGGGATTCAGAGTGGAAATCAAAACCAAGAAAAAAAAACGCCAGCCCCATAGCCGAGGGCGTAGCAGCGGCGCCATATTGCCACCGGCAGCAACAGCACCGAATTCACCGAATTCAGTAGAGCTACATCTGCGTACTCAAGAACAGTGAGTCAAATTGTGGGCCACAGCGGAGAAATCCCAGTACTGTACTCACTGGGACTTGACCCAGTGGGAGAGAGGTGGTGGCAGTGATATCATACCATAGGAGAACGTGCAACCTGGCACCCCCCACAGTCTAAAGCAGCCTCTATCGACTCTCTGGGTCGGAGACTCTGTGATACAACCCAGTAAAGGAGTAGTGGGGTCTGAGATACTACTGACTTGAGATCCAGAGCACCTTAAGTGAAGTCATAGTGACCCAAGGGAAGAACCCAGAGAAGGCACAAACTTCAGAAATCATGGGAAAGAGGAATAATACTGGAGCAATGAATGCTCACAACCCCACAACATCAGAACCCGATAAAACAGAAAATCAGAGATTTCTAGAAGATCAAATCAGGAAAATAACTGTAGAAATAATAGAGGTGCTTCGAAAAGAACTCAGAGAGAGCCAAAAAGAGATAAAGGATGCAATTAATGAAGTAAAGGCCTCAATTCAAAGCACAAACAACCGATTAGAACACATGGAGAACAGAATCTCGCTCTTAGAAGATGATCATTCCAAAAATGAACGCATAGTTTCTAATCTAGAAAAAAATATCCGACAGCAGGAATCTGATATTGAAGAAATATGGGCACATTTTAAGAGAGCTAACCTAAGAATAATCATGATAGAGGAGGGAAAAGAAAGTGAAACCAAAGGGATCAACAATCTCTTCAAGGAAGTAATAGCAGAAAATTTTCCAGACATAGAGCAAGAGGTCGATACGCAGGTCCAGGAAACGTATAGAACTCCCTTTAGACAGGATCGGAGAAGAGGATCCTCACGCCACATAATTGTCAAAATGACCAATGTGGAAGCCAAGCAGAGAATCTTAAAGGCAACAAAAGCAAAGGGCCAAGTGACATTCAGAGGCAAGCCAATTAGAATCACTCCAGACTTCCCAAACCAAGTCATGAGAGCCAGAAGGGCTTGGAGTAACATATTCCAAACTCTGAAAGAAAACAACTTCCAGCCAAAAATGTCCTACCCAGCAAAACTTTCTATCAAATTAGATGGAGAAATAAGAAGCTTCCATGACAAACAGAAACTGAAGGAATTTATGTCTTCAAAACCAGCACTAGAGAAAATACTCAAAGAGATTAACTACAAAGAAGAAATAGGTAACACACATCAGAACTAGAGAAACAAGATTTTCCATCCAACAGACAACTAAGATTGGTTATCTGTGGAGATTCATTATTTATGTTAGTCTTTTACCTATCTGTAAAGGGTATTGTTTGCCTTTATTGGTGTTAATTTTTAGGATGTCTAGTTGGAATATTAATATACCTTCAGATATAGCATTTGGAAATATTTTATCCCATTCTATTAGTAACTGTTAACTCTGTTTACATTGTCTTTGGATATACAATATGTTTTTTATTTTTTAGGGAGTTTGTATACTCTTCTGTTGCCTGTGCCATTGAAATCATAACCAAGAAATCACTGCCAATTTCAATGTTGTGAGGTTTTATGACCCAGATTTTTTTCTAAAAGTTTATAGTCTTAAGATTTATATTTAGGTCTTTTATCTATTTTGAGTTAATACTTGTATATGGGATTAGGTAAGGGTCCAATTTTATTCTTTTCCATGTAATTATTATTTTTCAACAATATTTAGTTAAAAGATTATTATTCCCACCACCAAATGTTCGTGGAAACCTTGTCAAAAATAACTTGACAATATAGGGAAGAATTTATCTCTAGGCTTTTATTTAACTCCAATGGTTTCTATATCTGCCTTTAGAATAGTACTACACTGTTTCAATTATTGTAGCTTTATATGGTTTGAAATCAGAAAATATACATCTTCTAGCTTTGTTCTTTTTCAAGATCGTTGTGGGTACCTAGAGTCTATATTCTATATTAGGATAGATTTTTTTTCTGAAAAATAAATATATAAATATATGATAGTTTCACCTAAAAAATAGAAAAAATAGATTCTCTGGTAAGAAAGAAAGCAAAAAGAAATATTGAAATGTTATCTTTAAGTCATCAAAAGCTTGGTATCAGACAAATGAAACTGTTATGTGAGATTATCATTTTTAATTTTTGATAAATTGCTATAATACTAGATGTCAATCACTAAGCCAAGCATGGGAGGGAGGGATAGGGAGAGAATGGGGTGGGGATCGGGTGGGGACTGACTGGGCAATGTGTGCATGTATGTCTACAAAAGTATGTATCCCACTATGATGTATGAATACAGTGCACCAATTAAAAATTTAAAAAAAAATCATATAGTTAACACCATTCACCATTATCCTAGATATCATTGGGTTGGTTTCAAAGAATAGAAATCTACTCAAGCAAAAAAAAAAAATGTATTATAGGATAAACAGAAATATCCGCAATGGAAATAGGCTTTGTTGTACCTCTTCAGAGCTATAAATTCTTTCACAAATATTTTTCTCTTCTCTTTAAGCTGGATTCCTGTGCATTATAGATTCCTGTGCATTTAAGCTAGATTCCTGTGCCATATGACACATATTCATTTGTCAACTGGGTCTTTCAGGGCTGCTTTGCTCTCCATGTCTCCTGGTTCAAATTCTCAAATGAGATGATCTGATGGGATACTGACCAACCAATGGATTAGCTGGACTTCAATCAGATATCCACCACCTGCCAATCAGGGGAGGGCAAAGAGTTTGGCCTCCCTCGACCCTACCTCTCTTACAACCTAAACTATTAGTTAAGAAAAGGAGGTTGTGGGTAGGATATGCATCCCTCCCCCCAAAAAATACCTTTCAATATAATTATCCTATATATTCTAAAAGGTTATTTTTGTGACATTACCTGGAATAAAGACCAAATTTGTGCCTTACGTTGTATTTCCCACAACAAATTTCTTTTTAAAGTCATTAAGGTGTTCCAGGAGGTTTGTATCTTGAGTTCTGATTGAAGCAGCTACCTTTAACCTTTTAAGATTGTTTCTTTAAAATAAATCTGTTTATATTCACTATGTTAATTGACGAAAATAACACATAATTTAATTGATGAAAATGGCACATAATTTAGAGATTCACTTCCCAATTAAAGAGAAGCTCTGGTTTTTGTAAGAGCACAGCAGCTAGAAGTGGGGTGTCCAGAAGAACCCCTAAGTCATGTCAGGCAAATATTTGAGCACCTATCACTCACTAGGGACTACATGTCAGCCTGGAAATAATGTCACCAATCCTCACAACCACACCGCGATCTATACTGAAGAACTTCAGTAATATGAACATGCCTTCACCTCTCTAGGCCACAGTGATGCCCACTGAAAACTGGGATAGTGATACCTGCGGATAGTCACCAGATGGCAACGAGAATGGTGTGAAACAGAAGACAGAGCATCCTTGCACTTAGCATGGTGCCTGGTTAAGAGAGTGCATTCAGCTGGGCGTGGTGGCGCACACTTGTAATCCCAGCGCTTGGGAGGCTGAGACAGGAGGATCACACAGGTTCAAAGCCAGCCTCACCCATGTAGTGAGGCTCTCAGCAACTTAGTGAGACCCTGTTTCCAAATAAAATATAAAATAGGTCTGGGAGTGTAGCCCAGAGGTACAAAGCTCCTGGGTTCCATCCCTAGTACCCTAGTACCACAAAAAAAGGAATAAAAAATAGGGCTGGGGGTGTAGCTTAGAGGAGAATGCCTCTGGGTCCTATCCCCAGTACAGAGAGAGAGAGAGAGAGAGAGAGAGAGAGAGAGAGCGCATTCAACACACATTAGCTATCGATACTTGTTTGGGTCAGTAAACATGCTGTGTACCATGTCAGGCTCCAAATGAAAAGGTGAGCCCCTGAGGAAGCACACACAGGAAGGCTTGATGGATCCACCTCTGCACAAACTTGCAAGCCTTCTTGGGTTTGGGCCAACAGTCTTTTTTTTTTTTAATATATTTTTATTGGTGCATTGTAGTCAAACATCACAATGGAATATAAGACTTGTGAGGATATCCAAGTACACATTGTCCAATTAGCCTTTATCCAATCCCCATCCCACACCCTCCCCCTCCCTCAATCCCATGCTTGTTTTAGTGATTAACTTTGATATATTTATTTACATACATCATGTGTTTTAAGAAGAGTCCATCTTCCCCCATCCCATCCCCTCTGATTGGTCACCTTAATTGCTCCTCCATAAGGCCCCTTCTTCCACTAGATTTCCTCCTATTACCCATTTCTTCCTAGTTTTTGCATAATTAGGGAAAGCATCTGATTTTTTATTTTATGTGATATTTCTCTGTATGATACATTGCAAGTTCTGATCCCACTCTTGAAAGCCCTGGCACCAGCCTGGCCAAACGGCAGACTCTGATCCTGGCCTAGCTGGCTCCAGCACCAGCCTTGCCTCATGGCAGGCCCTGATCCTGGGCCTCAGAGGCCCCAGCACCGGCCTTGCCTTAAGGCAAGCTCCTATCCCGGCCTCGCTGGCTCCAGCTATGGCCTCACCACATGGCAGGTACCAATCCCAGCCTTGCTGATCCCAGCACAGCCTCACTGCATGGCAGGCTCCAATCCCGGCCTATTCCTGGAAAACCATTTATATAATACAAATACTATATATACAACATAAAACTACAGGCATATGTTTTTGTAGATATCTTATAAGTATTAAATCCAAATGTTTAATAAGAAAGTAAACTTGGGAAATTCTCTTGAGAGAATTTTTCAACATGGACTAGACCGAGGGAGGTATCTTAAAATAAGAGTGTGATGAAGTTCAGACAGGAGATGGTATCTCTTCCTAGAAAACTCCCTTAGGCAAGAAGCAGCATCTGATTTTTCATTCCTCTCAGGATTTCCAAGCTATATTTAAAATTGGGATTCACATGTCTCAAAAACTTTTCCTTGCCAACAGGGTGTGGTGGCACACCTTCGTAATCCCAGTGCTTGGGAGGCTGAGACAGGAGGATTGCACAGGTTCGAAGCCAGCCTCGGCTACTTAGTAATGCTCTCAGCAACTTAGTGAGACCCTATTTCCAAATAAAATATAAAATAAGTCTGGGAGTATAGCCTGGAGGTAGAAAAGTCCCTGAGTTCCACCCCCAGTATCACACACACAAAAAAAAAAATAAAAAAACTTTTCCTTGCCAATTAGACATTCAGTAATACCACTAAAAGTCTGTAACCTGTACAAGCTGGGAAGGGCCACTGTCCCTGAAGATTTCAATAATCTCTTGTTCCTTTTATGGATGTTAACTGTGGCACTAGCCTCTGGATAATTCTGGATCTTTTAAGTATGTTGTTTTATTAATTCATGTGTCTCAGTTAAGCAACTCAATTTACACAACTGGGTTCTTAACATCTCTATCTTCATTTCCTCATCTGTAAAATTTGGATAATTAATAGTAACTATCTCATAGGATTTTAGGATTGAGTTATTATATACAAATTGTTTTGAGCAACGTTTTGATAAGAAATGCTTCATAAGTGTTAGCAGTCATCCTAATCATTATCACCATCATCTTTGTTGTTGTATATTCATCAGGCTTTTTTCTTGTATCTGAATTTGCCTCTTCCTTCAAATACCAGTGAGTTTTTTCTCCTAGGTAAACAAACCACCCATTGCTTCTGTGGAAAATCTTTCTTTCATGCGTTACCAATTTACTCATAAACATTTTAAAGAGAAGTTATATCTTTTTGCCAAAGCATGCACTTAGTAAAAAAGATACATGAAATTTCCTCCCTCTTAAAACAGCTCATTGCATTTATATTGCCACAGGTTGCATTGACTATTGGAGGAAGTTTTATTGTGATTTTTAAATTGCAGGGAAATCAGAATCCACAGGCCAGAAGTTAGAAGTCAGTGCACCCAAGTAAAGTGGTTAAAAGGCCAGGGACCAAGAGATCTGAATGGTCCTGCAGAATCCAAGCTTCCAGAATCATTCATCCCAGACCCTGGCAACTTCAAGTGCAGTCTATGGACCAACAGCATCAGTATCACCTGGGAGCATGTTAGCAATCATAATCTCCATTTTAACAAGATCACCAGGTGTTCC
The DNA here is from genome assembly GCF_963383645.1 of Muscardinus avellanarius. NCBI lineage: Eukaryota > Metazoa > Chordata > Mammalia > Rodentia > Gliridae > Muscardinus > Muscardinus avellanarius. Next base: position 24,457,784 of record NC_137803.1, read on the forward strand.
CATCAGCATTTTTGCAGCTATAATCTAAAAGACTGACCAGGTCACTTAGAGGAAAGATTTATTTTCTTACAGTTTCAGGCTCTATTCATGTGAATCTGGGACTGTAGATCTCAGGGTGGCAGGATGGAGAGAGAGAGAGAGAGAGAGAGAGAGAGAGAGAGAGAGAGCAAGCGAGTACATGGGCTGTGCTACTCACATCACAGAGGCTAGAAGGAAGGGAGAGAGAGAGCAAAGGAAGGAGAAACTCTATATATTCTCCAAGGCCACACCCCCAAGGATCTGACCCCTCCAGCTATACCACCCTGTCTATCCTACCTAGCACCACCCACGTAAATCCGTTATAATGGATTTACCCACTACTGAGATTACAACCCTCATGACTCAATTACATCAACTCTAAACATTAATAAAAAAAAAAAGCTCTTTAGGGGACATTTTATGTCTAGCTATAACACCAGGTGATTCAGATGCACATTAAAGTTTTAAAAGTACCAGTGTAAGCAACTTTTTTTTAAATACCCCTAACCTTGAGCCAGGCATGGTGCAAGTGCCTATAAGAGCATGGTCCTAGCTTCTCTGGGGGCTGAAGCAGGAGGGTCGTTTGAGCCCCGGAGTCCAAGTTCAGCTGAGCAACATGGCAGGACACTGTATTTAAAAAGAAAATGCCCAAGCAAGTGGTGTGTCATGTATAAACTTCACCTCAGATGGCAGGAAGAAAATAAATATAAAACTAGCCAGTCCTCCCAATGACCACAGCATACTGAATCTCAAAGCTGAAAAGAGCAACCAACAGTAACCAGAACCTTTCTACAAGATACCTCAATAAATGAAGCGCAGAATATCTGACAAACAGGGACAGAAGACGGCATCTTTGACAATGACCCATAACGGTGGGTTGCCTGAAGATTCCTGGCTAGCATCTAAGAATGTGGCCTCTCTGTTAATGGCAAAGAGATCCTGGGTGGTTGGGATGATGCTGGCATCCTGAATGTAAGTGGGGCTCTTCACGCTGAAGAGCAGCATAAAAACATAGCTGATGGCACAGAGCACAATCTTTTTTTTTTTTTTTTTTTTTTTTTTTTGGTGATACTGGGGTTCCTGGAAACCCTTCTACCTCCAGGCTAAATTCCCAGACCTATTTTATATTTTTATTTGGAAACAGGGTCTCTAAGCCAATGTGACTGGCTTCGAACCTGTGCGATCCTTCTATCTCTGCCTCCCAAGTGCAGGGATTACAAGTATGCACCACCACGCCTGGCCAGAGCACAATCTTGTGGGCCTCCACGGACTCCTTCACATCCGGGTAGTAGAACACCACGTCCATGCACTGGCAGCAGCACAGCAAGTTATTTAAGTCAGAGTTATAATGTGACTCTTCAGCCTTCAACACAGGCATCTTTTCTGTTTCCAAAAAGGAAAATAGAAATAATAAATTACATTCCAAGGACTACAAAAAAAATGCCCAGATCTCAATCCCCACATCAACAAAAATTAGGTTCTTGGGGGCAAAGGTCTGGGTGTTGGTATTTTTGAAAGCTTCCCAAGGTATCTCGAATTTGTGGGTAGTACTGAAAACCTTAAAGAAGAGGAAAGCTGAACTGAGCTGGTGATATGAGCAGGCATTGGCATGGTGACGAAGGAAAACACAACATTCTAGGCAAAAGGATGGCCGTGAGCACATCTCGAGAGGGATAGGAAAGCCAGACATCAGGGGGTGTGTTGTGACTGAAACACAAGACCAAGAGCCATGGGAGATGCAGGTTGACGGAAGGCAGGTCACAACCTTCGGTAAGGATCTTCTTCATTATGCGTTGGGAGTCTTTGAAGGATTCCAATGAGCACTCAATTGTGTATAATAGAAAGATTATTCTCTCTTCTGACATGAGTGGGTTTTATGAAGACAGACACAGGACAGAAATAACAGTGACAAAGATAGTGCTTTTTTTTTTAAACAGAGTCTCATTAAGTTGCTGAGGTTGTCCTCAAACCTGCAATCCTCTTATTTCAGTTTCCCAAGTACTGGGATTACAGGTGTGAACCACCATGCCCAGCTACTGAATCATCCTTGATATAAACAAAAGACCTGAGCCGGGCGTGGTGGCTCCAATATCAAAAAAAAAAAAAAAAAGACAAAGGGCCTGGATTGGGCTCAAAATATTAAAGTTAGAGGAGAGGGGTCAGGTTCCCAGATGAGCAGAGGCAAAGTAGGCAGGACTCTGTGGGAAGAAAAGAGCTTGACTATTACCAGGAACACATAGATAAGCAGTTAGAGAAGAGTCTCCATCCCAAGGAGGTGGTCATGCAGACCTACATGGGATAGGAAGGACGGGTGAGCTGGAGCTGGCCAGGGTGGGTGGGAGGATAGCCAGGAAACATGTGACCCCTTTGTAGAGGACACTTCTCCTACAGTGGTTCTCTCTGTTCTTCTGGATTAAATAAAGATCAAGCCTGTGAGCAGGTGAGACGCTAGAGAGATGGCTATAAAAGGCATGAGGGTGGAAATCAAGCCTCTGTATCCAAGAGAGAAAGAAAACCAAGGGCTTCCCTGGGCTGCAAGTGTAGCCTAAGGAATCAACCTGCGGGGAATTTGTGTGAGGCAGGTCTCAAGTTCAAGGGAGCCCAAGTTCAAGGCAGAGGGTGTGGAAGAGGGAAGGTATGAAGCAGGCCCATTTTCTTACCCCAGCTCCCTGCCTTCAACAAGAGATTTTCTAATCTTTTGCTCCTCGAATTTTTATCTGTTGCAAACAGGATGAGTACAACCTTTCTTCCTGACATTTCTGGAATCTCTAATCTTGTAACTTTTTCTTTTCTTTTTTTTTTTTTTTTGTAGTACTAGGGATTGAACCCAGGGGTATTCTACCTCCAAGATACACCCCCAGCCCAATTTTTTATTCTTTATTTTTAATAAGGTCTCACTGTGTTTCAGAGGGCCTCACTAAGTAGCTAAGAACAGCCACAAACCTACTATCCTCCTGTCTAACCCCCCCCAAAAAAAACCAGAATTACAAGTGTGAGACACCACACCAGCTCTCTTGTCACCTTATTAAAAATTCACCCAATTACTGACTTCATTCTGGCTATTGTTACAGATGGGGGGGCTGATAAGAGAGGTTCCCTGGTTGCCCTCAGATAGGGTCTCCATCAACATTCTCCTTCCTGTATCCTTGTACACCTGACCACACCAACTTAGAGGAAGGATGATTTATTTGCTCACAATTTGAGGTTGTTTGTTTGCTTGTGGTTTCTGGGTTCGGTTCATGTAAGTCTGGGGTCTGTGGAGCTCAGAACCTGGTGGTGGGGAGCAGAGAGAGGGAGAGAGCAAGGGCTCTGCTCTCATATCATGGAGCCAGCTAAGGGATTCAGAGACCCAAGCACAGTCCCCACAGCCACACCCCAGGGACCTACCTTTCCAGCTACCACCACCTGCCTGGGTCACCACTATTATCATGTATCTACTGATAAGATTACAGTCCTCATGCCTCAATCACATCAACTCCGAACATTAATGCAGGAGTCCTTCAGGAGATATTCTGTAACTAACTATAACAGATAAGAAGTAGAATTTTCAGAGAGTTCAGGAGTAAGGTTCAGCAACAGGGTTTCCCAGGAGGTTCCCAGAGTGAGTTTCCACTTGTAGCATTTCCAGGTGAGCCAGTCTTTCCCCTAAAGTTTGCGGTATGCCAGTAAGCTCTCTGGTGAGGAACCTGTAGTCCTAGAGAAGCAAATTAATCAGTGACTTTTGAAACTCCTCTGTTAAGCTGTTTCAAAGTCAACCCTAACCTAGCTTGGGTGACCTGTTCTCCCACTCCACAGTGAAGCTCAAGTTCATTGCTATGTCTGCACTCTTTATGCTTACTGTTTCTTTCTCCCTGCTTGGAGTCCTCCCTCCATCTGTTCACACAAGGCCTGACCATCTATTTCAGACCTATTGTCCCCTCCCACTTGCTGCCCTGAGCCTGCAACTCAGGACTTCACCAGGCACTGCACCCAAGGAGTTTCCTGTCTCTAGTTTCTTACTCCCACAAGGCTATCGCTTCCTTCAAGAGGAAAAGAGATGGAGCCTTATTTCTTTTGAGTTCTGTACGGAACTTCATAAGGTAAGAGAGAGACAGTCACTAAGAAGCCAGTAAGTATCTCTCTCATTTACGCCATTGTTTCTTATTACTATCACATCTTTTAATAGGTGGCAGATGTGGTGCATTAGATCTTTATTAATTTGGTGCATTGTAACTATCCATCATATTGTGGTCTAGAGTGATAGAAACCTACATGCACACAGCTCTTGGAGCACTTCCCTCTGAACTCTCTCCCTCCCTGTTCCTGTGATATGGTCTTCCAGGTTGGGACTGGTAATTTTGTATACAGACATACATACACACATACATACATGCATAGCATTATTTCCACTATTAAACTCTTTACCTGTTTCTCCCCCTTCCCGAATCTCCCTTAGTCACTCCGTTGGAATCTCTTCTCTTCTACCTGATATTACTCTTATTTCCAAATTTCTCTCTAGCTTCCAGATATAAGTGAAAACATGCATCTATTCATTTGGGGGAACTGGCTAACCTTACTTCATATAATAGTCTCAAGTACCATCCATTTTCCTGCAAATAACATGATTTTGTTCTTTTTAATGGCTAAGTAAAATTCTATCGTTTTGTGATCCATTCCTCTTTTGATGGACCCCTAGGCTGGTTCCATCATTTGGCCATTGTAAATTGTGATGCTATGAATGTGGGTAGGCAGGTACACTATAATATTCTGACTTCAATTCCTTTGGAAAGATGCCCAGGAGCACTATCACTGGGTTATATAGTAATTCCATTCCCAAACTTCTGAGGTCCACAGTGAGAAACCACCACACTGAGTTCCACAGTGGCTGTACTAGTTTATAGTAGGTTTTTAATTAGCAAGCAGGGTTTGGTGATTTGCAAGGACCGAAAAATGATGAGCAGATTCTAAAAATTAGACTCCACAGGAAGAATAGACTCTGCTGTTCTATTGCACAGTAGGGTGACTAGAGTTAACAATAATGTATTGCACATTTCAAAATAGCAAGAAGAGAAAACTTTGAAAGTGCTCAATGCAGAGAAAAATGATGAGTATTTCAGCAGATGGATATGCTAATAATTGCCCTTATTTGATCATTATGCTATATGTACTTGTATTGAAACAGAACACTGTACCCTATAAGTTGTGCCAATTAAAAATCATAATAATCTCTAAAGGATTGGGCTGTAAACACAACCTATTTGTGAATTTTATTTCCTCATCATATCTCTAATCTTGTCATGTTTTCTAAAAAGTGCATCATATAACTAACTTCATTCTGGCTATGGCAGCTAGAAAAATACTAGGTAAATAGAAATATAATTTCCCTGACAATGTTACAGAATCGTGGTACCAAATGCTCTAAAACAGTAGTAGAATTAACAATAGCAGCAAGTCATAGCAGCATTAGTGGCGGTAACAGTAGCATTAATCCCAGCAACACTAGTAACAAGTGTTAGTAGCAGCAGCAACAGTGGTGAGAGCAACACATCTTAGATGACCTGCTGCCCCTCAGTACTATTTTTATTATATTTTATTTGTGTACATGCTACTGCGAATTGAACCCAGGAATGTCTGCCTCTGAACTAGATATTCTAGATCCCCAGCCCAATGATAAATTTTTTTGAAACGGACTCTTGCTAACTTTCTGAAACTGGCCTCGAACCTGAAATCCTTCTATCTCAGCCTTTTAAGTACCGGGAGGCGTATCCCGCCACGCATGACTCCCCTTATTACTTTTCTAACCTCCCACATCTGCCCTCCTCCCCCGCTCTCTGGACTCTTGACACTGATTTTCCTGTTGTTCCTTGAACATGCCAGGCAGACTTCCTCCCCAGGGCCTTTGCTGTTCCATCAGCCTGCAAGACTTTCCCAAATATACACCTAGATTATTCACTCGCCAACTTCAAAACACATCTCAAAAGGACCGTTCTTGCCCACCATATTTAAAATGGCAGCCCACACACCTGCTCTTCCTCCAACACTTCCTTCTTATTTCCTTCCTCAGCTTGCTTTTTCTCCCCAATGCATACCACCATCTCACGTGCTATAAATATTGTATTCCTTTACTTTGTTTCTTATCTTACAATACTGTAGGCTCCACAGAGGCAGGGATTTCAGTATGTTGAATTTCCTAGCCAGGCCTGGTGGCACACGCCTATCATCCCAGTCCCAGAGGCTGAGACAGGTGGATCGCAAGTACAAAGTCAGCCCCAGCAACTTACAGTGAGACTCTCAGCAACTCAGGGAGATGCTGTTTCAAAACAAAATATAGAACTGAGGTGTAGCTCAGAGATGGCATGTCTGTGGGTTCAATCTCCAGCATCCCCCACACTCACCCACACAAAAAAAAAACATTTTCTGCTAGACGTCCACTGCATAGAACACTGCTTATAACATAGCAGTGTTCAAAAATGTTTATTCAATGAATAAAACAGAACTTCCCAAAGTGTATTATGTGGCTCCCTAGTAGTACTCAAGATAACTTAGAGTGACAATGACAAATGAAGTCATTTTTATACCCACATACTTAATAAAATGTGTTTTAAAAATTAAGAATATCAAAATGATCTTATGGATATAATTACTTAGGATAAGTATGATGTTTTTTTAATTGGTGCATTGGAGTCGTACATCTTTTTTTTTTTTTTTCAGTACTGGGGATGGAACCCAGGGGCATTCTACCTCCGAGTGACACCCCCAGCCCTATTTTTTATTCTTTATTTTGAAACAGGGTCTCACTGAGTTGTAAAGGGCCTCACTAAGTAGCTGAGGCTGGCTTCAAACCTGTGCAACCCTGTCTCAGCCTCCCAAATGCTGGGATTACAAGTGTGCTCCACCACGCCCGGCTTGAAGTCAGTCATACATCTTAACTGGGTACCAGATGGTGGAGGCATACATGCACACATCACTCATGTAGCCCTTCCCCAATTCCCACCCCTTTCCCTCCCCCTCCCTCCTTCTCATGTTTGGCTTACAGATTGACTTTGATTTGTTTGTAAATGTACATCATGTACACTAGGAAATTATGTTGTCTTAAAGTGAGCAGATTTTAAGTTGATTAAAATAAAAAATACTAGGCAGGTAGTTGTTTCATCATTCTGATTGCTGCAATCCAAAACAACTGGCCACACAACTTAAAGGAAGATTTATTTGCTCAGTTTTAGTAGATTCCAGAGTTTCAATTCATTTGCCTGTGCCTGGGTCTGCAGGAAGCAGAAAGATAGAGAGAGAGAGTGAAGCTCTGCTCTCCCAGCATGGAGGCTGGGAGCAAGAGAGGGAGCAGAGAGATTCAAAGACAAAAGCACAGTCTCTAAGGTCACACCCGCAGGGGCCCACCTTCTCCAACCACACACCACCAGCCTAGGCTTCCACCTGGAAAATCCATTACAAAGGATCTAGCTACTGGTGAAATTGCAACCCTAATGACTTAATTATAGCATGTTAAAAGTAATACTACCTGGGCATGGCATCGCACACATGTAATCTCAGTACTTGACAGGCTGAGACAGGAGGAGCATAGGTTCTCGGACAGCCTCAGCTACTTAGCAAGGCACTCTGCAACTTAGTGAGACCTTGTTTCAAAAACAGAGAATAAAAAGTAAGTGTGAGGATATATCTCGGAGGTACAACGCCCCTGGATTCCATCCCCAGTACTGATAATAATAATAATAATAATAATAATAATAATAATAATAATAATAATAAATGTAATACTACAAAGGAATTTTTAAAGTAATGCTCTTTTGTCCTCAATGTATCTGAGATAATGCCATTGTAGCATTTCTATCTATTCAATATGCTCTGCGATTGCAGTGGCTCAGAATTTATTTCAGTTTGCTGTTCTGTACAAGCCTACCTATGGTTAGTGATGAAAATCACAAGTCGCAATAGCAGCAAACCTGCATGAGCATTTGCTGTTATGTGGTTAAGCATCATTAACATGCATGTTGCATCTGCCCCTCGCAGCCCTATTAGGCAGGCACAATTATAATCTCACTTTACAAATGAGAACACTAAAGGAGGAAAAACTCTGAATTTGCTCAAAGGAACACAGCTAACAGGTAAGCTAGAATTCACTGCCAGACAGTCTGACTTCAGGGCTCAGTCTTGTAACAGTGCTGTGTTGCTTTCCAGTGAAATTTATGACTTTTTAATGACATTTAGGATATATATCAGAAAAGTCAAACTTTTTCTCTCTCTTTTTTTTTTTTTTACAAAATCTGTCGGCTCCCTAATGGCTTAGTTATGAATGAAGATTAAATCAATGTCTCCTCCTACCACCCTTGTCTCCTATTACCCAATTTCCAATTGGTTATGTTCTCTTCTGCTTTTTTAAACTTTATATTCACACATATACTTACATCCGGTTGCTTGATTTAGTAGATGAAACAATATCTTTGAGACATCTGCCAAGAAAAATGAGAAATCTCTATATTTAAACTATTACTCATTCCCTCTACCATCTGATGTTTTGGGTTAATATTTTCCTACAGAGTCTTTCTTTTTATCTTATACATGTATCCTATAACCATGAATGCCACTAATGCATATTAGTTTTCCTCTTGAGTTTAGATAGGTTCAGTCAACATTGCCAGTCCTCCTGCTGTAGCTTCTCCATTCAACTACATTTTAGCCTTCAGTAGTTTTTCAAGATCTTCTGAGAAGTACTTTCAAGACTATTATGTACATCTGTGAAGGTTGCACACTGCACATTTCCATGAAGCACCATTCATGTTATACTCTGTGTGTGATGTGGCCATATATGGTGGCCGTGGTTATGTTCAAGTTTTGTCATATTTGAAAATGTCCGTCAGTTGCTTGCACAGTTACACTGGGTGCAAAACTATTGGATCGTTTCTGCTGGGAACTTTATAACTATTTCTATAATAATTGCTCCTGTGTTTTCTAGCATTGAGTAATAAAATGAAGAGTTGGAAAGCCAACGTATATGCCAGACTTGATCTTCATGGATTCTTAAAAGTTAAGGGATTGGAGATTTTGTCAGTATGATAGGTGAGAAATATCTTATTGTAGTATTAATGAACATGTCCCTTATTATTCCCTTTATTATCTTCTACATATGTATTTATTAATAATTATGTAGTATATTGCATATTATTTGCCAGCATGTACTTCTATGTAATATTTTTATAGATTTACTTGTTATAAGCAAAGCAGGCCATCTTTCTGTATATTAAGATTATTCTATTTTTCTTGGAGCTGGCTATTCATGCCCTTTGTCTATTTTTCTATTGGTTTATGGATCTTTCTCTTGATGATTTCTAGCAGTTCTTTATATATTTTGTGTTTCTCCCTTGCATCTGAAAGCCTTTCTCCTCTGGAAAATTTCTCTTGAGCTATATACTAAGATAGACTAACTAGTTCCAGCAAAACAACAGACAAATATGGGATTTGATTTAGCGAATATGATATGAAGTCAACTATAGCAAAGGTAGGGATAGGCTAGTCTTATACTTGGAACATCCTACTTAGGGACTATGAAGGCTTTAGTTCCCAAGAGTAAAATTAAATTCAGGAGACCCTGGACATGGTTCTGGGAGCCTGTCCCACAGCCCCCTGAAACAGGAGCAGGCAAAGCAATAGCTTGCATGTGGCACAAATAACCCCCAGTAACTGGGCACCTGACTCAGAAACCAGCCCTGTTATAGCTGTCAAGCTCTACTCAATAGGAATGGTTTATACTGAACTAGTCAAATTCATTGGATTCCTTTTCACAGTGAGTCTGGTCACTCACTGTGAAAAGGAAGGCAGAAGACATGGAGCCAAAAGAGGGGAATGTGGAGAGGAACAGCAGGAGCAAATAGAAGCAGAAAAACAGCAGGCATGATGATGGTGCTGATGTTGGAGGAAGGAACAATGGAACAAGCAGGTGACCTGGGCAGGCACTGAGCCCCAGCACTCAGGGAGTTTTGATCCCCATACTACGCTTCCAGTCGGTGCAGTCACAGATTTTTCTGCGATTTTTCTTGCCCCCCTCATTATCAACTTTGTCTGCCCAAAATTAGCTTAGCCTTGCTCTATTTCATGCAAACTGAAAGTGCATAATCAGCATATTATTGTGTCAGTGAAAGATGTAATCAGAACAAGCTCTGTGTAAAGCCTTCCATAAAAGCAGAATTGCTTTACATAGTTATAAAATCTTCATATGGGAAAGAGGTCCAGGTGTACAAATTGTCTATGGTAGATATAGATTATATGTTCCCACTCCAGCAATACATGAAAAGATGGGCTTGATTGTGTGACTTACTCTGACCATTAGGATAAAGGCAAGAGTGACAGCAAGACTGTCCTGAGCCACAGGCTGTAGATGCAACATGATTCCACCCACTCTCTGCACTTCTGCCCTTGCTAGGAAAAGGTGCTGCTGTCCCTTCAGCCTTGGGCCCAAAATCAACACTCGGTGAACTTATCGAAGACTGCCCCAGCACCCCACACACCTGTGAGAACACCATCATCTTCCGTTTAGTCTACCAGTTCAGTTCTGGTGCTTTGTCATACACATTACTGTGGAAATAGATTCTGTAACCGCTCACACTACCCTGGAACACGAGGCCCTATGAAAGGCAGCTACCATGGACCATTTCAAGAACCCAGCTTGTGGGTTCTTGTGCCCCTCTTCCTGAGAAGGCAGTAAATATTGGTAGCTTCAAAATGAAATTGGGACTGACAAGCAGGAAGAAAATGGATTTCAGATACTGGCAGGAGCAAAATGATAAAAGAAAAAGACCCAACAGAAAGCAACAGAAAATGATACCTGAAGTAAGCTGTAAAAAGGCCTCAAGGTGACCCAGCAATTAATTCCCAGGTATTTTGCCAATGGAAAAATCATCTATCTTTTTTATTGCAGATTTATTCATAATAACCAAAAAGTGGGAACAACTCTGGTGTCCAACAAGTGAATGAACAAACCAACAGTAGACTATTCAGATAATGAAATGCCATTTCAAGCTGAGCGTTATGGCACACACTTGTAATTCCAGTACTCGGGAGGCTGAGACAGGAAGATCCCAGGTCCAAGACCAACCTCAGCAACTTAGTGAGACTCTGTTTCAAAAGAAAAAAAATAATGAAAATAGGGCTGAGATGTAGTTTGGAGGTAGAATGCCTCCAAGTTGATACCGAGGTGATACCAAGTCACTCACACACACACACACACACACACACACACACACACACACACACACACACCAATTCAGAACATACACAAGCAAACTAAACTACTGATGCTTGAAACAATATTGAGGGGTTTTTATGTGTGTATGTGTGTGTATGGTACTGGGGATGGAACCCAGAGGCTTTCTGCCTCTGGGCTATACTTCCAGACCTTTTTTATATTTTTGGAAACAGGGTCTCATTAAGGTGCTGAGACCCTCACTAAGTAGCTGAGACTGGCTTTGAACCTGTGCAATCCTCCTGTCTCACCCTCCCAAGTGTGGGGATTACAAGCGTGCACCACCACGCCTGGCTTGAGGAATCTTAAAACATGCTGAGTAAAAGACGTTTTACACAGAAGACACATACTTTATATAGGATGTTTGAATCAATATATAGTGGATAGAAATCAGAACTGTTGCAGAGAAGGGACATAGCTCCATGGTACAGCACATGCTTAGCATGTGTGAGCCCCAGGGTTCAATCCTAAGGCCCTAGGGAAAAGAAAAGAAGAGGGAAAGAGAGGGAGAGAAGAAGAGAAGAAAGGGAAGGAGGGAGGGAAGGAAGGGAGGGAGGGAGGGAGGGAGGGAGGGAGGGAGGAAGGAAGGAAGGAAGGAAGGAAGGAAGGAAGGAAGGAAGGAAGGTTACATATTATAAAACATGGGTATGGAAAATTTTGGGGGGAGGGGCAAAAGAAATTTCAAGGTGATGTTCCTTACCTTAATGGGCTTTAAAGTTACATAGGTGCAGGTATTTGTCAAGACATCAAATGGCACACTTAAGATTTATGAATTTCATTGAATATAGATTTGCTTCTTTCTAGAAGAACTCTAAACAAATATTAAGCTCTAATTAATATTATGCCACCAAAGCACTTAAAGGTGATGAATAGTGATACCTCCATTTGAAGTGAAATGCATAAAAAGGAAGGTAGTTAAATGACTGGAAAAAGGGGAACAGAGAGGTAGAGAGATTTGTGATTAATATTCAAAAATGTCACAATTGGGATCTGAGTGGTGGGTATATAAGTGTTCACTAGAAAGTTCTTTAAAGCTTTATGTATGTCAAAATTTTTAATGGGTTTCTTATGAGCAAATAAATATAATAAAGTAGTAAAAATTATAAAGCAATAAAATCTTAAAGGCAAAAGCTTTAAAGAACAGTTAACTCATGGGAAAAGAGAGCAAACAGTCAAACCCATAAACCTATGGAGGAATTAAGAGGAAGAAAGCCCAAAGAAAATGTGAACTCTGAGTTTGGAGCAGATGGGCCCTTAAACCTAAAAGAACAGAGATTAGGAGCAATGAGGCAGAAGAAATCAAAGAAAATTTTGTAGATCTTAATGAAACTGCATCCATCTAAGAAAAAGCATAATTTAGAAATATAAAGAAATAGCACAACATTATAACCAGTTGGTGTGGCCATGAGGGAGAAGAAGCTGGTTGTGATTCGCATTAAAGAAATAAAGTTTAATGTCTAGAGAGGGTTTTGTTGTACATAAAGGGAGCGGGCTTTGGAGTTTTCCACAAGTCAATAATAGGGAGAGGGAATCATGTTGGAGTTTGGTTTAATATTCAAAATGAGAATGTTTGAAAGAAAGAAAATCTCAGTTGCCCCATATATATTTATAATGCTGCATATGAATGGAAGCCCGGGAATAACAAAATTTGTTACTGCCTCCCAAAAGTAGCCTTTCCTGTGTACAAGAATACTTCAATTTTGTCTTTGAAAAAGGTGTACACATAGGGTCTCTGGGCTGAGTTTTGGAAGGCTGATTGAAAAATGAATAACAAGAGGGCTATTGGCCTAATCAAAATTAAACCTATTCCTTCTCTTTGTTGACTAATAGTAGATAGTCAATAAATATTTAGACAGAAAGGAGACCCATGACATTACTTATATAACTTTTTACTTATAAATTTGGTGTTATTATGAGCTTTGGTACCCTGATGTGTAAAATAGAAATAATTCTCACAGTGTCCAATATATCATAAGCCCTCAGTAATAGCATCTATTGATTTACAAGGACCTATGAATGAAGATCATTTACCTATATGCATGTGTGTGGAATATACACACCAGAAAGGGAAGTGAATTTGTAGGATTCTTTGGACTATACAATAAGAAAATTAGACCTTAGGGATCATAAAGTATAAGGGAAAATCTATTTAAACATTCCATTGTAATAACTGAAATTAATTTCTCTGTACGTGGGAAATTTTGCAGAATTGGGATGAGCCACATTTTATTAGACAAGAAACTTGCTGATCAAACTCGCTGTAAGAGCAGCAGGATTCAGGGAGCTGTGGACAACGGGTTCAATCTGAGCACTAAGGTCCAGAGAAGAGCCAGCCTCAAGGTACAGAATGGGAAGAGAGTTGCCCACAAATGTATTCAAGAACCAGAAAACACCAAGAAAATGCTGTCTTTATTAAGTTTCTTTTGATTTCAACAGTTAGGACCAACTGAAGACAGATATGTTCACTATCTTGACTATGGTGATGGTCACTATCTTGACTATGATGATGGTCCCATAGGTTGAGACATATGTTAAATGTATCAGGTTACCACTCTGAAATATATTCAGTTGAGGGATGGGGGAGGGAATGGGGTGGAAATTGGATAAATGCTAAAGTGATGTGTATATATATGCCTCTAACATCTTGTACTCCATTAAGATGCATGACTGCAATGCACCATTAAAAATAAAAAATAGCCAGGCGAGGTGGCACACCCTTGTAATCCCCACGCTTGGGAGGCGGAGACAGGAGGATCGTGCAGGTTCGAAGCCAGCCTCTCTGGCTTAAGAGACCCTGTTACCAAATAAAAATATTTAAAAATAGGTCTGGGAATGTGGCCCAGAGGTAGAAGGGTTTCCAAGAACCCCAGTATCACCAAAAATAAATAAATAAATAAATAAATAAATAAATAAATAAATGCAGTTAACTATATGTCTATTATATCTCAATAAAATTTTACATCTGTAAAAACTCAAACAGAAAATAAAAAACAAAATGAGTGACAAGAGAACATCAAAGAGACAACACAGGGATAAAAAAAATGCTCTAGTACAACACAGACGTGAGTAAACAGAAGTAAAAAAAAAAAAAAATACATGTTTAAAAACAGGATGATAGCCAGGTGTGGTAACACATGCCTGTAATCCCAGTACTTGGGAAACTAAATCAGGAGGATCACAAGTTTAAGACCAGCCTCAGTAACTTAATGAATCCCTCAGCGATAAATAAGAAATAAAATAATGCTGGGGTGTAGCCCAGAGGTAGAACACCCCTAGCTTCAATCCCCAGTACTCAATAAAAACAGGATGATAAACTGGGGATGCAACTCAATGAGGCCCTAAGTTTACTTCCCAATACTAGATATAAAAAAATTAAAATTAAACAGTACCATGAAGCAAGTAAAAGGGAGCATAAAACACTTGAGGTTTAGTATTCCTTAGATATAAATATTCAATGTCCATGAACATTTTATTGTCCTTGTTAGGTGGTAGTAAAAGAATCATAAATGTTTGAATATATAATATAAAATAGATTCTCCAGTAAAATTGTTGTAAAGATCAAATGAGAACAAGTATATGCTATCATTTTGAAAGGTATAACTTGCTAGACTGATGCAAGTGGTTATTATTAATGGAAAATGTTGTTTCTGCTTAATGAAGAGTTTCCCCAGCAGAGAGGTATCGTGTACATCCTTCTCATCTACAGGTTAAGAACTTCTCAAGAAGAGTTGAGACATGCACAACCGACTGGACGGCCATGGGCCTCATGGGCCTGGCCTCCCTGGCTGGGTGCCTCTGCATCTATCACCAGCTGGATTCCTGAATGCCAGGCGTGGGAGCCAAGGCAAGTCTTGATCCACACCGTGTCGGGTTGGTTTAACTTGTTTGGCCATCTGAAGCAGGGGCAGCAAGATTCCCACCTATGTGTACAAACCAACAGTAGAAGGAAGCAACTTCTGTCCTTCGGGAGATGCCCACGCCTCCCGTCTCAGAGGAACCTTCCACAAGGATGGCAGACTGTCCAAACTCGCTTACAGAAATCCCCATAACTCCTTGCAAGCCTCAGGGACACATCCCCTGACTGGCTGCCTCCAACTAGAGCAGAGCTCACCAGGGAGTCTCAGGTCTTCTCTGGCATCCAGTGGCCAATCTTGACATTTGCTCAACAGAGGAGGGAGCAGCATCCTTAAATGCCTGGCATGTTGTCTGACAATAATAAGAACTCATTAAGTATATGTGGAGGGAAGAAAGAAAGAAAGAGAGAGAGAGAGAGAGAGAGAGAGAGAGAGAGAGAGAGAGAGAGAGAGAGAGAAAGAAAGAAAGAAAGAAAGAAAGAAAGAAAGAAAGAAAGAAATCACAAGTAAACACCTGCCCTTTAAGGAAGCTGGAGATCTGAAAGAAATACCCCTATGCAAATATGTCCCAGCACTCTGGAGAATTTGGAAAGCTTGCCAGGCCTCCTCCACAAATAAGCATTGGAGGTAGCTTGTGAGACTATGGGCAATGCAAAGGTTCCATGACTCTCAGTACACTACACTTTACCCCAGACCACACCTGGCCCAAAGGGATGGTTCCCATGGCAGACGCTGCTGGCTGCCACCCAGTATCTATTCTTTCCTTTCCTTACAAATAGAACATAAATTTATTGGGCAGAGTGTCACCTTATCTCCCTCAGATTACTTTATAATCAGGGAAGCAGCTGACAGCCCTACCTCTGCTCAGTCAGATACAAGCAGAAGCTTACAACATGAAGCATTTAGGGAGATTTCATTGTGACCTTATAAGAAGAAAGGAAGAAGCTGGATGTGCTGGTGCATGCCTATAATCCCAGTACTTGAGAGGCTGAGACAGGAGGATGGCAGGTCCAAAGCCAGCCTCAGCAGCTTAGTGATGCATTCAGAAACTTAGAGAAACCCTATTTCAAAATAAAATAATAAAAAAATTAAAAAGGCTGGGGTGGGAGTGTTTCTTAGTGGTAGAATGTCCTTGGATTCAATCCCCAGTACTGCAAAAGAAGAAGGAGGAGAAGGAAGAAAAGAAGGAGGAGGAGGAGGAGGAGGAGGAGGAGGAGGAGGAGGAGGAGGAGAAGGAAGGCAGGGATGAAGGACAGAAGTCAATTAGTCAGTCTTTGCTTTCTTACTGACCTTTCCAACCTGGAACAAAATGTGATTCTTATAGGTAAAGCAATCACTTTTGTAATTGTGAAGGCGAAAGCCACACTGTGATGGTAGAGCAGGAAGAAAGACGAAGCCTGGGTCCCGGGAGCCATTATGGATGCATCACTTCTGTTGTAGACCACCTTCCTCCAGCTTCTTTTTGAACGAGAAAACTAAAACCTCTATTTGGCTCCTCACAATCAGGTTTCTGTTTTAAACTATCAGATGTAGAGCCAGGCATGGTGGCGCACACTTGTAATCCCAGCACTTGGGAGACTGAGACAGGAGGATCACACAGGTTCAAAGCCAGCCTCAGCTACCTAGTGAGGCTCTCAGCAACTTAGTGAGACCTTGTTTTCAAAATTAAAAGTATAAAATAGGTCTGGGAGTATAGCTTGGAAGTAAAAAAGCCCCTGGGTTCCACCCCCACCCAGTACCACAAAAATAAATAAGTAAATAAATAAATAAAATAACAGATGTAATCAGATGCTACTAAGGTTGGTCCAAAAAGGTTGCCATGGCACCAGGCCAGCACCTGCCTGAAGACAGAATTCTCATTCTATTGATGGGGGAGGACCAGCTTGGATGCAGCCTGGGCAGGAAGGCAGATTTTCAAGGAGGTAGTGAGAAGAACGAAAAAGTATTGGGCCCAACAGACAGACTGCCAATAAACTGGTACCTACAACTCAAGCTCTGGCCAATGGGGCGAAGAGATGAGATTATTGGCAGGAGATGGTGTGCCATGAGCTAGGACCAAGAACTTCTACATTCCAGCAACAGCTTTCAATACACAGCATGAAAAGTCTAAGGGTGGACTCATATCTTTCTGTAGTTCTCTGGTTTCAACCTCTTTGGAAAGATACCCAGTAGCAGTATGGCCAGATCGTATGGTAGATCCATTCCCAGTTTTTTAAGGAATCTCCACACTGATCTCCATAGTGGCTGGACTAGTTTGCAATTCCACCAACAATATAAGAGTGCCTATGTCTTCAAAGCCTCGCCAACATTTATTGTTATTTGACTTTTTATGCCATTATGATTGGGGTTAGATGGAATCTCAGTGTAGTTTTGATTTGCATCTCTCTGACTGCTAATGGTGTTGAACATTTTTTTCATGTATCCCTTGGCCATTTGTATCTCCTCTTTTGTGAAATCTCTATTCAATTCAGTTGCCCATTTCTTGATTGGGTTATTTGTTTTCCTAGTGTAAAGGTTTTTAAGTTCTTTGTATATTCTAGATATTAGACCTTTGTCAGAGGGAAGGCTGGTAAAAATCTTCTGTTCTGTAGGCTTTCTCTTTAGACTCTTGATGATTTCCTTTGATGAGCAGAAACTTTTAGTTTGGTGCCATCCCTCTCATTAATTCTTGTTTTAATTTTCTGAGCTTTGGGAGTTTTACTGAAGAAGTTTCCACCTGTGCCCATATGTTGGAGGGTTGAATCTATGCCCTCCTTTAACAGCTTCAAAGACTGGTCTAACTTCCAGGTCTTTCATCTATCTCGAGTTGATTTCTGTACAGGGTGAGAGGTAAGGATTTAGTTCCATTTTTCTAAAAGTGGGTAGCCATCCAAACTATGGAACCAATCTAGGTATCCACCAATACATGAATGGATTACAAAATTATGGGAAATACACACAATGGAATTCTATTCAGCAACAAAGAAAAATAAAATTGCATCATTTGCAAGAAAATGGAAGAACCTGAAGGATATTATGTTAAATGAGATTAGCCAACCATAGAGTGAAAGGTCATATGTTTTAACATATGCAGGATAGGAAGTAATTGGTATACAAGAGAGACTCTAAGATGATGAGAAACTTAAGGGGAGCCAGAGAGGAGATACAAGTGTAGGGGTAGAGGAAGTCTTAGGTTCATTAAGACAAATACTACCATAGACTATGTGCATACATGTGAATATCAGCATCAATTTGGGTACTTTGTATTGGGAGGGAAGGGAATGGAAAAGGATGCACCAAGCTGGGCGTGGTGGCGCATGCTTGTAATCCCCGCGCTTGGGAGGCAGAGACAGGAAGCTCACACTGGTTCGAAGCCAGCCACGCTGGCTTAAGAGACCCTATTTTCAAATAAAAATATTTTTTAAAAAATAGGTCTGGGAGTGTATCGCGGAGGGCAGAAGGGTTTCCAGGAATCCCAGTACCACCACCAAAAAAAAGGGTGCACCAAGAACATGTGCATGTATTTCATTGTCAACATGATTTACATTTTGATGTGAGGCTATGATGACCAATAAAAGCACAAAAAAATCTGAGGTTAGAAAAGCAGGGCTTGTTGAATTCTCAAGACATTGCTCTCTCCATACCCAATGTATGGAGACCAAGATACCAGGGAAATATGGCAGATGTTTGTGGTTTCTACCCAATAAGCATCCTTTCCATCCTTCTTCCTTGATGAAGAGCTCATTGCTCCTACAGGTGAAAATGTCATTTGCCCATTTCCCAGCTTCCTTTGCAGCTGGGGGATGACCAGATTACCTCGTCCTGGCCTGTGGAACCTAAGGGGGAGTCTATGGAGAGATTCTGGGAAAGATTTCCCTCCTAAATAATGTGTTCTTCTTTACTTGATGAAGAAATGTCAGCATTGGTTCCTTGGACTGCTGTGATCAACTTGTGACCTTAAGAAGATACATTATTGAAATGCAGAAGGGATCAAATGGACAAATGGGGTGCATCTGGGCCTTGATGACATGATATAGACACTACACTACCCCTGAAACCACCTACCTTCACACAAGCTCTAAGATAATGAATGTTCTTTAATTCATGTCACTTCTAGTTATATTTCCTATTATCCCCAGCAGCTGAAAGCATCCTTGCTGATTCTGGGGAGATGAAAGGGAGCCCAGTGGTTCCCAAGACTCTTGGGGGTGGGGGGGAGTGGAGACATACTCTCACCTTCCTCTTCCCAGGACCACACACACTGAGGGGCCTAGAAAGATCCATCAGCATTCAGAAGCTGAGGTTTTTAATGATTCACTCTCCTGGCCCCATCGATCACCCTGAAAGTAGCTGCTCTGCAGCTGTCAAGAACACAAGCAATGTGAGACGGAAAACAGTGCAGCCGGCACCATCGCCAAGAACAGTCCCTGGACCAGGGCGTTTCCCATGTGAGCAGGAGGGATTGAAGAGGGTAGTGGTGTCTCCACATTGAATGAAGCTTGATAGGAAAATCAGCATATGTTTGAGAAATAATATTCTATAGATAAACATTTTGAAGAAAGAGAGGATGTAAAGGAAGAAACTTATTTTTTCAGTATGTACCCATTAGCAGCTAAGTTGCCATTTTATAGGTTTAAAACAGGATTCTCTGGGGATGCAGCTCAGTGGTAGAGCACTTGCCTGCCATGTGTCAGGCACTGGGTTTGACCCTCAGCAGGGGAGATGCTTCTCTGGTGTGAGGAAGATAGGAAATGCTCTTAAGACACATAGAGATATGTCCAGAGGCTTCTGGGTGTCAGGCAGGGTGAAGGGAGCAGCCACGGGACTCTGCTATGGAGCAGACAGAGCTTATTTGTGTTGATTCGATAAGTAAATGCAGCTTCCAGACCTCCGAGGACTTCCATAGGGATGATTCCAGAGGGCTGAGGAGAGGCTCTCTATTCCAGGCCTGGCCTCCTGCTGCCTCTGTCTTCCTCGTAGTTACTCTCTTACTGGGCAAAGCTATTCCCTAAAGCTGCCTTGATGGAATCGCCACCGCGCCCTCCCCAGAGCCTGCCATCCACCTGCCCTGTCATACAGAGGCATCAGCACCTATCTGTGACGCATTCTCAGAGACAGACCAGATCTTGACAAGACCCCACGTCGTCCGGCCAGCTTTCCATTTCTGGCTTGGCAGGTAAAGGAGAATTTCATCATTTCATGAGTGAGGAAGTTCATGAAGAGTAATCTCAATGTAATTTCTCAGGAGGCTGGCCACCTCCCCAGAAAAGCATGTCAGCGTTCGGGTCTGAGTTATTCTTATATACAGATGTTCCCAAATCTATTCTGATAAAATAGACAATGTGTTTTTAAGCTATATTTAACTAGTATATGTACCAAATTGCTAATAATATTCCTCAAGCTTCTAGTAAGACGTTTTTAGCAGGTGGACATCTATTCTTTTGGTTGGTTGGTTGGTTGGTTGGTTGGTGTGATACTGGGGATTGAACCCAAGGGCATTCTACCTCAGAGCCACATCCCCAGCCCTGTTTTATTTTATTTTATTTGAAATAAGATCTCACTAAGTTGCTAAAGGCCTTACTGAGACTGTTCTCAATCCCATGATACTCCTGTCTCAGCCTCCCAACTACTAGGATCAGACCTATAACAACAGGAACAGAGCTCGTCCCTGAAGCTGCCTTTCTTGAAGTCCAGGAAAGAAAATAAAATCTTTTTCTTCTACCCATCACATATAACATCAGATAATACCAAGGAAAGTGATTTTCTCCATTCTGGAGGCTTAGCAAGAATCAAGAGCAAAGTTTCCCAGGTCCATAGAACCCATGCCCCTAGCTTGCTACCCAAATTTGATTGCAGAGGCACAGAACCCAGGGATTGGTCTGATGGCCCAAAGCCCAGCTGCTCTAGTCTCTGGTGCTAGGACTTTGAAGCCACTGGACCCAAAGACAGTTTGCTTCCATGGCAACCCCATCTTTGTTACTCCCTCCCCTCCCTCTTCACTTCAGAGTTCAGCCTGGGCTCCTGCTAAACATGCTTCATTATGACCTCCTCCCTTCTATATTCCCAAATACTAGAAGACCAATTCTGAAAGTGTGCATGTGGGTCCTGAGATCTGTGCTATTAAAGACACCAAGATTTTAAAAGTAAAACAAGACAGGGCATGGTGGTGTATGCCTATAATCATAGTAGCTGGGAGGCTTGGATAGGAGGAAAGCAAGTTTGAGGACAGCCTCAGCAACTTAGCAAGGCTCTGTTTCAAAAAATAAAGTAAGAGCCAGGTATGGTGGCGCATACTTATAATCCCAGTACTTGGGAGGCTGAGACAGGAGGATCGCAGGTTCGCAGTTAGCCTCAGCTACTTAGTGAGGCCCTCCACAACTTAGTGAGACCCTGTTTAAAAATAAAGAATAAAAAAATAAGGTTGGGGGTTTAGTTTGGAGGTAGAATTCCCCTGTGCTCAACCCCCAAGTCTGCAAAAAATAAAATAAAATAAAATAAAATAAAATAAAATATAAAATAGGCTGGGGCATAGCTGAGAGGTAGAACACTCCTGGGTTCAATCGCCAATGCAAAAACAGGAAAAGAAAGAAAGAAAAGAAAAGCTCAATGGTCGAGTACTTGCCTGGCATGTGCCACACCCTTGGTTTGATCCCCAGAACCACAGAAATAAAAATATATAATAAGAAAAACTCTGAATACCTGGACTCAGGTGAGCTTCCCTGGTTAACAATATTCCACATGGATTATGATACACCTTTGTTGGAAGACTGGTGCCTTCATGACACTAGAAGCGGGTAGCTGAGTCTCCTCACTTGGAATCTTCCTGGACCCTGCCCCACGTTTCTCTTCTCTTGGCTCATTTTCATCTGTATCTTTTCCCTGCACCAAACCATAACCATGAGTATAATCGCTCTCGGTGAGTGCTGGGAATCCCACCGAATAATCAAATGCTGGGAACATTCAATGGGTGTCAGAGTGAGGGTGGTCTTGGGGGATATTTGTCTGACTCTTCACCTCCCCCCCAATTCAGTAGTTGCCTCAGCCTCAATGAGAAGATAATACTGTGGAGAAAAAAATACCTGCAATGAGAATTATACCAGATATTTTAAAATATTGTCTTCTTGTGCACATATTTTAAAACATCAATAGAGCATGCAAATTGCATTCTAATAATAAAATACAGGCTCTGAGTGGTACCAAATTCAGAAGAAGAAACAATGACTGTGAGCAAAAGTGGTCAGGGAAGACTTCCTGCAGGAGGTGGGATTGAGCTGGGAATTTGAGGATGCAGAGAAATTAAACAGGCAGAGGGAAAAAGTGCATCTCAGGTAGGAAGAAATGGCTAAATTGTCAGCTTGATAAACTGGCATATCACTTTAGAAGTCTAGAGAAGAAAGGCTCCCATAGAAAATTAGGGTATTATCAGCCCTCAAAGCATCCTGATGCTATTTATCTACCTGGGTTCCTTCATTAGCCAATCATGGTAAAAATCTTTTCAAAATACCAAGACTCGCCTTGCTAAGTTGGAACAGAAACAAGTGTTGTATTCTTGACCCTTCTTTTATCTCTTCCATAGCTCACGCTAAACATAACATTTGAAAGAGTAAATTGACCAGGAGGGAGATGGTGACAACGGCTTTTGTACCCACAATGCAGCCTTGATAGTTGTTTTTCACAGAAGATTAAAGGGAACAGCTCCCCACTATAGGTGTGTGATGCAGCTGCCCCCTGGGTAAGGAAGCGCATTAAGACTGCAGACCTGCCCCAAAACCATTGACTCTGCTAAGGAGGACCCACAAGGCATGGGCGTTGGTACTGTGGGTCATAATATATGATGGCAAAGAACACACACACACACACACACACACACACACACACACACACACACACACGTGACAATTCAAGCTGTTATCTAATACAGCATCATGGAGGTAGACACCAAAGATCACAGAGACCTGTTGCTTAGAGGAGGTGTCAGAAGACCAAAAGGTCGGGAAGCAAGGAAGGCCAGAGCTGTTCTCAGCAGTACATCCAGACTCAGGCAGCCACCTTCCTCCAGTGTCCCCAGCTCTGGGCACCACAAGAATTCAGAAACAATAAATCTAAGTGCTCACTTCACCTATTCACTCACTTTCTTATTCATTTCCTCAAGATCACTATAGCAAATATAGGGAGTAGAATTTTTCTATTTTACTCTATTTCTATTCTTTCTCTTTCTAACCATTCTATTTTTATTCGATTTCCTATTTTTCTGTCTTATTTTGTTTGTGTCTATTCAGATCAATACAGAAAATAGAATTTCCTTTTCTGACATGTCATATTTTTTTTTAGGTAAATTGCAAACCTGAAAATTTGGGGAAAAGGCTTGAACTCTTACCGCACAACATACCCACGGAGTTTCGTGCAAAGACACGCTGAAGCCCTTCCCTGGAGCCCCTGCCTCACAAAACCAAACATGATCCTCTACTCAGGAAGAAGCCTCTTCTTTGTTGTCCCAGGTACTTTGCCTCTGGCATGAGCTTTCAAATTTCAGTCATTCCATAGTGTCAGTAAGATAATTTACTTTTGAAAGACTTTAGCATAAGCTGTATAATGTGAAAAGGGTGCCTAAATATCATATGAAGAACTGTAAGCAAGAATCTATAGTCCACAGAGATCTGGACTAACAATCAAATACTGATTATAGTTCAGTCTACTCTGCAGGTATGTAAAGGCTGTCAGAAATAATTTGTTTGGGTGAAATAAATGGTTTTCAAGAAATGTAATTGCTAGAAAAATTGTCCAGAGCCTTTGAAGACTCTGATACTAAATAAGCCAGGCACCAAAGGATACATACTGTACGATTTCTCTTGTCTGTGATATCTGGAATAGTCAAATTCATAGAGACAGAAAGTTGGGTGGCAGTTGCCTAAGGCTAGGGGGAGTGAGGGGGTCAGAGGAGTTTGTTTTGAATGAGTTTAGAGTTTCAGTTTGGGATGATAAAAAAAGAAAGTTAAGGAGATGGATGTGGGAGCACACGCCTGTAATCTCATTACCTGGGAGACTGAGATAGGAGGATTGCAGATTAGAAGCCAGCTTCAGCAACAGTGAGGCCTTATCCCAGCTTCCACGAGGCCTTATTTCAAATAGAATATAGAAAATTGGGTTGGAGTGTAACTTGGTAGAATGCTCCTGAGTTCAATCCCCAGTACCAAAAAAAAAAAAATTATGGAGACGGATAGTGGCTATGGCTGCACCACAATGTGAATGGACTTAGTGCCCCAGAGCTATGTACTTAAAATTGTTAAGACAATTGTTAAGATCCTATGTATCTTTTACCACAATAAAAATAAGTATGAAGGCCTTTCCATGCCTACATGAAAAAAATATAAAGATCAGGCAAGCCCTGAGTCTAATACCTCTGGAGAAACAAAGAAATCCTCTGTCCCCATACCAATTTTTTGGACTCCAACCAATTCCTTGTGTGGACCTTTTAATCTTGGTAATTAATTGGGACTCTAACCAATTCCTTGTGTGGACATTTTAATTCTGGTGGATACAATGACTACAAGGGCAAGAACAACCGATCTGAGCCTCTGAGATTAAATTGACTTCAAAGCCATCAGAAATCACAATGCTACCGCTTTAAAATAATAATTTTATAAAATCAAAGAGCAGGGCCTCACTGGGTGTGGTGGCACACATTTGTAATCCCGGTACTTGAGAGACTGTGACAGGAAGATTGCAGGTTCCAAGTCAGCCTCAGCAATTTAGTGAGGCCCTCTGCAACTCAGTGAGACCCTGTTTTCAAATAAAAAATAAAACAGGTCTGGGGGTATAGCCCAGAGTTAAAAGGCCATTGGGTTTCATCCCCAGTACCACAAAAAAAAGAGCAAAGCCTCCCCTGAGCTTACAAGAATACATTGTATGACTAGTGCCAGGCTTATAAATCTGATTGGATTTTGTCACGTTCCTTTTAGTGTAATGTCCCACCACTCTCCGGGTCTAGAAGGTTCTGTTTGCCTCCTTATCACCAGAGGCTGCTCATATTTTACCCAAGGAACCTGGCCATTGCTGAGCAGGCCCGACTTGCCGAAGCCACTCATCAAGTTCAGAAGAAACTCAGGACTTGATCTCCAGCCAAGAATACAGCAAACCAAACAGGACCTCAGCCTCCAGCCCAGCTGACAGCTGCCCCAGGACTTACCCCCAGATGGGGCTGCTTTGACTCTGAGGACAATAACAGGATGAACAGATTCCTATGTGGTCTTCACCCAGATTAAACAAGAGAAACTTGGCCCCTCCATGACCCAGCTACTAAGGGGGAAATATGGAAAAGAATAAAAGATAATATCTATTTAATTAAAGGTTATCCCCATGTTATAGTTTGGATTGAAATGTTCTTCAGAGAAGCTTATATGTTAGGCAATGCAGAAAGATTCAGAGGCAGAAACTGGCTAGAAGGGTAAGTCCATAGGGCATGGCCTTGGGGACTGAATTTGTCCCTAGTGCATCTTTCTCTCCATCTATCTTTCTCTTTTTCCATCCAACCCTCTTACTAGCTAATTTCTTACTAGTAAGAAATTGTTTAACTCCTCTATGCCCTGCTTTCTTCATCTGTAGGATGGGGACACTAAACATAAACAAAAAATAGTTCCAGCTGGGCATGGTGGCACACAGCTATAATCCCAGTATTTGGCAGGCTGGAACAGGAAGATCAGTTTCAAGGCAAGCCTCAGCAGCTTAGCAAGGCCCTGTTTCAAAATAAAAAATAAAATAGAGCTGGGAGTGTAGCTCAGAGGTAGAATGCCCTGTGTATTCAATCCTGAGTACCATAATAATAATAATAATAATAATAATAATAATAATGATGATGATGATGATGATGATGATGTTACAATATCACCAGGTTATTAAATGAGTGCATTCATGCAAACATTTTATATAATACTTGGCACATAACATAAATAGTAAAGATCTTCTTTTCCCATAGGGGAAAGAGGAAAGCACTAAGAGATTGTGAACAAGGGCAGGTTTCCACTGTATCATATCTTTGATTGAAGGTAGAGAGGGAAGGAGTCGATTTGACTAGTAAGGAGACTTTATCAGCAAACTTTGATGCCAGACAAACAAGGTGTTAGACACTGAGACAGTAACT
The DNA here is from genome assembly GCF_963383645.1 of Muscardinus avellanarius. Classification (NCBI taxonomy): domain Eukaryota; kingdom Metazoa; phylum Chordata; class Mammalia; order Rodentia; family Gliridae; genus Muscardinus; species Muscardinus avellanarius. The sequence goes on from NC_137803.1 coordinate 24,484,002, forward strand.
GTTATCACCACATGGCTTTGGATTTAGCCTAAACTTTTTCTAGATACTGGCAAGGAATACTAATTTAGAATCTGCCCCTCAATGGGAGTGGTAGTGCACACTTTCATTCAGCTACTCCAGGAGCTGAAGCAGGAAGGTCATGTCAAAGCCAGCCTGGGCAACAGAGTGAGGCCCTATCACAATATACTTTTTAAAGGGCTGGGGATGTAACTCAATGGTAGTACAGTTACCTGGCGTGTAAAAACCCTGAGTTCAAGCCCCAAGATCTGTTCCTCCAAATATATAGCCCAATTCCACACCCAGCTCTTCCTTATGACATACTAAGTAGAGAAGAGATGAACTAGAAGTGGAGACCTGGACTTTGATCTTCATCTGAAAATGAAGATGGTCACACTTTCCCAGATGACTTCACAAAATTGCTGTGTACATAAAATAGATAAAAGATGTGAAATTGGAAATTAAAATAAATCTTATTTTCCTGCTCACTCTACCCTCAACCGATATTCCCTTTCCCTAAAACATGACCACTCTTAACAGTTTGTATGCATCCTTTCTGGGGGGGAAAAAGAATCTTGCATATATTTGCATTTTACATGTCCATGCTTCTAGCTTTTTGCACAAATGGCACTGGGGAGATTCTACAGCATAAACCTTAAATCTAAGCTGGGTGTGGTGTCGCACGCTTGTCATCCCCATGCTTGGGAGGCTGAGACAGGAGGATCGCACGGGTTCGAAGCCAGCCTTAGCTACTGAGTGAGGCTCTCAGCAACTTAGTGAGACCTTGTTTCCAAATAAAATATAAAAAAGGTCTGAGAGTATAGCACGGAGGTAGAAAGCCTCCGGGTTCCACCCCCAGTACCACCAAAAATAAAAAATAAACATAAAATAAAATAAACCTTAAATTTTTGACACTAGTGCATCCTATCAAGAGGTAGAGGGTAAATTCTCTTCCCCTTCAGTCTTTGACTGGAATCCAGATAGAATATGGTAGAAGGGATACCAAGTTCTTGGCCAGGATGAGAAGATGGCAGCTTCCACTTCCTGTGTCATTCTTGGAAGCCAGCCACCATGCTGTGAGGAAGCCCAGCCACCACATAAAGAGGTCATATTGAAAGCAACAGTCAACATCAACTGCCAGATGTGTGAGTAAGAAAGCCTTCTGATGATTCCAGCCCAAATATCAGGTCAATCTCAGCCTGTGGGCCACTATCTTCCAGAAGTTGTCCCTGAGGAACTTGCCCTCACCTGCCTCACCTGCCCTCACCAGGAGCTGCTTCTTTTCACATAATTTACTGCTGCTCCCTTTCTTTCTCAGCTCACCCCACTTTCCCACCCCTTTTTCATTTACTTGCTTGGTCACCTCTCAAATAAAATAACAAACTTAAGTTCCAGTCTGAACATCTGCTTCCAAGAGGACCCAACCTAAGACTATGATGTAGAAATAAGGATAGACAGAGAATTCCACAAGCAGCACAAAGACACAGTGGTGGGAAGGAACATGGACAGTTCAGGGGTTTAGAGATGGCTTCTGTCATTGGAGTAGAAACAATGAGGAAAACTGGGGGCAAATGTATTTGTCCACATAGGCAGAGGAGAGGAGGGCAGGAGGTCCATCCTGTGCACCCCCTAAGTGAGTTCTGCCTTTACTCCTGTCAGGGTAAAAGGCCATTGGCGGGTTTTATCACGGGGGCTGATGCGGTCTAACTGGTGTGTTGTTTCAAAGTGAAGAGAGAGCTGGAGGGAACCAGAATCAATGGGTTCAGAGTGGTGATGGGTACGTCACTGGGATTTAGGATGAGGTGACAAGAACTTGGACCACAGCTCTTGACAGAAGCAAGATTAAAGGATGGGCCTGGAGATGTTGAGGAGGCAAAATCGACAGGACTTAGAGATGGATTCGATCCGAGAGATGAGGAAGGGGGAAGTATCTGAGATAACTCTTGGGTTCTGGCTTTTATGTTCGGATGCTTGCTGTATTTCTAGCACAGAAAGGCATGCAAGACATAAATCATCAAAGATGGGTCCAAAATGCAAGGTATGTATTTAGGGGTGGTGTATATTTGTTTCTTTGGGACTAAAAGCTTACATTAAAAGCTGTGCTTGTTATTTTTACCTTTGCACAATAAACTCTTTTTTTTCTTTAATTTTAGAATGTTCTTGGTTGACAGTTACTAGACAAACCTCAGATATATTCACTAGGGTCAGAAGTTAAGGACAGGCATTCTTTCATGAGCTAGCTGCTCTTCTCTCTTTCTATCTGCAGTTACAAAGTAGCCCGTCAAGTTACTTTTGATTTCATAAGTGTTTATTGGTGGCTTCCCTAAAATTTGTGTCTAACCATCATAATTCCTGCTCTTTGGTGTCCCAGATGTGTGAGACCTGGACCTTCCACCCCAGGGTCCTACAGATCCCTTTCCTCTGCCTCAAGCCAGCAGCCCCTGTCACTGCTCAGGTGAACGTTCAGGGGCAATTCACTCAGGACATTCATAGACACGCTGCACCCACGGGCAAGGGCTCAGCAGAGGGCAGCAGACAGGCTTCGGCACCCCTATCCTGAGCCCCCAAAGTTCAGCACCCCAGGTCACAGGAGCCTCCTGGTCCTGTCCACTCCACAGCAGTGGCTCATCCTGTCTCTGTGTGTCCCCAGTGATCTGCATCTGGGTCTACAACACAGATTCCTGTGCTGGCGCTGGGCAGAGCAGGGAGCTGAGGTCCTGGGTTTGGAAGAGCCGGAGTTTGCACTGTGTGAAAGCTGGAGTCAGGGCACAGAGCAGGAGCCACATGCAAACACCGTGGTTAGTGTTTGACTGTCTGGTGTTAGGGATGCTTATGTACATATGCTTATTCTCTATTGTTTTTTAATTAATGATTACTTGTTACTAGCTGTTTTTTAAATGTTTTCTGTAAAGTAAAATACTGCATAATCAAATACCCTAAAAGAAGAAGTGGCCCCTGTATGTTTTACCATGCATGGTCCTCAACAGCCCTGAAGGGCCTCTTAAACAACTTGTCCCAGATTACGGTGTGGCACTGAAAGAAGGAGAGAAAGAAGGAGAGAAGAATAAAGTGTGGGAAGGAAGGGCGAGCTATGGAAGGAGAGGCAGGAATGAGATGCACTGTTTATACTGTTATCTTAAGCCCAGCCAAGCCAGGAAGAAGGTGAAGGGAAACTGGAGATGTGAAAGGATGGTAGAGAACTTAGAAATCAACTAGCCCAGGATTCCCCCACCTTACCACTACTGACATTTGGGCCAGGAAATTCTCTGTGGGTGGGGGACTGTCCTGTGATTGGTAGGATGCTCAGCGGCCTCCCCGGGCTCTCCTCACTAGATGCCAGCAGCACCCTCCCCAGCTCCAGCCACCCTGATGCGTTCAGATATTGCCAAGTGCCTGCTGACAGGCACAATTCCCCCACCGAGGACCACTCAACTGCTCTAATCCCTCCTTTTACAAATGAGGAAACCAAGGCCCACAGAGGGAAGGACCTGCCCAAGCTTATACAGAATCAAGACAGGATCTGGATTGTCCTCCAGAGTATCATCTTCCCTCCAAAATGTTTGCAGACAAAGGGCTGTTTTGAGTCAGGTGTAGTGGCTCACACCTACAATCCTAGTTCTTGGGAGGCTGAGACAGGAGGATCACAGGTTCAAGACCAGCCTCAGCAACTTAGCAAGACCCTGTTTCCAAATTAAAAAAAAAACAAATAGGACTGGGGGCATGACTCAGAGGTAGAATGCCTCTGGGTTCAATCTCTAGCAACACACACACACACACACACACACACACACACACACACACATATTCTGCTTTTACAAGCCTAACTCCAGTTTCAAATAATAAAGGGAGATCTGAGCGTGATGGTAAATGCCTATAATCCCAGCTGCTCCAGAGGCTAAGTCAGGAAGATCACCAATTTGAGCCTCAGCAACTTGGCAAGACCCTGTCTGAAGAGAAAAATTTTAATTTCAAATATTTAAGTTGGGAGGCTGAGACAGAAGGATCTCAGGTTCAAGACTAGCCTCATCAACTTAGCGAGACTCTCCGCAACCTAGAGAGACCCTAATTCAGAACAAAAAAGTAAAAGGAGCCAGGGGTGTAGGGTTAGGGAATAGTTGATTGGTAGAGCACTCGCCTAGCCTGTGCTAGGTCCTAGGTTTGATCCCCAGAAATATACAAAATAGTAGTAATAGTAAAAATGATGATGATGATGATGATGATGATGATGATGATGATGTTTTGGGTCTAGAACGTCCCCCAAAGGCTCATGTGTTGAAGGCATGGACCCTGGTATGGCAAGCTTCAGATGTGGGGCATGGCTAGAGGAGGTGCCTCACTGGGAGCAGGGCCTTGGGGAGTGTACATGTCTAGGTCCCCTCCTCCCCACTCTTCCTACTTCCAGCTGCCACACACCCTGCTGCAGCAGTTTCTGCCCCAGAACCAGGCAACCATGGACTGAAACCTCTGAAACTCTGAGCCCCAATGAACCTTTTCTCCTCTAAGTGGTTCCTCTCAAGTATCTTGATCAGGACAATGAAAAAGCTAACAATCATAATATCAACAATTGTCAGATATGGTGTCACATACCTATAAGCCCAGTACTTGCAAGGCTGAGACTGGAGGATCCAAGGTTCAAGGCCAGTCTCAACACTTTAATAACTTAGTAAGACCCTGTTTCAAAAAAAATAAAAAAGGGCTGTAGTTTGGGAGTAGGATGGTCCTAGGTTCAAATCCCAGTACCAAAGCAAAATAATAGCAACAATAATAATAGGAACAAAGGAAAAATCAAGCAATACTGAGAACACATCAAGAGCTTAAGAGACCCACCCTTAGGTATGAGTGGGCACTAGGTCAATCTTCCCAGGGAGTTTTTACCTTAGTGAAAGCACCATGAATTGCCAGCAAGAGGGTTGCAACAATTAGTTTTAATTTAATTTGTATTACACTCAGAAAAATTCTAGTTTAGAAGTCAAAAAACATTGTTCATTGAGAGGCTGAGATAGGAGGATTGCAGGCTCAAGGCCTGCCACAGCAACTTTCAAGACCCTCAGCAACTTATCAAGACCATGTTTCAAAGTAAAAAGATAAGAGCTGGGGTGTAGCTCAGAGATAGAATGCTCCTGAGTTCAATTCCACTACCACTAAAAAGAGAGAGAGAAGAAATATTATTCAGCTTTAAAGAAGGAAATATTTTACATAAATTACAATAGAATGTCAACCACAGGAGGACAAATCCTGCGCAATTCTATTCTTTTCTCTAGAGTATTCAAACTCAAAAAAGCAGAAAGTAGAAGGAAGATTGCCAGGGGCTAGGAGAGGAGAATGGGGATCTGCTGTGGAATGATATAAAGTTTCAATTATACTAAATCAAAGAGTCTAGAGATCTGCTATACAACAATATGCCTGTGATTAACAGTGCTATTCTGTGCTCTGAGAATTTTGCTAATAGGGTAGATTTCTTTGTGTGTGTTCTTGGGCATTGAACCCAAAAACATTCTACCTTGAGGTACACCCCCTGCCCTTTTTAATTTTTATTTTGAAACAGGGTTTCCCTAGGTTGGTGAGAGTCTCAGCTATGTTTCTGTGCCTGTCCTAGAACCTACAATCCTCCTGTCTCAGCCTCCTAGGTACTTAGATTATAGGGGTACACCACCATGCCCAGCTAGATTTTACTTTTGTTTTTTTTGTTGTTGTTGTTGTTGTTGTTTGTTTTTTGCACTACTGGGGATAAAACCCAGGGGCATTCTACCTCCGAGCTATACCCCCAGCCCTATTTTTTATTCTTTACTTTGAAACAGAGTCTCACTGAGTTGCAGAGGGCCTCACTAAGTAGCTGAGACTGTCCACAAACCACGATCCTCCTGTCTCAGCCTCCCAAATGCTGGGATTACAAGCATGAGCCACCACGCTCGTCTACATTATTTATTTTTAACCACGAAAAAAAAAAAAAAAAAGCACACAAGTCAAGATCGTTACTATTCTATCTCCCTATTTCCTCCCCCCAGGCACTGATCTGGAAAACTTTCCAGTGTTTGATGGATGACAACCTGTGAAATGCAGGTCCCAAATCCCAGGTCTCATTTATAAAGCTCAAGTAACCATAAAGATGCAGAACACAAAGTGACTTTAAAAGCCAATGTTAATTATCACCAAAGACCCATATTTTCAAACAGAAGTGTAAATCTCACTTGGTAAATAAAGTTGGTTTTTATAAATGTCATAGAATATGAATGTCCGGAGATCATACTGGTCAAATCCTTCTTAGAGATAAGGGCCTGGCAGTCTCCAAGAAGTTATGATTTGCCCAAGGTCACGCAGCCAGCGAATGATAAGATAAATTTTAAAAAGAAAGAAAAAAAAAACAGCACAAAAACCCAGCTTCCCACACTAGAGTCTAAGGCTTCCTCAACTTTACCAAATTGCCTTCCTGCTTCCCCAAGGACCCCCGACTCCCCACCCCCATTAATATGAATTGTTGAAATGTTGCAGCCATCCCAGAGAAGAGGGTAAAAAGACCTAGATAAAGAAACTGTAGAGAGACGTCAAAGAAGAGAGATGTGGTAAAAACTGGAAATGTTTTTTTTTTATATATATATATAAAAAACGGGAAAGAAAATCCAAAGGAGAAGAAAAATACCAGAGGCTCAAAACAGACATTCACCGAGATAAGCTTCTAGTTATTCTTGGTGCCCCGAGCAGCATCTGAATGGCTGCCAAAATTGCTTTTGACCTAAATGGAGAATAAAAACTATTTTCTTTATCTATTGGAAGTAAAATCAAATTTCATGTAGGAAGCATTGGGTTGGATGAGTCGCAGCGTTAAAATATTAGGAAATAGCGTGGTATTAGCCCAGCCTAGCTGGGCTAGGAACACTCAGGAGATGCTTGGTGTTAAAAAAAAAAAAAAAAAAAACTATCTGGATTTTACTCATTTATATTGGGGTATGTGGAGTTAATCATTTCAATTTGGCTTCTAAATAAAACTTTTGGTCACCTTCCATCTCCCAAACCCCCTCCCCGAATGTAGGAACAGACATTCACTCCTACGTTCCTTGGGCTTTGTGCAAAGGAACACACACACACACACACACACACACACACACACACACACAAACACACACACACCTACCTCTTAACCTCCCCTTTTCTCAGTCATTCTCCTTCACATTCTACTCAAGTTGAAATAACCTGGAAAAACCCTCTTCCATCACCACCCCATCTATCTGCTTGATTGTTTGTTTGTTTGTTGTGTTTTGTGTGTGTGTGTATGGCACTGAAAATTGAACTCAGGAGCAGTGTATTCCTGAGCTACACCCCCAGCCCTATTTTTTTTTTTTTTTTACCGTACTGGAAATGGAACCCAGGAGTGTTCTACCTCCGAGAGACACCCCTAGCCCTATTTTTTATTATTTATTTTGAAGCAGAGTCTCACTGAGTTGCAAAGGGCCTCACTAATTAGCTGTCCACAAACTGTGATCCTCCCATCTCAGCCTCTCAAATGCTAGGATTACAAGTGTGTGCCACCACATTTGGCCGGTCTTATTCTTTATTTTAAAACAAGATCTGCCGGGCATGGTGGCACACGCTTGTAACCCCAGTACTTGGGAGGCTGAGACAGGAGGATCACACAGGTTCGAAGCCAGCCTCAGCTACTTAGTGAGGCTCTCAGCAACTTAGTGAGACCCTGTTTCCAAATAAAATAGCAAATAAGTCTGGGAGTGTAGCCCGGAAGTAGAAAGCCTCTGGGTTCCATCCCCAGCACCACACACACACACACACACCAAAAAAAAAAAAAAAAAAAAAAAAAAAACAGGATCTCACTAAGTCGTGGAGGGCCTAAGTTGCTGAGGCTGGCTGTGAACCTGCGATCTTCCTGTCTCAGCCTCCAAGTACTGGGATTACAAGCATGTACCACCACACCTAGCTTCTTTCATCGGTTTATGTATTTGCTAAGGTGCTTTGGACTACAAAGAAACACAACCCAAAGAAAGGTAGCTTTGAGCAATCACTACATGAATTATTCCCCGTAACAAAAGTCCTGAGAAAGCACAATAAATATGTGTTGACTCAGATTGCCCTGTAGCTCCTACTGAGGAGAGGATTAAAAAGATACATAAACGGTGGTCCCAGAAGCTTGTATAGTGCAGAAGGGAGACACATGTTCAGAACCCCAAAACAAGGCCGTGCAATGCACACCAAGTGGTGGTACACAGGATGCAGGTTCCTGCAAGCACCAAGTGGAAGGAGGCCCTGGGGCTGGACCAGGACTATTTACCTCCCAGGGAACTTGAATGTGGGTGAGGTTTTCAAGGATGGGAAGGACTCTGGAGGCGCAGATGTTGGCATAAAGGAGCATTCAATGTGGAGGAAAGTGCTAGAAGTAAAAAGAACGTGACTTTTCTGACACATGCAAGAAAAATGGTTTGTTGGAGTAAAGAGACTGTTCTTTCAGAAATAAAGAGAGGTGAAAGGTGTGAATGTCCACCTTCAGCCTCACAGGCCAGGGTGAGTATCCTTAAATAGGGTAGACTCGGGAGGGCTGAAGCCCCAGTCCTGCTGCGTGGGAAGGCAGAATGTGTCCTAGAGAAAGTTCAAGTTGGGGAGACCTCGACGCTGTGAAACCTAAATTGCTAGGTTGAAAAAGAAAATGGAGCCAGGCGTGGTGGCGCACGCTTGTAATCCCAGCATTCAGGAGGCTGAGACCGGAGGATCGCGTTCGCGGACAGCCTCAGCTACTTAGTGAGGCCCTCTGCAACTCAGTGAGACCCGGTTTCAAAATAAAGAATAAAAAATAGGGCAGGGGGGTCGAATGTCCCTGGGTTCCATCCCCAGACCGCAAAAAAAAAAAAAAAAAAAAGACAAAGAAAATGGATACCAAGAAGTGAAGTCATGAGCCAGGCATGGTGGTGCATACCTGTAATCCTAGTACTTAGAAGGCTGAGACAGGAAGATCACAAGTTTGAGGGCAGCCTTAGCTAATATAGCAAGACTCTCAGCCACCTAGTAAGACCCTGCTTCAAAACAAAAAATAAAGAGGGATGGAGGTATAGCTCAAAGGTAGATAGATGCCCCTGCGTTCAATGCCCAGTACCACTAAATAAATAAAGATCTTGCTTCAAAACAATAAATAAATAAATAAATAAATAGGGCTGGGGGTGTAGCTTAGAGGCAGAGAGGCAGATACCCCTGTGTTCAATCCCTAGTACCAATAAATACGTAAATACATACATACATACATACATACATACATACATACATACATACATGCTGGAGCCAGCCAGCAAGAGTACGGGTTCTGAAGTGAGGCGTGAGGATGAAGAGTTTTTAACCCTAACGTGGGGGAGCCACCAGCCTACCATCTCTACTGGTCGACCCCTGTTCGTGGGTTAATATTTCCTACGGGTCGACGACTATGCCTGGGTCAGTATTCTCTACTGCGCGGACACTCCTGGCCAACGCAGCTTCTGGGTCAATCTCGTCTTCACTGCACCGACCCCGCCTGACGCCGACCCTGTTTTTCCAGAGGTATTTATACACAGCTACAGGTCAATCAACATTCTCGTGCTACCACCACCAGAATACAATAAAGACCAATACAAAACACATCTTACAGATAGGCCTATCAGTACCCTCGTGTCATCACCACCTGATCCTCTCTCAGACCTCTTTGAACTTTCCATAACCCCAAAGCTTGTTGACTCTGGGTGAAGGACAATCAGCTGAGTCAGAGACACCAATCTAGGGGAAGGCCTTAATGGCTCCCAACACATACATACTTTGGAGGCTGAGATAGGAGTATCACAGGTTCACAGCCAGCCACAGCTACTTAGTGAGACCCTCCGCAACTTAGTGAGACCCTGTTTCAAAATAAAGAATAAAAAATAGGGTTAGGGGTATAGCTCAGAAGTAGAATGCCCCTGTGTTCAATCCCCAGTACCACAATAAATAAATAAATAAATAAATAAATATCAAGTCATTGCCTGAGGAAGTCTAGAATTTCAGGGGATATTGTGGGGTGGGTACGTTCGAGGTGCACTGGAAACAGAAGTACCCCCACAAGTGCTCACAGAAGACAGGCATGAGGAACAAGTCCAGGAGGAGGAAACACAAGCTTTCCAGTAACTCTCCTTTCCATTTCCAGAGCCAACTCCGAGTGAAGGAGCTGGTCTGGTCAAAGCATAGCTAAGGTACCCATCAGAAGGCATGTAGCGATCCTGGCATGGTGGCACACACTTGTAATCCCTGCGCTTGGGAGGCCGAGACAGGAGGATCACACAGGTTCGAAGCCAGCCTCAGTGCTGGTCACAAGTCTAACCAATTGAGCTAGGAAAGAGAGTGTTTGGCATGTGCAACCTCTGTAACGGGTGTGAGGCTCTCAGCAACTTAGTGAGACCCTGTTTCCAAATAAAATAGAAAATGTGTCTGGGAGTGTAGCCCAGAAGTAGAAAGCCCCTGCGTTCCACCCCCAGTACCACAAAAAAAAAAAAAAAGGCATGTAGTGGTGTCATTTGTGACAACATGGGTGGAACTGGAAATCATAGTGTTAAGTGAAATAAGCCAGGAAAAGTATAGCATGATCTCACTCATGTGTGGAATATAAAAAAAAACATAAAAGGTAAGAGTATAATTGTGGCTACCCAGACTGTAGAGAGTAGGGTAAGATGGGGAAATTCGGTGCTAAATTACAGTTAGAGGAGAACAAGAATTTTTGGTATGCTACTGCACAGTTTGTTCATGATAGATAACAATATTCTGTATATTTCAAGAGCTAGAAGAAGAATTTTGAGAGTTTCCACCATGAAGATACTGCTCACTGTTGGAGGAGACAATATGTTTAAGCTGACCTCATTATAATGGGGTGTGTACAGGTATTGAAACATCACATAGTAATATGTATAACTAGTAATAATATATAAAACCTTCATGTTTATATGTATCAGTTAAAAAGAAAATTTTAAAACAAAACAAGAATGCATGTAGTGGAAGATCTAAGTAATAATAAATCAAGTTTATTATTTGGTTATTTGCTATTATGTAGATAATCCCATAATTTATTTATACCTTGTTACTGAAAAATAACAAGTTCAAATGTGAGAAGCTCCCAAGAGGGTTGAGTTGGTCTGGTCATATCTGGCCTGTGGGGCAGCGTCTTTGTAACTTCTGGGACGTGTCCTTTAAGATTGCAAGATGGGTACAACTACTTCAAGTACCATTTGCTCATGCTCCATCATCCAAAAGAGAAATGGAGGTGGGTTTCTTTATGTCTAACTCTTGTCTTAAAAGAGGAAAACATTTTACCAGATCTACTGTGTATCCCTACTGCAGACCCAGGGCCATCACCCTTTCAGCCAGTGCTGGTCACAAATCTAACCAATTGAGCTAGGAAAGAGAGTGTTTGGTATGTGCAACCTCTCTAATGGGTGTGAGCTCCTCCAGACAAAAGAGAAGGGTGGGGCAGGCAAGCAATTGTACCATCACAGCCAAGGTGGAGGAGGCCCAGAAGACAGCCTCAGAAGACAGGCTCGAATCAGATCACAAAGAACCTGTGGGGCCTCGCGGAGGAGTTTGTGCCCTCTCTCTCTTTCTCTCTCTCTCTCTCTCTCTCTCTCTCTCTCTCTCTCTCTCTCTCTCCTGTGTGTATGTATTACTGGGGATTGAATCCTATACCCCCATCTCAATTTTATTTTTATTTTGAAATGACATCTTGCTAGGTTGATGAAAGTCTCACTAATTTGCTGAGGCTGGCCTTGAACCTGCAATGTCCCTGTCTCAGTCTCCCAAGTACTGGAATTAGAGGCATGCGCCACTGGAATTTATCTTAGAACCTTGAGAAACCAGCATAAGTTTTCATGATGGGGAAGAAGGTGATGACGGGTGTTTTTTTTTTTTAAATCACTCCAAAGGTAAAGGTAGAATGATCTTTTAAATGAATTGGACAGGTCCAGTTGGGGACATGGACTGGGCTGTTTGGGAAGTGTAGGGACTCCAGAGAAAATCTTTAGGTTATCTCCCAACCTAGGCACATCTAAACACATCGCTCGGGAATAACCAGTGTGCATCTCGTACTTGACAAAGAGTTGGGGAAGCAGGTGCTAGGCCAATTTTCTAGTAACTGGCTGCGGCAACTCTAAAACAATGGCGTGCACTAAATACTTGGCAACCCTCTGTCTTCCAACAGCCAACAGTGGCTCTTCATGAGACTGTCTATCTAGACAGACCCTGTCCATGTGCCTCATACACCAGGACGCTGGGCTGCTAGGGGCTGAGTCATCCCCGCACCACCACCAGCTGAGTGTGGCCATGGAATGTATTTCCCCCTCAAACGTCTGCATCATCATTAGTTGTGTCTGCACCTCCAAACACAATGATGTTTATTAGCATTAATGATAATTATTGTTATTGAAGAGCCCGAGAAGTTTCCTCTCATACTGATATTTTGTTTGATGTCTCATCAAATCTCTTCTTTCCAACACATCTCTATTTGTCTTTTTAAAATGGAGAAAGAAAAAGAATTTTTAAAGTTTTTTTTTAAAATGTAGAATAAAGGACAGGGAACTGAGAGTAAGATTCTCTGAATACTTAGATCAATTCTGTGACACTGGACCAGTTGCTGCTCCTTTTCTGAGCTCCAGAATGGGCAGGAGAGTAGATGCAGTTATATCTGTGGCTCTCAACCATGAATGGGCCTCCAAATTATATGGGGCTTCTACAAAGGGCTGATCCAAGAACCCCAGCTCACACCTAGGGAATCATCATGTCTTGGGATGAGGACTGCAGTGGACACGTGAGAAACTGCATCTAGGACATTCTGGTGGGCCTCCTATAATCTCTTTATTACTTTTGGTAGATAGATATTTATTTACTCAGGGCCTCCTGTAGGCCAAGACCAAAAGACCGAAATTATATAGAAACAAAAGATATTTTTCTGCCTTTAAAGAGTTTAGCAAATGATAAGGAAAGATGAACCCAACACAGATACTTTGAAGGATTGATTGCTACAGGGACACAGACGAGGGGCTCCTGAGAACCAGGCAAGGCAGCAGGACACCTTGCCAGAGGAGGGAGCGCTTGGATTCAACTTTAAAGGACAATTGGGAATTGGGCAATGTGGGGAAGGCAGGGAGTCCAGAAACACGTCTACTAGCAAGGCACTGAGACTGAGCAGGCAGAGGCCAGGGCTGGGAGAAAGATGTGAGGGGGTAAAAACCACAACAGAGCCAGTTGCAGTGGCACACACCTGTAATCCCAGGACTTGGGAGGTTAAAACAGGAGGATCACATATTTGAGACCAGACTCAGTAACTTAACAAGATCCTGTTTCAAAAATAAACAATAAAGCCAGGTGTGGTGGTGCATGCTTATAAGCCCAGTACTTGGGAAGCTGAGACAGGAGGATTGCGCGGGTCCAGAGCCAGCCTCAGCTACTTAGTGAGGCTCTTAGCAACTTAGTGAGACCCTGTTTCCAAATAAAATATAAAATACATCTGGAGGTATAGCCTGGAGGTAGAAAGCCCTGGGTTCCACCGCCAGCACCATAAATAAATAAATAAATAAATAAATAAATAAAAGGAATAGGGTTGGGGAGTGTAGCTCAGAGGTAGAATGCACTTGGGTTCAATCCCCAGTACCACACGCACGCACACACACACACAGCCTACAACAGTAAAGCTGCCCATTTATAATCCACCCTGCACGCTTTCCCCTCCTTCAGATCTGCAGCGTCAGCTCCAGCATGGGCTGCTGGTTTAGTGGGAAGGAGTCAGGGAAGGAGGAGGAGGTGTTCCAGCAAAGGTCTGATGGATGGGGACAGGGAGACACTATGAGCTTCTACTGAAAATGTGTGAGAAACCCTCAAACCCAGCAACCATGGCTCCTGAGAACCAGGCAAGGCAGCAGGACACTTTGCCAGAGGAGGGATCACTTGGATTCAGTTTTAAAGGACAATCAAGAGTTATGCAATGTGGGGGGTAAGGAAGTCAGGGGAAAGGCAGAGTGCAGAAACACAGATCTTACTAGCAAGGCACTGAGGAGGGCAGGAGGAGTGGGCTCCACCACTCGGGCCAGGTTCTCCTCAACCCAGGCCTCGCCATGCACCCCTGAGTCTGACCCCCCACCCCGCCTTTGATGATGTGTCTCATCCCAGCTCCTCCTGGCTGGAGGCTGCTGCCCCTGGCCACGCAGCCTGGTGACATCTCATTGGCAGGCAGTGATTGTGGGGACGGGAGTCTACCCCACAACCTGCCTGTGCCCCTGGAGGGTAGCATCGCTTGTGAGCACCTCAGAAGCCGGATCTGGTTAAGTAGAGCTGACCAGCAGCGCTCTTTTCTGGGAAGCAAATGATTCCTCACTCCGCATCTCCTCCCCCAGCACAGCCCTCCGCTTTGGCTTTTGCTTAGCTCTATGAATGAGTTTCACTTCTATCACTTCTATTGCTGATGCTGCAAACCCCTGCCGCTCCTAACCCAGGGCTCTGTCTCCTGGCTCCCGCTGGCACCCGGCCCTCTAAGGGAAGGCTCTCCTATCCTGACCCAAGCAGCCTAAAGATCACACTTCTTTTTTTACACTAATATAAACTACTTGTAGTGATTTGCAGAGCCTCCCCATCTCTCCAAAAAATGTTTAGGAAAAAAAATCTTTCTAGTGAACATCAATCTCTCCCAGAGCTTTAACACACATTAGGCACCACTGTTTGCAAGGTAGCCAACAGGGAAATACTCTAGAGTAAATACAGATAAATAGAAATGGTTTCCTGATCCCTCTAAAGTTTCTAGGATACAAAATTCATGAAAACCCTCAATGAAGAAGCCTTTAAACCGAGCCAGGTGTGGTGGCGCACGCTTGTAATCCCAGCATTGGGGAGGCAGAGACTGGAGGACGGTGGTTCACAGACAGCTTCAGCTACTTAGCAAGGCCCTTGGCAACTCAGTGAGACCCTGTTTCAAAAATAAAAGGACTAAGAAAAAAATAGAGCTGGGGGTGTAGCTTGGAGGTTACTGGCCCTGGGTTCCATCCCCAGTACTGAAAAAAAGGGGAGGGGGAGGGGAGAGGGAGAAGGAGGAGGAGGAGGAGGAGGAGGAGGAGGAGGAGGAGGAGGAGGAGGAGGAGGAGGAAGAGAGAAGGAAAAGAAGAACAAGGAGAATCCAATAAGCCGATGATGGTCCAGACATAGCCCTCAGCTTGGGAACTGCAGAGGGCGTGTGCTTTGTGTCCTTCTGACTGGTACCCTTGGAAGGAAGAGTCTGCTACAGGTGGAGGTTGTGTGCATGTTGCCTAAGATTTTGTCCCTACCCCAAGAACCAAGCAATGTGTGAAGACATTGTTGTTGTCACAACTAAACATGGGACGCTAATGGCATCTAATGGGTAGAATCCAGGAAGGCTGCTTAAGTATCCAACAACACACAAAACAGCCCCCCACACAAGGGATGATCTGGCCCCACATGTCAATAAGGCCCAGATTGAAACAGTCCTGGGATAGATTGTACAGAAAAAAGGTGTGTCGCTGTGGCCAAGCCACCCTCTACAGAGAAACCCAATTATCCCTTCCACAGACAATGTATAGAATTGTTTTCGTGTTCTTAATCTTCTTGATTTCTGTCCTTTGATAGATAAGTCACAGCTTCTTACACTTTTCTTTTTATAGTGTTTAATATATTATAATATGTCCAAGAGCCATTTGTATCCAAGTTTTAAAATCGTTTCTGAGTTTGTTTGTTTGATTGTTTGATTTTGGTACTGAAGATTGAATCCAGGGGCATTCTACCTCTGAACTATACCCCAGTTCTTTTTTAAAAAACAGGATCTTGCTAAATTTCTTGTGTGTGTGTGTGTGTGTGTGTGTGTGTGTGTGTGTGTGGTACTGGGGGTGGAACCCAGAGGCTTTCTACCTCCGGGCTATACTCCCAGACCTTTTTTTTTATATTTCATTTGGAAACAGGGTCTCACTAAGTTGCTGAGAGCCTCACTAAGTAGCTGAGGCTGGCTTCGAACCTGTGTGATCCTCCTGTCTAAAGACATTTGTTTTTTTAAGAATGTACATTCTTCTTAATAAAAAAAAAACCTTACTATATATACAGGTCCTATTTATTTATTTATTTATTTATTTTAGTGGTACTGGGGTTCCTGGAAACCCTTCTACCTCCGGGCTACACTCCCAGACCTCTTTTTTTTATATTTTTATTTGGAAACAGGGTCTCCTAAACCAGCAAGGCTGGCTTCGAACCTGCGTGATCTTTCTGTCTCCACCTCCCAAGCGCAAGGATTACAAGCGTGCGCCACCACACCCGGCTATACAGGTCCTTTAATTCAAACAAATGTATCAAATACTTATTATATGCCAGGAAGAGTTTCAGGAACTTGGGATGGGCAGCAAACAAGATAAACAGAAATCCCTCTACCCTCGAGACTTATATTTTAGTGGTAGAGACAGGCAGTAAATGATACACATCAGCATTAAGTAAAGTACCTGGTGTAGCGTACGGAAGATAAAGTAGAACAGGGTAGGAAAAATGAGGAGAGTTCAGAGTGGGCGGCAAGAGTAATGTTTAAATTGAATGGTTAAGGTGGCCCTGTGAGAAGGAGGCACTCAGCAAATGTGAAAAACGAGAAAAAGAGTCAGGCAGACATCTAGAAAAAGGGGCGTTCTGACAGAAAGATGCTGCCAGTTCAGTTGAGCCAACAGCAATGAGGCTGTTGAATGACACATCTTAGTGTAAGGTGCAATGTTTGAGGTTGTGGCCACCACACGCTCACAATACCACACGATAAGACAGAAAGAGCCGGCTGTGATGGTGCACGCCTATAATCCCAGTTCTTGGGAGGCGGGAGGATTACAGGTTCAAGGACAGCTTCAGCAACCCAGCAAAACTCTCAGCAACTTAGTGAGACTTTGTCTCAAAATAAAATGAAAAAGAAAAATTATGTGTGTAGCTTGCAAATTAAATGTCCCTGGGTTCAATCCCCTAAAAATGGGGGAAAGACAGAAAGAAGGACAGTATCTACTACCAAGTTTCTTTCTACCAGAAAAAGAAGCGCATCCTGAAACTCTATATTTAATTCTTCCCTAAATTAATCCATACATTTTACACAATCCCATGTTTAAAACCAACAGAGTTATTTAAATGTTTCAGCTGATTCCAAAAATAACCTTTTTTATTTTTTATTGGTGCATTATATTCATACATCATATTGGGGTAAAAAACGTGTGTACATACATGTACACATCACTGATTTAACCCCTACCCAGTTCCAACCCCATTCCCTCCCCGCCCCTCCTTCCCTTGCTTGGCTTTGTGGTTAACTTCAATATGTTTAAGTACATTGTGTGTTTTAGAGATTTTCCTTCTTCCCCCCTCCTTTCTCCTCCTTTAGGTTGTCTTGTTTGCTCCTCTATAGGATTTCCTTTTTCATCTAGAGTTCCTCCTATGACCCATTTCTCCTTAGTTCTCACATATTAGGGAAAGCATCTGATTTTTTTTTGTGACTGACTAATCTCACTTAGCATAATGTCCTCCAGTTCAATCCATTTCCCTGAAAATGATGTAATTGAGTTTTTTTAATGGATGAATAAAATTCCATTGTGTACATATCCCACAGTTTTGTAATCCATTCATCTGTTCATGGACATCTTGGCTGGTTCCATAGTTTGGCTATGGTGAATTGTGTAGCTATGAACATAGATACACATGCATTAGTTTGGTAGTTTGGTTTCCTTTCTTTTGGGTAGATACCCAGAAGTGGTATTGCTGGATCAAATGGTAGATTTGTTCCCATTCTTCTGAGGATTCTCCAAACTGTTTTCCAAAGTGTTTGCACTAATTTGTAATCCCACCAACAATGTTTTAGAGTTCCCACTTCTCCACATCCTCGCCAGCATCTGTTGTTGTTTGTGTTTTGAATGATTGCCATTCTAGTTGGAGTTAGGTTTTGATTTGCATCTCTCTGATTGCCAATGATGTTAAGCATTTTTTCATCCATTTATTGGTCATTTGAATTTCTTCTTTCATGAAGTGTCTATTTAGCTCGCTTGCCCATTTTGTTATTGGATGCTTTGTTTTCTTAGTGTTGAGTTTCTTGAGTTCTCTGTATATTCTAGATATTAGTCCTCTATCGGAGGTGTAGGTGGCAAAAATCTTCTCCCATTCTGTTGGCTCTCGATTGAGGTTCTTGACAGTTTCCTTTGCTGAACAGAAGCTCTACAGTTTCATGCAATCCCACATATTGATTCGCCTTTTAATTTGTTGTGCCTTTGGGGTCTTGTTGAGAAAGTGTTTATCTGTGCCTATGTGTTGCAGTGTTGGACCCAAAAATAAACTTTAAAATGAACTTCCAAAGCTGAGCATGGTGACACACACTCATAATCCCCATGCTTGGAAGGCTGAGACAGGAGGATCGCACAGGTTCGAAGCCAGCCTCAGATGCTTAATGAGGCTCTCAGCAACTTAGACCTTGTTTCCAAATAAAGTATAAAAATAGGTCTTGGAGTATAGCCCAGAGGTATAAAGCCTCTGGGCCCCCCCAATACCCAAAAATAAAATAAAATAAAATAAACTTCCAAAAAATAAGCACAAGCTGGGCATGGTGGTTTACACTTGTAATCCCAGCATTCAGGAGGCAGAGACCTGAGGACCGCAGTTCAGCAGGAAAGCCTCAGCTACTTAGCAAGGCCCTTCACAACTCAGTGAGACCCTGTTTCAAAAAAAAAAAAAGCACAAATAAGAAAAATACACCTTATTCACTAGTAAAATAACTGAATAGGTGTCTGAAAGAAAATAAAGTTAAGCCGGGCATGGTGGTGCATGCTTGTAATCCCAGCACTCAGGAGGCTGAGACTGGAGTATTACGGTTCCCAGACAGCCTCAGCTACTTAGTGAGGCCCTCTGTAACTTAGTGAGACCCTGTTTCAAAATAAAGAATAAAAAATAGGGCAGGGGATGTAGTTGGGATGTCGAATGCCCCTGGGTTCCATCCCCAGACCTGAAAAAAGAAAGAAGAAAGAAAGAAAGAAAGAAAGAAAGAAAGAAAGAAAGAAAGGGAGGGAGGGAGAGAAAGGAAGGAAGGGGAAGGAAGGAAGGAAGGAAAGAAGGAAGGAAGGAAGGAAGGAAGGGAAAGAAAGGAAGGAAGGAAGGAAAGAAGGAAGGAAGAAAGAAATTAAAGTTGGATTCCTACCTCACACCTTAAACTGAAATAAATTCCAGATTTATTAGAGGTGAGAGACCTAAGTAGTCAGAGACAACAGTGGATCAGTGGGTAGGAGGCTAATTTTTCACTGTAAACCCTTATGTTCTTAAATTTTTATAGTGTATTGCATATTTAAAATTAATTAATGTTTTAGTACTCAAGTACTTACAATCAATATTATATAGGAAAAAGATCACAGATCTAAGAATCTAGTAGTCTTTTCTGGTACTGACTGCATAACTGCAATTACCTTGTAACCTTGGAAAACTCTTTTTAGCTTTTTTTTCATCTCTAAAACATTAGTATTAGACTACATTGATTCTAGGCTCTTTGCTTGTGTGTGTGTGTGTGTGTGTGTGTGTGTGTGTGTGTGTGTGTGTGTGTTGCTAGGGATGAAAACCAGCAAACACAGGGCCTTACCCATGCCAGGCATCACTCTACCACTGAGCTCTGTCTCCAGTCCTCTGTGAGCTCTCAAATTCTCTAATATATATTCCCAAGCTTATAAACTAACCTAAGAATACTTTTTTATTTACCATAACTAGTTTTAATAGTTCTTCGAATGAACACCAGAAAGTTTATTGTGGAATTTAACATTGCCCACACCATTACAATAAAATTAAGATAACAGGCAAAGTGCATTGTAGGGCTCAGCCGGGAGTTAGTCATTGAGGTAGGTAGCTGGTCCTCCCCCATAGCATACAAATAGATAAAGGAAGGATTGCCTCACGGATAGGTTGCCTAGGATAATGAGACCTTGATGCACACCAGAGCTCACCAAAGAGACTTTGCATGGCCAGTCAGCATCCATGGTTCAGCAGCCCGTTCTGGTTTGGTTGGGTCTTTTCTGTGCTCTGCCTTTTGGCTACCCTGCAAAATATATCAATAATAAAAGAGAAAAAAATATAAACCAATCTACTTGTTAACCACTTTACTAAATAACAGCAATTATTAGCTCTCTCAGGCAATGGGTAAATGAGTTGATATGTTTTAAGAAATTTAATAACACCGGAAGGTATTGTAGTCATCATCTAGACTACACTACCTATCTACAGATGAGAAAAGTGAGGCTTAGAGGAATCTGAAGGTAGGCTGCCAGTTCCTGGAGAATCCAAGATAAAAATTCAGCAGTTCCAGCACTTGATTGGAAGCTGTTTCCACCTGTTCTCTTTCATCCTCAGAGTATCTTCCAAACTACATGTCAGAATATTTATTATCAGCCTACTTAAAGTGTGGCGATGGTGGTGGTGGTGGAGGTTCCCAAAAATGATTTAGTTCAATCTGCTCTTTCTGGATCCTGATAGTCTGTAGATCTATGACCTTAGGCAAAGAGTTTCTAAGTAGGAAATCAGAAAATGGAGAGAGGGGGCAAAACAAAATATCTAAACTCCATCTAGAATTGTCCTTAGAGTTTCCTACTCAGCCCTTTCTGCCACATCAGTACTCGATCACTTGCCCTGGAACACTTGCCGTCTGACACTTTTTTTTAATAACCTTCTGTCCCTCCTTTTCTTCTTCCATCTTCAGCCAAAGTGATTCTTAGAGCTCACAAGCTTCTCTCAGACACATGCCCAACCTAATTCTACCCAGGAAACAGCTGTCAGCATATTTCCTTGGGGGGTTGTATTTCCCTTTAAGTAGGTCATTGCACTAAAGGAAGTGTAAAGGCAGAATGAATGAAAATAAGCTGCTAGATCTCGCTGGTGTGGGATCTGAAAAAAATAGAAGGGAAACAGTGACAGAGCTGGGCTGGCCAGGGAAGTCCCCCGAGCACATACAGCCTGAGAGCCCTCCAGTGACTCAGACCTTACAGAACTACTCTTCAGACTGGGAGAATGAATGTTCAAGAGACCTTAGCCCTAAAGATGTGAAGTCACTGTCTTGCCTGTGTCTATGTGTATTTCTTCTTATGGAGAGGAGGGTTCTGCAGAGGACAAAAGAAAAGCTACATGATAAAATGCCATTATGCAGCTGAGAAAAGGTGTTTGCGGCTGAAAGGGGAGGAGTCCTAAACTGCAAAGGTTTAGGACTGCAAAAACACTGCAAAAACACATTTGACTTTCTTTCAACAAAAATAGTCTCTCACCCCAACCAAGCTGCCCCATCTCCCTTTAAAGAGTTTGTTCAGATAAGCGAGAGGCCTACCACCCATAAAAAATACATCCCCAGATGGATGTGTAGGGTTGGGGTAAGACGACCTGTAGGTGAAACTGGATAAAATGACAAAAGAAACCTTGTCGGGGGAAAGGAGCAAAGAGTCACCAAGAGAAAATGCAGACAAGTACGCATTGCTAGCAGGTAGCAGCCCAAGTGTATTCTTACATATGATGGTACAGTTGGCCCTCGTCTTCTCTCAGAACCACTAGAAGTTAGCTTTCTACCAAGCACAACAAAGAGTACGCTGCTGCCAGGTATGTTGATGCACACTTGTAATCCCAGCATTTGGGAGGCTGAGACAGGAGGACAGCCTCAGCTCCTTAGTGAGGCCCTTTGCAACTCAGTGAGACACCCTGTTTCCAAATAAAAAATAAAAAATAGGGCTGGGGCTGTAGCTTAGAGGTAGAATGCCTCTGGGTTCCATCCCCAGTACAGAAAAAAAAAAAAAAAAAGAAAAAGAAAAGAGTACCCTGCTATTACCAGCATATATCCTACCCCATCACAGAATATGGTCTATGCCATTACCTAAGCATTGTTACACAACCTATTATGCTATAGGTATCTTAACTTCCAGAAAGCAAATATCATACT
Organism: Muscardinus avellanarius; assembly: GCF_963383645.1. NCBI lineage: Eukaryota > Metazoa > Chordata > Mammalia > Rodentia > Gliridae > Muscardinus > Muscardinus avellanarius. The sequence goes on from NC_137803.1 coordinate 24,505,924, forward strand.
GGAACTTGATTAAATTCACAAGTTTTATTATCATTGCTCCTAAAAGTTTTTGTTGTGATGTCATGTTGGTTGGTTGGTTGGTTGGTTGGTTGGTTGGTTGGTTGGTTGGTTTGGGCAGTGCTGGGGACTGAACCAAGGGCCTTGCACATGCTAGCCAAGCACTGTACTACTGAACATCCTTGGCCTTGCCCTTAAAACTCTTAAGACAAACAGTAGCACAGATTAGACATCTGTTGATGCTCAAGGCATGGTGGCTCCTTAAGATCACTCTGAAGCTGGGTGTAGTGGTGTATGCCTATGATCCTAGGATTTGGGAGACTAAGACAAGAGAATCGCAGGTTCCGAGCCAGCCTCAACAACTTAATGAGACTCTGTTTCAAAAGTATACAAATAAATAATATAAAGCAGAGATATAGCTCAAAGGCAGAATGTCCCAGAGTTCAATTTCCAGTACCAAAATAAAATTACTCTGCCCTTGTGAGTGTACACTTCCATTCATCCTCTTGTGTATTAAATGTTTGTGGAGCACCTAATAAGCAGAAGGCAGTGTGTGGAAGGGTACCATAACGAGGAAAATGCCTGTGAGCCTTATGCTCTAGGCTAAAGAAACACCGACTGGCCCCAGACACAACGTGAGCCACCTGTGTCATTTTTAAGTTTTCTAGTTGCCATTTTTTTCTCTTAAGGGCAAACTTTTTTTGGGGGGGCATTTGTATATTTTTGCAATGACCAGCATGGAATGACATAGATACAAGCTCTACAAATAAGACCACTTTGGGGACTTCTGGGAAGATGGCGACCAAGAAAAGCAGCGTTTACGAGCCCTGCTAAAGCTCAATCTCTCTTGCCACAGAATCAGCACTTTCATAGCCAGAAAACACCACCAGCAGAGAAATAAAAAATGTAAACATAAGAGACAGAGAAAAAAAAGACTAGAAGAACAACCAGAGACCAAAAATCAAGCCTGCAATGCAGCAGCGGGGCCGCACCGGCACCATCTTCCCTCACAGCACCAGGATCCAGAGAGGAAAGGTAAGCAAGGAACTCAAGTGAGCAGCTGCGGATCATTCGAGTGGAATTCAGCAGTTCTTTCAGCGCAATGAACATCTAAAACTCCCAGTGGCCAATTCATCACGCCTTCCAGGGCTCAGAACGGAGCTCAAAACCAGAAAAGAAATACGCCAGCCTCATGGCAGAGGGTGTGGCAGAGGCGCCATATTGGCAGCAGCACCATATTGCCAGCAGCACCAGCCTCACGGCCAAGGGCATGACAGCAGCACCATATTGCCAGCAGCGACAGTGAGTTCACCGCGCCCTGCCATAGCTCCAGATCTGTGCACACAATAGCCGTGAGTGTAATTTCGGCCCCTAAAGGAGAAATCTCTGTACTGCACTCCCAGGAACTTGTGTAGCTTTGATAATCTCCTTGGGTCAGATATTTTGCAGTCCAACCCAATGAAGGAGTAGCAGTGGCAGAGATACCACACCCTAGTCACAGCTCCCCGTGGGAAAACACCCAGCCCAGCACCCCCACAGCCTCGCACAGCCTCAATTAACTTCCTGGGTATGATACTTTGCGATACGACCCAGTAAAGGAGTAGTGACGGCTGAGATTACAACAGACTTGAGATACAGAGCACCCTAAGTGAAGTCGTAGTAACCCAGGGAAGGCACAAAATTCTGAAATCATGGGAAAGAGGAACAACAGTAGAGCAATGAATACCCACAACCCCATATTATCAGAACCTGATAACACAGAAATTCAGAGATCTCCAAAAGATCAAATCAGGAATATAACTGTAGAAATAATACAAGACTTTTGAAAATAATTTAGAGAGAGTCTAAAAGAAATAAAGGAAGCAATCATTGAGGTAAAGGCCTCAATTCAAAGTATAAACAACTGATTAGACCACATGGAGAATAGAATCTCACTCCTAGAAGATGATCACTCCAAAAACAAATGCATAATTTCTAACTTAGAAAAAAAAAATCCAACAGCAGGAATATGACATTGAAGAAATATGGGCACATTTTAAGAGAGCTAACCTAAGAATAATCATGATAGAGGAGGGAAAAGAAGGTGAAACCAAAGGGATCAACAATCTCTTCAAAGAAATAATAGAAGAAAATTTTCCAAACATAGAGCAAGAGGTCAATACACAGGTCCAGGAAAATATTAGAACTCCCTTTAGACAGGATCAGAGAAGAAGATCCCCACACCACATAATTGTCAAAATGACCAATGTGGAAGCCAAGCAGAGAATCTTAAAGGCAACAAAAACAAAAGGGCAAGTGACATTCAGAGGCAAACCAATTAGAATCACTCCAGACTTCCCATACCAAGTCATGAAAGCCAGAAGGGCTTGGAGTAACTTATTCCAAACTCTGAAAGAAAACAAATTCCAGCCAAAAATTTCCTACCCAGCAAAACTATCTATCAAATTAGATGAGGAAATAAGAAGCTTCCATGACAAACAGAATCTCAAGGAATTTATGTCTTCAAAACCAGCACTAGAGAAAATATTCAAAGAGATTAACTACAAAGAAGAAATAGGTAATACACACCAGAACCAGAGAAACAAGATTTTCCATCCAGCAGACAACTAAGAAAAGAAGAATATATTCATGTGTTTATAGGTTAAAATCTTTGGAGATTCATTGGTTATCTCAGTCTTTTACCTGTTTCTAAATCATATTTCTAAATTGTATTGTTTGCTTTGATTGTTGCTAATTTTTAGGATCTCTATTTGTAATATTAATATACCTTCAGATATAGCATTTGGAAATATTTTATCCCATTCTATCAGTAACTTTTAACTCTGTTTACAATGTCTTTGGATGTACAATTTTTTTTTATTTTTTAGAAAGTTTGTTTATTCTTTTGTTGCCTGTGCCTTTGAAATCATATCCAAGAAATCACTGCCAATTTCAGTGTTGTGAAGTTTTATGACCCAGGTTTTCTCTAAAAGTTTATAGTCTTAAGATTTACATTTAGGTCTTTTATCTATTTTGAGTTAATATTTGTATATGGTGTTAGGTAAGGGTCCAATTTTATTCTTTTTCATGTAATTATTATTTTTCAACAATACTTAGTGAAAAAATTATTATTTCCTTCACCAAATGTTTGTGGAAACCTTGTCAAAAATAACTTGACCATATATGGAAGAAATTATTTCTAGGCTTTTTATTTTACTCCACTGGTTTATATATCTGTCTTTATAGCAGTACTACACTGTTTCAATTATTGTAGCTCTATAAGATTTGAAATCAGAAAATGTACATCTTCTAGCTTGTTCTTTTTTGAGATTGTTTTGGGTATTTAGAGTTCATATTTCATGTTAGGATAGATTTTTCCTGAAAAAAAAAATAAATGTATGATAGTTTTACCTTAAAAAAAAAAAAGAAAAAATATCCTCTGGTAAGAAAGAAAGCATAAAGAAATACTGAAATGTTATCTCTAAGTGATCAAAAGTTTGATATCAGACAAATGAATCTGTTATGTGAAATTATCATTGCTAATTTTGGATTAATTGCTATAATATTAGATTTCAACCACTAAGCCAAGCATGGGAAGGAGGGATGGGGAGGGAATGGTGTGGGGATTGGGTAGGGGCTAATTGGGCGATGTGTACATATATGTCTACACAAGTTTTTATCCCACTATGATGTATGAATACAGTGCACCAATAAAAAACTTGAAAAAAAATAAGACCAGTTTGGCCTGAGGAATTCTAAAAGAGCTCATAGCATAACTAATAGATCCTTGGTAAGTTGATATTGATGAGGATGAAACTAAGCACAGGAGCAGCAACATAATCAGGCCCAGCTGAAGAGCAAACCTTTAAAGAAACATTTTTTCTGTACTTTGACTAATACTGTAAGAACATCCTTGGATCTACTGGGATCTTGGACCAAACTTTGGGGAAGCATTTTCTCACTTGTGTTTCATCTTTTAGTGTTTGGGTTGTCAAGTGTCCATTTAGTCACCATGTTTTCAAAAAGTTAAAATAATCAGAAAACAGAAAAATGTTATTCTCATCATATATTTTATTTGACTTGCTAGATCAAAAATATAATTGCCTCAACATGTTATACTTAAAATTATTAAGATATTTTACATTTTGGGTTGTTCTTATAAGTCTTTTTTTTTTTTTTTGTGGTACTGGAGGTGGAGCCCAGAGGCTTTCTACTTCCAGGCTATACTCCCAGACCCATTTTATATTTTATTTGGAAATAGAGTCTCACTAAGCTGCTGAGAGCCTCACTAAGTAGATGAGGCTGGCTTTGAACCTGCGTGATCCTCCTGTCTCAGCCTCCGAAGTGCGGGGATTACAAGCATGTGCCACCATGCCCGGCTAGAACTCCAGTGTATAGTTTATATATATAGCCCATCTTAATTCAGATAGTGCTATATAGTTTGAATCTAGAATGTTCCTCTCATATATTAAAGACTCGGTCCCCAGCCTGTGGCACTAAAGGTTGTACCACAGGAATGTGGTGCAACCTTTAGGAGGTGGGGATTAGTGAAAGGAAACTAGATCATTAAAGACATGACCTTGAAGTGGATATTAGGACCCTGGACCCTCCTTCTCTCTCTGTTTCCCTGTGGCCATGAGATGAGTACTTTCCTCTGCTACCCACTCTTAACAGGCTCAAAGTGGGAGTGTTTAGTGACCAGGAACTGAAACCAAGAGCCAAAAGAAACCTTTCCTCCTCTTTTTTATAAAGTTTCTTTCTTTCTTTCTTTCTTTCTTTCTTTCTTTCTTTCTTTCTTTCTTTCTTTCTTTCTTTCTTATTTTGCGGGCCTGGGGATGGAACCCAGGGGCATTCAACCTCCAAGCTACACCTCCTGCCCTATTTTTTTATTCTTTATTTTGAAACAGGGTCTCACTGAATTGCAGAGACCCTCACTAAGTAGCTACGGCTGGCAGCGATCCACGATCCTCCAGTCTCAGCCTCCCAAATGCTGGGATTACAAGCATGCGCCACCACGCCCGGCTTCCTTTCCTCCTTTCAAATTGATTAGCTCAAGAGTTTTGGTCCAGCAACAGGAAGCTAACTAACACAAACACTAAATTTTATCAGAAATAGTTGATAGATACTTGGATCTCATAAATTTTACAGATGGCAAAGTAGATTGACATGCCCAAGTAGTTTCAAATGTGCTTAGAAGTTTTCCCATAGCTTTATGCCTAGTTCCTACATTTAAATTAAGTAAAATTTAAAACTTGTTCTCTTGGTTATGCTAGACCCAAACCAAGTGTCCAATCGCCACATGTGACTAGTAGATACTCTAGAAGATAAGAGAGCTTTAGAGGGAAATATTGACAACAATCAAATGCACTCATGAGCACCTGTAAAGCTATGCCTGTGATCAATGACAGGAGTGGAGATACATAGATACATGGGGTTATGCGATTGCATAATCCCCGCCTGAGGAGAAGAAAGACTTTCTTGAGAAAGTGCTAGTTAAGGCTTCTGAAGATGAATTAGGGAGAGGGCACTTAGGAAGAAGGGTTTTCCTAGCAAAAAAAAAAACAAAAAACAAAACAAAAAGCAGCATTCACTACGACCCTGAGGCCGAAGAGAAAGGATGAGGTTGGGCTTAATCAGCATCCTGTGGGGAAACAGATGGCCCTTTTAGACTGAGTAATTTTAGGAATGTTTTAATAAAAAGACTATTTACCAAAAGGAGGCCAGTCTACAAGAAAATAGTGCAGTGTAGTGCAGTGCCCCAGGTTAGCAACATCAGGGAGCCATGAACCACCACCACTGCCCAGCTAAAAGGAGCGAGAGGACAAAGCAGCTATTGGAACCTGGAGCAGGTATGGGAAGGGCCGACTGATGGGAGCTGTGGCCTTCAGCCACAGAGGTCCAGCAGGATGGTAGCAGGGGAAATAAGTAGCCCAACTTCGCTTCCCTTCTACCCCCTAGTATCTTGTGCGTCTCCCATCAGCCAAGCCCAAGCAGGGTCAGAAGGAGAGAGTCCATCAATGCTGCTCAGAGTGAGTAAGTCTGGAAGGGAAAGTGAAGGCATTCAGCTCAATAGTTTTTGTATTCATTTCCCGATATTGCTATAACACATTTCTACGAATTTAGTGCCATAAAAACAACACAAACTAGCCGGACGTGGTGGCACACGCTTGTAATCCCAGTACTTGGGAGGCTGAGACTGGAGGATCGTAGTTTCCTGACCAGCTACAGCAACTTAGTGAGGTACCTCAGCCACTTAGTGAGAACTTGTTTAATAAAATAGGGCTGGGGTGTAACTCAGAGGTAGAATGCCTCTGGTTCAACCTCCAGTACACACACACACACACACACACACTTATAATTTTACAATTGAGGCATTGGCAAGGCTGTATTCCTTCTGGAAGCTCAGAAAAGATCTGCATTCTTGCCTTTTCCAACTCCTAGAGGCCTCTGCTTTCCTTGGTTCACAGTGTCACAACATCACCCTCATCTGACTCTGGCTCCTGCTTCTATTACCACGTCACCTTCTGCCTTCAACCCTCCTGTTCTTCTCTCATGAGGACCCTGATGATTGAGTTGAAGACCCTAGGATAATTAAGGATCCCCATCTAACAATCCCTAACCGAATCACGTGGGCAAAGTGTCATTCACCATATAAGGCAACGTTCAGAGGTTTTAGTGATTAAGATTTGGACAGCTGTATAGCCAGGTGTGGTGGTGCACACCTATAACACCAGTACACAGGAGGCTGAGACAGGAGGATCACAGGTGCAAGATCAGCCTCAGCAACCTAGTGAGACCCTCAACAACTTAGCAAGCCAGAAAATAAAAAGCAGAAATATAAAATAAAATAAAATAAAATAAAATAAAATAAAAAGGGCTGGGGTTGTAGCTCAGAGATGGAATGCCCTGGGTTCAACTCCCAATACCACACACAAAAAAATAATTTGGACATCTGTGAGGGTGGGCATTATTCAGACTACCATAGTATGTCAAGGAAATAAGCAGAGGTCTCTATGGTGGAATGAAAAGGGCAAGAGAAGGACTATGGAGAGTTGTGGCGACAGTGATGGGGAGAGCCCTACCAGCACTCTTGTGTAGCCCATGGCAGGGATTTTGTTTTGAATCTAAAAATCAATTTAAAAAAAAAACGGGCATGGTCTTGCATGCTTTGTAATACCAGCATTTGGGAGGCTGAGACCGGAGGATCGCAGTTCGCGGACAGCCTCAGCTACTTAGTGAGACCCTCTGCAATTCAGTGAGACCCTGTTTCAAAATAAAGAATAAAAAATAGGGCTGGGGGTGAAGCTCAGAGGTAGAATGCCCCTGGGTTCCATCCCCAGTACCGTAAAAATAAATAAAAAAAAATTAATAAAAAGTCATTGAATTTGCATTTTTGAAAAAAAATATATACTCTAAGCCAAGCAATGTGGTGCATGTGGGATTGTTGGGTATAATCCCAGTACTTGGGAGGCTGAGACAGGAAGATCACAGTTTTGGTTTTGTTGTTTGTTTGTTTGTTTGTTTGTTTGGTGGTACTGGGATTCCTAGAAACCCTTGAGGATGAGTTTGAAAGTTGTGTAGCACTTAGATCATTGAAAATGTCTTGGATTAGGAGGTAGGGATAGAAATGTGGAGAATTGAAAGATTTGAAAAATATTGAGGAAGTACCTTTCGTAGATTGATGGTAGAGGAGCCGAGCAGTGGGGGAGAGGTGAAGGACATGGTCGAGATGATACGAAGGTTTTTGACTTGCTGTACCGGATCCGGAGTGGTACAATTCACTACAATGAGAAACAGAATACTTAGAATAGATTTGCTTGGGGCTGAAGGGAAAGCATTTGAATTTGGATGTGAATGTGGGGGGTGTGGGTTTGAATGCGGTGAATTTGAAATGATTTTATGTGAACCTAGCAGAAAAATCAAGTTGCCAAGTGGAGAAAGCTGTATAGACTACAGGGTTTCCTCTGGATTTGAGACAAAAATCTCAAAATCTTGACTTCAAAGCAGTCATTAAAGCCCTGGTATGGCCGGGCGTGGTGGCGCACGCTTGTAATCCCCGCGCTTGGGAGGCAGAGACAGGAGGATCTCACAGAGGTTCAAAGCCAGCCGCGCTGGCTTAAGAGACCCTGTTTCCAAATAAAAATATAAAAATAGGTCTGGGAGTGTAGCCCGGAGGTAGAAGGGCTTCCAGGAACCCCAGTACCACCAAAAAAAATTTTTTTAATAAATTTAAAAAAAATAAAGCCCTGGTATGAATGAAATCACTTAGAAGGGAGTCCAGTTAGGAGAGTGCCTAGAACCTCACCTTGATAAACTGGAACATTTAATGACCAGAAAAAAAAAAAAAGACAGACAAAATGAAAGAACAAAGAGGCTGTGGCATCACAAAAGCCAAGAAAATATATGAAAAGAAGGTATGGGCAACAAGATTGAATATTCCTGAGAGTATGGTAAGTGAATGTCTAAAAAAAAAAAAAACATAATATTTCACCCATACAATCAGTCCATGAGGTTCTGGTGGTAAAGTTTACACTCTTAAGGCCAGAGGGTGCCTGCCCAAACTCTCCACTAATTTTAAATAAATTACGATCATGATGACTGTGTAGGGATGAGCACATATCCACCAAGATTCATTGACTGAGACTTTTGGGAAAGTATTATTATTATTATTATTATTATTATTTTCTTTGCAGGTCTGGGGATGGAACCCAGCGGCATTCAACCTTTGAGCTACACCCCCTGCCCTGTTTTTTATTCTTTAATTTGAAACACGGTCTCACTGAGTTGCGAAGGGCCTCATTAGCTAACAGGGTCTCACTGAGTAGCTGAGGCTGGCCATGAACCACAGTCCTCCAGTCTCAGCCTCCCAAATGCTGGGATGACAAGCAGGCGCCACCACGCCCGGCGTGGGAAAGTATTATCCTTGCTGCCTTGAAACTTGGAGAGACATAGGACCTGGAGCTGTTACTACCCTCTTGCTACCGCATGAAACTCAGGACTAAAGGTAACACTTGAAGAAAGAAGAAAAAAGATAGTGAGAAACTGACTCAGTACGTATGGCACCTTTGGAGTTCTAACTCCAGTAGTGCTCGAAACCTGAGAGCTAGCTCTACGCCTTCAACTTAGTGACCTAGTAAATTCCCTTCTTGCATAAGCCAATCATTTCGTTACTTATAATGGAAAGATTTCTAAAATGTAGGAAAAGATAAATGAAATGTAACCTGTATCTAAGATCTTTAGAAGAAAAATTCTTCAGGTGATCAGGGCATTGACTGAAATTCTCATAAAAATCATTAAGAAAGCTATAAAAGCAAGTGAGAGAAGCTTGGAAAGTTGAAAGTGTAAAATAGAAATACCAGAAGGGTTTCTATGTTCATGGGCTCCAAGTTAAGGTGAAATTCTCAGAAATAGAAATACATGTAAAGAAAATTAAAAAGTCTGATCCGAGACCGAGACCGTCTTAAAATAACTTCTTCGCTGTGACCAAAATTTGGTTCCAAGATTTTCGCTTTCTTTGTCTTGAGCTTGTATCTTTCGTGATCCCTGAAATGACAATTTTACAGATGCATGGATTGTAATGTTCATGATTTCCATGGCATTGCAATTGTTCTCAGTAATTATAATTTCCATTGAGACAAAAGTTACAGACTCCTGGGACTTGCTCCACAGAACTTAAGACAGTTGCTAGGCACCTCGCAAAGGTGATTATCCCCTTTCAGAAAGCTGAGAAATTTGACTTTGAATAACTTTTATACTGGGAAGCTAAAATTCATTGACCTTTTCTTTTCTGAACCCATCTATTGGCAACTTGCTAAAATGTAGAACTACCATAATTAAGAGGAAAAAAAAATGGGTCCAACCAAAGAAGACCAACAACATCTACTGAGCACTGGCCGGATCCAAGGCAGCCCGCTTGTCACAGGCAGAGGTCTCACCCTCACAGAGATTGGGAACTTGTGGCAGAGGGTAAGAAGTGCTCTCGAAGAGTCAAATATAATAAAGCAATATGTAATTTGTGTGTGTGTGCACATGTGTGTTATTGGAGATTGAACCCAGGAATGTTCTACCTCTGAGACCTATTTTATTTTTTCTTTTGAAACAGGGTCTAAGTTGCTGAGTGCCTCACTAAATTGCTGAGGTTGGACTCGAACCTATGATCTTCCTGTCTCAGCATCCCAAGTACTAGAATTACAGGTATACACTACCATACTAATACACACACTACACACAATCTAAATATGTAATAAATAATAAAAAAGCACAATACAAACAATAAGAACTTAGTGGCCAGAAGACCAAGAAATCAAGATGGGATAAAATACCTTTGCATAGATTTAATTAAAAAGTCGGGGTTGTGGATAGGAAGGAAGGAGTCGGGCTCTGTTGGCAGAAAGATCTACATTAATAACTATCTAAAGGAAAATAAAGATTTGTGGTCAGGCATGGTGGCACATGCTTATAATCCCAGTACTTAGGAGGCGGAGACAGGAGGATCGCTGGTTCGTGGCCAGCCTCAGTTACTTAGTGAGGCCTCTGAAACTTAGTGAGATCTTATTTCAAAATAAAGAATAAAAAAAAATAGGGCTAGTATGTAGCTCAGATGTAGAATGCCCCTGGGTTCAACCCTCAAGTTCTGCAAAGAGAGAGAGAGAGAGAGAGAGAGAGAGAGAGAGAGAGAGAGAGAGAGGTGATAGATAGATAGATAATAGATAGATATATTGTGGGTAACTCTAAGTGATCAGAACAGTGTGGCTGGAGTTCTAATTGTGTGGGAGGGGCGGTTCAAAGGTAGGAAGAAAATCAAATATAACAACCCAAAAGGCTTCCTCTTGGAATGCAAAGAAGTATTAAAGACTATGTATGTCAAGGACTAAGGCAATGGAACCACACACCTCTCTTCTTCAGAATCAAAGCTGCTGACACAAGGGCCTGGCCTTGGTCCATATGCAGAAAAAAAATTAGCTTTTGTCCATTGATGCAGTATAAAATTAAAAGGGAGAGATTAGAGAGGGTGGGCCTGGGTCATGAGAAATGTGGCACTGCACTAATAAAGAGGGGTTCTCATTTCAAATGTCCTTCCCTAGCTACTACTTGAAGGGTGGATTTCACAAGGATAAGATGGAGAGTGGTCAGACAGAAGGCAACTGACGAACTCTAGGCGAGAGTCAATGACAGCCTGGGCTGAGAGAGTAACAATAAGAACGGAGAGAAGGAAGCCCAGCATGGTGGGGCACACCTGTAATCTTAGTACTTGGGAGACTGAAACAAGAGGATTGCCAAGTTCAAGGCCAGCCTCAGCAATTTAGTGAGACCCTATCTCAAAAAATAAAATGGGGCCAAGGGTATGGATTAGAGGCAGAAGATCTCAGAGTTCAATCTCTAGTACCACTCCCCCCCCCAAAAAAAATGGGGAGAAGGATCTAAATCTACGGGGTATTTAGGATCCAATATTAGGACCCGGTGATGATTACTGTCAGGGTAATGAGAAGGGAAGATTCTAGAATGAGCTCCAGGTTGCTGACCTGGGAAAATGATGGGAACTGAATTGTGAGCATGCACGCACACACACATACACATACACAGATACACACACACACACACACACACACACACACACACAATCTTCATGTGTTGAAACTTAACCTCCAGTGTGATGGATGGACACCAGGCTTTGGAAGTTAATTAGATATAGGAGAGGTCATGAGGGCTCCACCTTCATGATGACATTAGTGCCCTATTATAAGAAGAGAGGACAGAGCATTTGCCCCTACCCACCTGTGGACACAGGACCAAGCTAAGAAGAGGACCATCACCAAGAAATGGAACTGGCCAGCACCTGGGTCTTGGACTTCCCAAGAAATAAATTATTGAGTTGGGAGTAGAGCTTAGCAGTAGAGCCCTTACTTAGCATGCATGAGTTATTGGTTTTAATCGTTTTAATCCCCAGCACTGAAAAAAGAAAAAAAGAAAAGAGGAGGGAGTGGGGAGGGTGCAGGGGGGGGGGCTCACCAAATGCTGTGTGCATGCGTGTCATTAGCATTCTGAACTACATTATGATGTGAGGCTACAATGCACCAATTAGGTATAAAAGAAAATAAAAAGAAATTCCAGTTGTTTAAGCTGCCCAATTTATACTGTTTTGTTATGATAAGGAGGATATTACAGGGTAGAGAGTAATACCATTAACCAGGATACTGGAGGAGAGAGGGAAGGACCATGTATTAGTGTAAACATTGCACAAACCAAGACTTTTTGGCTGCAAGTCATGAAAATCCATATTGAACTATCTTAAGCAACTTTACAAGTTCATAGAACCAACTGGTGGCAAGGTCAGGGTAGAGAGACTTCAAGACTAAATTCTAAATCATTAAGGCACACTCTGTTCTGCCCTTTGTCTCTCTTTCCTCTTTCCATCACCCTACCTCTCCACTTGGCTTCTGCCTGCGGTATTAAGCTGTCACAGTAAAGACTGATTCCTCTTCATAATTCTGTTGAGTTTCTCTGAAACCAAGGACTGACTGTATACATTCAACAGCTATAAGAATCAACAAAGGCCCAAATTGGGTTCCAGTAGGGATAATGTGCCTTCAGTATTGCAGTCCATGATACTTTCTGCCCTTTGCCTGAATCTCGATGTGTCTGCTTAGCTTTACTAGATGCTAAATATATTTTACTGGGTTTTATTTGGGCTGCCAGTAACACTTTGAGGACCACTTATGCATGATGCTGTACTAAGCACAAAGGGACATATTAAAGCAGCCTCCTTTACTCAGAGCACAGTGGAAAGAATGGCAGGAGCAATTAGTATTTGTTAAATCTAGATGAGCAACAGAGATGGTGACACGTACCTGTGATCCTAGTACCTGTGAGGCTGAAACAGAAGTTCTAGGACAGCCTCAGAATGCTGCAAAACTCAGCAGCCCAGGGAGACCCTGTTTCCAAACAAACCATATGAAGAAGGGCTGGGGTGTAGCATGGAGGTAAACTGCCCCTGGGTTCAATCCCCAATACCACGCACACACACACACACACACACACACACACACACACACACGAGATCCCTGACTCCCAGTCCCCTTAACCACTTCCTTCTGATGCTATGGGCCCCACACAAACTGTCCTTTCCCTGCTCCCTGGCAGCCTGTGGTGGTCTAACTCTCTTACCATTTCATGAGGTTTCTAGGTTTCTATATTCCCTGATGCTACTATCACCCGCAGTGGTCACCAGGCTCACGTGGCCTGAGGAAGAGCCGACAAAGGTGTTTCAACTCAACTGTTGCAGCTTGGGCTCCTTCTTTCAAGGCTCTCCAAGGGCCAAGTGACATATCTACCGGTGGTCTGGAGGCGAAGAAGAAAGGTGGCTTGTGCTACCTGTTTGAAAATTTTTAGTAAAGAGATTCCACAAAAAAACATTTTTTCAATGTTCCTCCTCTCCCCTCCCCCACCGCGCGCGCGCACACACACACACACACACACACACACACACACACACACACGGATATGCTCTATTACTAGTTAACATAATAATGCTACCCTGGCTTCCATTTCTTTTGTTTTATTTTGTTTTCCATTTATTTTGTTGTTTTTTTCTATTCATTTATTTATCTATTGTACTGAGGATTGAATCATTTTACCTCCAAGCCACACCCACCCACCCCCTTTTTATTCATTAATTATTATTTATTTTATGCGTGTATGGTAGTAGGAATGGAACTCAGGAAACTTCTACCTCCAAGCTACACCTCCAGACCCATTTTTATATTTTGTTTGAAAACAGGGTCTCACTAAGTTGCCAATAGCTTCATTTTAAGCTGCTGAGGCCGGCTTTGAACCTGCAGTCCTCCTGTGTTAGGCTACCAAGTGTGTGTCCTTAGATTACAAGTGTGAGCTGCCACACCTGGTTTTGTTTTGGTTTTTTTCTTAAATAGGGTCTCTTTAATAACTCATTTTTTTCTTACATTTGTCTCCTCCTCCTCTTCATTCTTTCTTTTTGGAGGGGTGCTGGGGATTGAACCCAGGGCCATTCTACTGAGCTACACCTATAGCTCTATTTTTATTTTTTATTCTTCTTCTGTGTGTGTGTGTGTGTGTGTGTGTGTGTGTGTGTGTGTTACTTGGGGTGGAACCAAAGGGTCTTCTACCTCAGAAGTACACCTCCAGATCTATTTTATTTTTTACTTGAAAATAAAGTCTCACTAAGTTGCTGAGACTGGCTTCGAACCTGTGATTCTCCTATCTCAGCCTCCCAAGTACTTGGATTACAAGTGTGACCTCCACGTCCTTTATTCTGAAACAGGATTTCGCTAAATTGCTGAAAGTCTTGCTAAGTTGTGGAGGGTGAGTTTGAATTGGGAATTCTCCTGTCTCAGCCTCCCAAGTGGAGAATTACAGGTGTTTGCCACCATGCCTGGCTTAATTTTTTTCTTAAAATTATTTATATTTTATAATAATCTAATTTTTGGAAACCAGACATGGTGCCACATGCTTATAATCCCAGTCCTTGGGAGACTGAGATAGGAGGCTGCCCCTGGCCCCAACCTGCTGTCCACACTCTGAATTAAGGCTTCCATTTTATAGAGCACTCTAAAGTTACAATTATTTGCTTCCTTTGCTTTTTGTTACAACTCTCCTTGCCAATGGCTTGGGTTCAAATCTATTGAAACTAAACAAACACCATATAACATGGTTAAAATCTCCAGGAGGTAGGCCAATAGATCTCCTAGGAACCTTCTTCCTTACCTATTCCAAGCCTCCTGTCCCCCACCATGGTCTTGCAAAGAACTCCTGTGCATCCCCACCCCCAGGTCTTTCCCCTTTGAGTGTTGAAAGGGGCTCCTGGCTTCCCTCACAACTCAAGACTTCAGCTTTGAGTGAGGCTGGAGGGGGCTCAGCCCCTCAAAAAGAGCCCACAACAAACACATGAGCCACAGCCCTGAGGCTCCCTCTACATAAAGATGATTTATGGACAATAATTTAGAACTCAGAGCTCTTTTCCTAAGGAAACTACCTAAAGAGGGATGGGGAGATACCCAGGAGAGGTTCCCGGAACCCACTACACCCACATACCTCATCTGGAATTCTAAACTTTAGAACTATAGAACCTACCCAACAGTACATGGCAGTTTCTATGGGGCAGTGGGTTCTGAGTTCCAGCCAAGATCATACTTCTGCCAGTGCCATCAGGAGGAGCAGCCTGCCGACCCAATGGTAGGGAAACACCTTGTGCTTAGAGCTCTATTGTTTAAGAAGGAATTGGGGAAGCAGGAAGGCTGTGGCTCTGGGAGGTGAAGCAGAGAGCTCAGAGGGGCCAGAGAGGGAAGAGCCTGGTTGCCACTAGGGTTGGGCTCCTCCAGAGACTCCGGCTGAGCTTCAGCCCAGAGCCAGGCCACGGTGTCACAGAGCCTGCACCCCACCCAGAAAGCAGTGTAATTGTGGGTTCTCATGGATGACAGTTCAAGACTAAGAAAAATCTGTCAAGCCTGTTAGTAGGCTTCTCTGGAAAGTCAAATAAGGAGTTAAAAAACGTCTAAAAAAAAAAACTAAAGCTAAATCCGTACTGTGATCAGTACTGTTCTTAATAAGGTCAAACCCAATCAATATACTATCTCATGGACTTCTGAAATACACAGCTCACAGAAATATTTCGTGTTTGCCAGTCCTATTAGATGTGGCCCCTTTGTGGACTTGAGAACCCCCTTGACCTCTGTCTGTGTCTAATTTCACTCTAAATTTGCACTTTAATTAATACTTAGTTCATGTAGAACCAGGATAAATTTACTTATAAATTTAAAAAATTAAGTGTACAGAAAAGCATGAGCCTCTATTTTACTTCCTTGGACCTAGTCAGAAAGAAATGTTTTCATAGATGGTGGAACAAAAGGGAGTGTGAAAAAAGTTTTCTGTGTTTTTTATTTGTTTGTTTTTTGCGGTACTAGGGATGAAACCCAAAGGCATTCTACCTCCAAGCTACATCCCCGCCCCTTTTTTTTTCTTTATTTTAAAACAATGTCTCTTGTCAGTTGTGGTGGCGCACGCTTGTAATCCCTGGGCTTGGGAGGCGGTGACAGGAGGATCGCGCAGGTTCAAAGCCAGCCGCGCTGGCTTAAGAGACCTTGTTTCTAAATAAAAAAGTATAAAATAGGTCTGGAAGTATAGTCCGGAGGTAGAAGGGCTTCCAGGAACCCCAGTACCACCAAAAATAATAATAATAATAATAATAATATAAAAATAAAACAATGTCTCACTAAGTTGCAGAGGGCCTCATTAAGTAGCTGAGGCTGTCTGTGAACGTGCAATCCTTCTGTCTCAGCCTCCCAAGTACTGGGATTACAAGCATGCACCACCACACCCAGCTAAATTTTCCCTATTTTTAATAGCCCTTGTTTAGAGACCCAAAAACTAACTCTTTACATGGAAATAATAATGCAAAAATATTTTTCATTTCTTGTTCTATTTATGATATTACGATGTCTAGTTATTTTCATGTGACCATATAACCTGGGGTGAAAAGAGAGAAAAGATGATTTAGAAAAAGTTCCAGATTCAGGAAAGGAACTGGTGATTTAAGTTCCAGAATCCTTGTAGCTCTGATTAAATACAGCCATGACAATTACATAGATGCAATCAATTCAGTGTTATTTTCTTTTTTTCTTCTTCTTCTTTTTTTATTTTGTGGTATTAGAGAGTGAACCCGGGGCATTCTACCTCTGAGCTACACCCAAAGCCCTATTTTTTATTATTTTTTATTTTTTATTTTTGGCACTGTGGGTGGAACCCAGAGGCTTTCTACCTCCGGGCTATACTCCCAGACCTATTTTATATTTTATTTGGAAACGGGGTCTCACTGAGTTGCTGAGGCTGGCTTCGAACCTGTGCGATCCTCCTGTCTCAGCCTCCCAAGCACGGGGATTACAAGCGTGCGCCACCATGCCCGGCTAAAGCACTATTTTTATTCTTTATTTTGAAACAGGGTCTCACTCATTTGTGGAAGGCCTCACTAAGTAGCTGAGGCTGGCTCGGAACCTGCGATCTTCCTGTCTTAGCCTTCCAAGTACTAGGATTACAGGCGTATGCCACCACGCCCAGCTCCGGCGTTATTTTCTAAGATTATTACGTGCTAAACAATACAGTATGTTACAAAAGGATATACACGCGAAAATACTCAGCATGGCCAGGTGTGGTGGACCACACCTATGATCCTGGCACTTAGGAGGCTGAGACAGGAGGATCACAGGTTCCAGGCCAACCTCAGCAATTTAGTGAGACTCTCAGAAACTTAGCAAAAGTGTTTCAAAATAAAATTTGAAGGTCTGAGAGTACAGCTCAGAGGTATAAGGCATCACAGATCAATCTCCAGTACAAAAAAAAATGTACACGTCATAGTCTCATTATTCACATAGTTTATAATCTATACATACGAAAAAGAAGAGAACTCCATTTAACATGAAATCAGCTACCAAAATAATTGCCTAATTGCGCTCAAATGAGAAAAAGGGACGAACCTTAAGTGAACTCCAGGAAATAGTTTTAATTTTAATATATGGAAAAGTCCTTTGAGGTGTTAGAAATTAAGAGCCCAAGTAGAGTTACCCTGGGCCTTTTATAAGAGACTGCGAAGAAGGGGGCTTCACCCAAGCTGGGAGTTGTTTGGGACAGTGGGGGGGGGGAGATGTGTAGGGAGAAAAGGATGTTTGAGGAGTTGGCCCTGGATAGGTGTGGCACTGGATGGGAGGAAAGATAACAATTGTGAGGTCACCGCAGACTTCTAAGGGGAAGGTGACAGCGTCAGCACTAATGTCAGGAGACAAGAAAATAAGACAGAAAGTCAAAAGGCGTTTCAACAGAAATATACAGACATAATGTGCGGCTTATTAAACATAAGTAGGAAACAATCCCTTCCCTTTGAATTTTTGATCTTGAATCTCTTTCTGTTCTGGAGTCATTTCCTCCACATCTTTCATTTACATGTCTTGGTTTTTTTTGTCATCTAATTTATTTTTTGTTTATGAATTATAAAAGTATACATATCTATTTAGAAGTTTGGGGGAAAATATTTAAAATAAAAAGCCGGGCATGGTTTCAAATGCCTGTAATCCCAGTACTTGGGAGGCTGAGACAAGAGGATCACAGGTTCAAGGCCAGCCTCAGCAACTTAGCAAGGTCCTCTGCAACTTAGACCATGTTTCAAAATAAAAAAAGAAAATAGAGCTGAGACACAGTTCAGGGGTAGAATGCCCCTGTATTCAATTCCCAGTGCCATTTAAGAAGAAGAAGAAGAAGAAGAAGAAGAAGAAGAAGAAGAAGAAGAAGAAGAAGAAGGAGGAGGAGGAGGAGGAGGAGGAGGAGGAGGAGGAGGAGGGAGGAGGGAGGAGGAGGAGGAGGAGGAGGAGGAGGAGGAGAAGAGGAGGAGGAGGAGGAGGAGGAGGAGGAAGGAGGAGGAGGCACTAAAAGCACCTATTCTCTCGCCACTCAGAGACAACTCCAGATAATGTTTTGACGTATTTTTTTCCAGCTCTGACGAATGCATTTAGGAGTGGCTTGGTGAAGAACAAAGATGGGGCAGCCTGATTTCTGTCCTATCCCCAAGCATGCCTCAGCAGCTCTCCATTCTCCCTCCCCAGTCACGATTCAGGTAGACCCCAGAGCTTTCCTATCACCTGGGGCCATTGAAACCATCTCCTGAGTAAGCAGTAAGCCCCCCTCTAGCCCAGTCGGGTAAATGCTTCTGCCTCTCCTGAGCCCAACCTACCGGGGCCTTGGAGTGGAGGGCGCAAAAGTCTGATCATTCTCTTTACCCCATCACTCACCCCATGGAAAATCAACACGCCTTTACCCAAGGGTGCAAGGCCCATGTCTGTCTCTCTGTCTCTTTCTCTGTCTCTGTCTCCCCCCCCACACCTTCCCTCTTTCCCTCGTCATTGTGGACTGAGCCAGGCATCCCTCTTTGGACACCTCCAGAGCCATCAGGCACCAGGTCTTTGCCAAAAAACATCCTTTACCTCTATAAACTGACTTGAGATTATCCTTTCTGAGAAATCTCTTCCATAGACTATTGCTGGTAACGATGGTAATCAGTAGGCTTCATTCTTTTTTTTTTTTTTTAATATACAGTGATTATTGTGACTGTGTCTAGTTCATTTGTTGGAAGTATGAGGATACTTGTTATTAATTATTCACAGCTTTGGGCTTTGGCCAAAAATCAAAGAGAGTAGAAAATGTCTCATTCCCCATCTTTTTTTTTTTTTTTTTTTTTTTTGGTGATACTGGGGGTATTTTTTTGGTGATACCCAGAGGCTTTCTACCTCGGGACTATACTCCCAGACCTATTTTATATTTTTTATTTGGAAACAGGGTCTCACTAAGTTGCTGAGAGCCTCACTCAGTAGCTGAGGCTGGCTTCGAACCTGTGCGATTCTCCTGTCTCAGCCTCCCAAGCGCGGGGATTACAAGTGTGCATCACCACGCCTGGCTTCATTTCACATCTTAACATGTATATGTTATATGTAAATATGCATAATATATAATATATACATAAATATATAAAATATATTAATCATAAATACATAATGACATAAATGCCATGTTTATATAATATATAATTAACATATATTTATAACTTATATATATGGGTGATCATATATTTATAAATTTTATTTTGTTTTGTTTTGTTTTGGTGGTACTGGGGTTCCTGGAAACCCTTCTACCTCCGGGCTACACTCCCAGACCTATTTTTATACTTTTTTATTTGGAAACAGGGTCTCTTAAGCCAGAGCGGCTGGCTTCGAACCTACACGATCCTCCTGTCTCTGCCTCCCAAGCGCGGGCATTACAAGCATGCGCCACTATGCCCGGCTTATAAATATATATTTTAAGATGTGAATATAATTAGATTAGACCTAATCACCTCATTTTGCATTATACTTATTTTCCTTTAGTATTATATTATAAGCATTCCCTATATTAAAGAAATATATTCCAAAAACATGGGATTTTTATTGGCTCATAATTTTCTATCATATAACTGCCCATCCTCAATATTTATTCTGCCATCACCCAATTTAACATTTATCATCTGACTGATATAAATACCACTACAATAAACATCCTTGTATGTGAATATCTGTAGATGTACACATGCATCATTGTGTGTGTACAAAGGCTTACATGCAAGGATGCTTGATTTTCTTTCCTTTAGGATAAATCCTAGAAGTAGAATGTTTTCATCAAAGGTTATGGACATTTTGCCAGGTATGGAGGCAAATGCCTGTAATCCCAGTACTTGGGAAGTTGAAACATGAAAAATTCAGGTTCAAATCC
Source organism: Muscardinus avellanarius (assembly GCF_963383645.1). NCBI lineage: Eukaryota > Metazoa > Chordata > Mammalia > Rodentia > Gliridae > Muscardinus > Muscardinus avellanarius. The sequence goes on from NC_137803.1 coordinate 24,526,216, forward strand.
AGCCTAAGCAACTTAGCTAAACCCTCAGCAACTTAATGAGACCCTGTCTCAAAGTCAAAGGAGCTGGGGGTGTAGCTCAAATGTATAATATCCCTGGGTTCAATCCCCAGTCCAAAATAAATAAACAAACAAATAAATAAATAAATAAACAAATGGTTATGGACATTTCAAAGACTCTTAATACACACAGCAGAGAAATCCCTCAAGAAAAATGGAATGATCCCCTCACAGACATTGTACCCAAACCTGATTACCCTACCTTTTACCTATGCAACTTGATTAGTGAAATGTCTCATGTTGCTGTTTTGAGTTTCCGCTTGGTTACTGTGGAGGTAATTTATTATGGACTTGTTTTTTTCTGCAAATGGTCTGTTTATTCACTTCTCAGAATACTGGTATTTTCTGCTAATATATAAACTCTATTCGGGCAATGGATATCGCGACCCTTTTTGTCATGCTGTATTTGTTACAAATGTTTCCCAATTTGACTGGATTTGGGTGATCAAATTTGGGCAGAAACTTTTAACATCTGAGCAGTCAAATGTATTGCCGTCTCTACTTACAGGACCTAGCTTATTTGGAAGGATAGTGGTTAGCACAGAAATTTCAAAAGACTCCGGGCAACTCTCAGGGCAACTGTGGGCCTTAGGAGATAAAGCTAATCTCAATATTACAGGTCCTCTGAGTCCTTTCTTCTCCTGATCCACTGGGTTCTCTATTTGGCTTTAGATACTCCCACCAGATTGATACCAATCTACCTTCTATCTCTGACAGACCAAAAGGATTCATCTTCAGGTAGAAAAAATTCTGAGGAAAAAGTCTGACTGGCCCAGCCTCATAACATGCACACCTTCAGACCAGGGATTGGTCTTGAGATAATAAAATACTTTGATTAGCCTGAGAAAAGGCATGTCACCCGACGTGGGGAGAAAGTGGCTAACCCGAAGGGAAGGGCTGGACGGGGAGGACAGAGGAGAAAGACGACCAACCATTCCATGTTTTCTCTTAGTGTTTTTCTTTTACTAATTTATTGCCTCTTCATCCTGAAACTAACATTTCTGCTACTGACACATTTCCTCTCCCGGCTTTCAACTTCTTCTCTGAGCTCTCTCTTCTCCACACCCCCTCATTCTTTCCTTCTGGTCTTCACGTCCTCATTCCCATGGCATCCTTTCTCCTCACACCCCCACTTGTCGTCTAATGCCCCCTCACTCCATCACACGCTCAGTTCATTCTCCACACCATCACGAGACGAGCACCCCCCCCCAGCCCATGTCCGCCCCTTTAATGATGGCGTTTCCCTTTGCACAGCCCTGACCACGCCCCCACAGAGAGGAAATGACCTCGAAGGTGATGGGGCGCCCCTGGCTGGGTCACAATGAACTGTTAGTCCACGCAGGCTTGGCCTCGCTGCCTGACTGATAGACTCTCCACCGTATGGAAGGGGACCTGGGGTTCAAATAAGCAAAAGCAATAAGTAACATGCTCTTATGTAGTAGAGCTGGGCCTTCGTCTCTCCCACCCGATTCCTTACACAGGAAGCCAACCCTGAGCGTCTCTGCCTCAGAGCAGAGTCTGAGATCTCAGCCCCTCGTGCTGCTCAAACTTGTCTGCTCACTTCCCAGTTCCACCACCATTACGACGTCCAAGCCTGTGAGCCTCTCTTTTGCCTTGTGTGTCTTCACTTGCGGTCTTTCTTCCTCTCTTTGACTATACTTTTAGTGGTCCATTGTAAGTATATATCAGTGATAGAAGCATGCAGGTAGGAATTGCATGACCTTGTGTCCCCGGCAGTATGGAGCAAATTGGTGGCAAGATTTTATAATGCTACTCAAAATGGCTTAAAAATTAAAGTTATGAATACTTATTTCTGGAATTTTCCACCTAAGTTTTTCAGACTATGGGTAACTGACACTTTGGAAAATGAAACAGAGAAGGGGACCACTGTATAGGAAAGGGAGGGAGAAGGTAACTTTGATAGGAGCTTAACTCACTTTGGGTTAGCCGCTTTCTTCTCACATTGGTGACCTGCCTTTGCCCAGGCAAATCAGAATATTTTATTTTCCCTCTAAAGCCCGCCCTGCTCCCTCCTCCTCCCCATTCACAATATTAAAATGAGTCTTAATAGGTTCATAAACAGATATAGGATTGTTTGAACTGATGCTTCACAAGTCTCCTTCCTCCCCTCCTTGCCTTCCTCCCCAAGTTCCTTTCCTCTGTTCTATTGCTATCTTTGCTCATTTCTTTATAGTCTCTTTTTTCCCAGTTTCTTTCTGTCTTCAGCTCAAAATGGATAAAAGTAGCCAGGCAGGGTAGTGTACACTTGTAATCCCAAGACTTGAGAGGCTGAGACAGAAGGATAGCAGATTCGAAGCCAGTCTCAACAACTTAGCAAGACTCTGTTTTCAAATGAAAAATAAAATAGTGCTTGGGGGTGTAGCTCAGAAGCAGAATGCCCCTGGGTCCAATCCCTAGCACCATCACTCCCACAAAAAAAAAAAAAAAAAAAAAAAAAGGATAAAAGACTTGGAAAATACACCACAGACTTTGCAATTACTACAGGAGGGCATAGGACCAACTCTCCCACATATAGGCACTGGTGAAGACTTCCTCAGTAAGACCCCTAAAGCTCAGAAAATAAACACAAGTATCAATACGTGAGATGGCATTAAAGAGCTTCTGTGCAGCAAAGGAAACAACCAAGAGTCTGAAGAGAGAGCCTCCAGAATGGGAGAAAATTTTTACCAGCGACTCTTCTGATAGAGAACTAATATCCAGAATATACTTGTAGCATTTCTTACCAAGAAGTTGCCCCCCTTTTTATATATAGTGGGCCCCTCATCTGCAGTTTCATTGTCCACACAGTTTCAGTTCATCACAGTCTGAAAAAATTGGGTGGAAATTTCCAGAAATAAACATTCATAACCTTAATTTATAAGCCATTCTGAGTAGCATTATAAAATCTTGCCACAAACTTGCTTTATCCTGCCTGGAACATAAATCATCCAGTGTTTCCATACTATATATACTACCCTCTCGTTAGTCACTCAGTAGTCATTCAGGTCTTGAGATCAACTGTCACAGTAAAAGTACCTTTGTTCAAGAAAACGTTATTTTATCTAATAATGGCCCTAAAATTCAAGAGTAGTGATCCTGATAGTAATATTATGGTGTATTGTTATAATATACTATTTTATTCTTAGTTATTATTAATCTCTTACTTGCCTAATTCATAAATTAAACTATATCATAGGTATTATGTATGTATGTATGTATGTATGTATGTATGTATGTATATGGAAAAAAAACAGTATAAATAGGGTTTGGTATTATACCCAGTTGCAGACATCCACTTGAAGGAATATATCCCCAGTGGAAAAGGAGGAGAGGTTGTGTTTAAATTCACCTCCTCTAATTTTTTTTGTGGTACCGGGGATTGAACCCCAGGGGCATTTTATCTCTGAGCTACACTCCCAGCCCTATATTTAACTCTTTATTTTTTTATTTTTTTGTTTTTTTAGTCTTTTTTGTGTGTGGTACTTAGGATGTTCAGAACCCAGAGGCAATTCTACCTCCAAACTACACCTCCAGCCCTATTTTTTTAGTCTTTTTTATTTTTTATTATTTATTTATTTATTTATTTTTGTGGTACTAGGGTTGGAACCCAGGAGCTTTTCTACCTCCAGGCTATCCTCCCAGACCAATTTTATACTTTATTTGGAAACAGGGTCTCACTAAGTTGCTGAGAGCCTCACCTCAGTACCTGAGGCTGGCTTCGAACCTGTGCGATCCTCCTGTCTCAGCCTCCTAAGCGCTGATATTACAAGTGTATGCCACCATGCTTGGCTTTTAACTCTTTATTTTGAAAGAGGGTCTTACTAAGTTAAAGAGGGCCTCACTAAGTAGCTGAGGATGTCCTGGAACCTGCGAACCTTCTGTCTCAGTCCAATTACTGGTATTACAAATGTACACCACCATGCCCAGCTCTGCTTAATTCTATTTCTGTAAGGCTTTTCTAATTATCTCATGAAAATATTATTTCTTCTCAAAATACCTAAAATATTTTCTCTGATATCCATTTAACTATTAGATTATCATTTTTTGCCTTTAGATGTTTTAACTATTGACAATTCTGCCAAATAGATTTTGATTCTCTTGTAGTCTAGCCATTTATAGATATAAGCATATCTATATATGGTTGTTGTTGTTTTTGTTTTGTTTTGTTTTTGCATGCCCCACATGTTTAATTCAAAGCTTTATAAGAAGTTAGTAGCCAGGTGTGGTGGCACATGCCCATAATCTTAGTGCTTGGGAGGCTAAGACAGGAGGATCACAGGTTCAAGGACAGCCTTAGCAATTTAGTGAGGCTCTCAACAACTGAGCAATACCTGTTTTCAAATTTTAAAAAAAAATCAGTCTGGAAATGTAACTCGGAGTTAGAACCTCCCTACATTCAATCCCCCAAATCATACGAAAATAAAATATAATTTTTAAAAACTTAGTAAATGCTTGTTGATCCATGCCATTATCCTCTAAGGTGCTATATTGAGTTATATTAATTCTTAGAGAGTTTTTCCCCCTTGGCAAAATATTAATACAATCTTAAGACGCTCAGCTCTTTTGACTTGCTATCTGAGAAACTAAGACAAGAAGATTGCAAGTTCAAGGCCAGCCTGGGTAACTCCACTGTTGGGAAATTGTATTGGTATACCTTAAAAATAGTTTGTAGCATCTAAAATGAAACAGAAAATCAATTTCAAAGGACATTAAAGTTTTCATCCATTACTATTTAGCTACTAGTGGATTTTGCAACATTTCTTTATATAATAAGTAGAAGTTCCTGGAAAACGGAGTTGTTTTCGGAGAATGTGGAGAAATCTAAAGACTGGTTTTTACTGGGGGGTTGGAGCATCTGTTTCAACTGACAGGGCTTTGGAAATTGCATGAAACTTTGGAGATGATAAATGCTTACAATTTGCATCCACATTGTTACAAACACAATAGCCTGCTAAATCCCTTGCCAGGAATATGCGCACACTGCAGGCCATCCATGTTATTTATCAAGGAGGGGGGAAAAAAAACATTATTCACAAATTTTAATTGCTCCTGTGGCACCAACAGCCTGAAAATAAAACATAAAAATGTGGCCTTGGGGAAGTTTTGCTGCGCAATGACTTTGAGGCAGACCTGACCAGAGGGACGGATGTCTCTATCACAATTACCCAAGAGCCTGCATAAAATAAATTAATAGCTTCAACCCAGACCCTAGTGGACAGTTGGCATATTTTTAAACTCATTTCATCCACTGTAAACTCAACAACTCCTACTCATGACCCAAAACAAGTAAGCCAGAGACTAGGTGGATATGGGAAATGTGTTCCATGCTCATCTTTAGAGGACTTTTCCCAGGTCAAGGTTTAAATGTTTTTGCTCACCACTGGAAGAAGAAATTCTTTCAGAGTCTCTGTACCTAGGGAAATTAACCCTCTAGTATTGTAAAGTAAGCATCGAATTTTCTGGGGAGTGCAGTCTGGTGGTAGAGCAGGTGCACAGCATGTGCTAGGCTCTGGGTTTGATCCTCAGCACCATACACGTACACATATAAGCTTCCAAGTGGGCGTGTGTGTGTGTGTGTGTGTGTATGTGTGTGTGTGTGTGTGTGTGTGTGTGTGTGTGTGTGTTACTGCAGATGGAACCCAGGGACATTCTACCCCTGAGCTACATGCCCAGTCCTATTTTATTCTTTTATTTTGAAACAGAGTCTCACTAAGTTGTAGAGCAGCTAAATTCCTGAAGGTGGCTGTCAACCATCCTCCTGTCTCAGCCTCCCAAGTACTGGGATTACAAACATATGTCCCCATGCATGGCTTCCAAAAATTAGATTATTATAAAACAAATAATTTTAATGAAAAAAATTAAGCTGGGCATGGTGGCAAACACTTGTATTCCTACTACTTGGGAGGCTGAGACAAGAGAATTCCTGATTCAAACTCACCCTCAACAACTTAGCCAGAGCCGGGCGTGGTGGCGCACGCTTGTAATCCCCGCGCTTGGGAGGCTAAGACAGGAGGATCACATGGATTCGAAGCCAGCCTCAGCTACTTAGTGAGGCTTTCAGCAACTTAGTGAGACCCTGTTTCCAAATAAAATATATATTTAAAAAAGGGTCTGGGAGTATAGCCCGGAGGTAGAAGGCCTCTGGGTTCCACCCCAAGTACCACCAAAAAAACAAAAAAAAAAAAAAAAAAAAACCTTAGCCAGATCCTGTTTCAGAATAAAGAGACATGTAAGTACACTCTTGTAATTCCATTACTTGAGAGGCTGAGATAGGAGGATCATAGGTTCGAAAAATAAAATAGGCCTAGAGGTATACTTCTGAGGTAGAAGGCCGCTTGGTTCCATCCCAAGTAATGCATGTGCGTGCGCATGTGCACACCCACACACACATACACATTTTTTAAAAAAAGAATAAAAAACAAAAATAAAGCTGGAATGCCCCTGGGTGGGTTCAATTCCCAGCATAAAAAAAAAGAGAATGAAAAGGAAGAGAAAAAATGTAAGAAAAATAAAAGTTTTTAGAAGAATTTTTTTTTTTAACTAGGAGTTGTTTACATTCCCTCAAGTTCTCCCTGAAGGGAAAACTTATGGCAGAGATTCACAATTTAGGTGTTCAGGAATAAAAGGAACCAGTCAGCATGCTGCCTAAAAAGTTAGTTGACCTTCCTGCTCCCAAACTAAGACTTAATGGGTTGCAAAGGGGGCGGGGGTTGAGAGTGGAGTTGGTGAGAAATACCAAATTGGACATCTTCGGACTTAAACTACAACAGAAGCCACCAATCGCCATGAAACCTTAAAACCCTAGAAATATTTCTCCCAGACCTGCGCTGCCTGTGGCCCGCCTGTTGAAGACAAGACCACCCTTCTGGTGGTGCAGGTCAATTATCCTGGGGTCAAATGGCACCTCCTTCAAAAATGTGTTTCCAAGGCTCTGCTGCTTGTCATCTTGTCTCTATTCCTGCCTCGCATGTCAGGTCTCCATACCTTTGTACCATCACTTTGCTTGAAACTCAGCAATGGCTTCTCCTTTCACATAGAGGAGGGGAAAGAGTCCTTTAAATGGCCCACAAAGCTCTGCAGGATCTGCTCCAGGCTTAGCCTTCAGCCTCGAAGTGGACTTCCCTTCCCCAAACATCCACCTGGCTCACCCTGTTCACCACAGGTAACACTGCAGCCTGCCCCAAGCCCACCTCACTCTTGTTTGGGGTTTGTTGGTTTTGATTCCTGTATTTTGGAATTGATTTCTCAAGAAATGTTTAACGCACTTTGCTTGGGTTTCTGTTGTTGATGATTGTGTGTGTGTGTGTGTGTGTGTGTGCGCGCGTGTGTGTTGTTTCATTGTTGTTGTTGTTTTTTTTTTTTTCCTTTTGTTTTTTTTTTTTATTGGAGGCTGAAAGCAAAGGCATTCTACTTCTGAGCTATACCCCTAGACCAATTTGTGTGTGTGTGTGTGTGTGTGTGTGTGTGTGTGTGTGTGTGTCTGGGGATTGAACCCTGGCGTGTTCTACCTCTGATCTACTACTCCAGCCCTATTCTTTATTCTTTCTTTCTTTCCTTCTCTCTTCCTTTCTTTCTTTCTTTTGGTGGTACTGGAGTTCCTGGAAGCCCTTCTACCTCCAGGCTACACTCCCAGACCTATTTTATATTTTTTTATTTATTTGGAAACAGGGTCTCTTAAGCCAGCGAGGCTGGCTCCGAACCTGCGCGATCCTCCTGTCTCCGCCTCCCAAGTGCGGGGATTACAAGCATGCACCACCACGCCTGGCTATTCTTAATTTTAAAACAGGGTCTCACAGGAGGATCACACAGGTTCAAAGCCAGACCCAGCTACTTAGTGAGGCTCTCAGTAACTTAGACCCTGTTTCCAAATAAAATATAAAATAGGTCTCGAAGTATAACCCAGAGGTAGAAAAGCCCCTGGGTTCCACCCCCCAGTGCCAAATAAAATAAATAAAACAAAGTCTCACTAAGTTACAGAGGGCCTCACTAAGTAGCTGAGGCTGGCTACAAACCTTAGATCTTCCTGTTTCAGCCTCGCAGGTACTGGGATTATAGGATTTATTTTTTTTTTTTTTTGGAGATACAATTCACATGCAATATGGTTCACCCATTTGATATGTATTATCCTGTGGTTTTAGTAGACTCACAGGGTTTTGAACCATCACTACCAATTGTATAACATAGTCATCGCTCCAAAAAGATACTATATACCGAATAGCAGTCACTCCCTTCCTGCTACCAGCCCTTGGCATCTTCTAATCTACTTTCTCATTTTATGCATTTACCTATTCTAAATATTTCACAGAAATGAAATCACAATATGGGCCCATTAGTGACTGGCTTTTTTTTTTTTTTTTTTTTTTTCCGGTACTGGGAATTGAACTCAGGTTCATTCTGCCTCAGAGCTACATCCCCAGCCCTATTTTTTTATGCTTTATTTTGAAACAGGGCTTCACTAAGTTCCAGAGGGCCTCACTAAGTAGCTGACTGCGAACCTGCGATCCTCTCTGTCTCAGCCTCCCATGTACTGGGATTACAAGTGTGTGGTACCATGCCCAGCTAGTGACTGGCTTTTCATTAGCCAAAAGTCTTCAAGCTTCATCTCTTCTGTAGTTCTGTATCAGTATTTCATTCTCTTATACCTAAATAATATCCCACCGTATGGATATACCAGACTTTGTTTATCCAGTAAGTAGTTGATGGGAATTTGAGTGTTTGTCACCTTTTGAGTCTTAGGCTGCAATAACCATTCCCGTGCGAGTTTTTGTGTGAACAGATGCTTTCCATTGATGGACTCTTAAATATTGAGCCAGCCTTAGATATCTGAAATAAATCTCTCTTAATGGTCATGTGTGATACTTTTACACACAGCTGGATTTGACTTGTTATTATTGTGTTGAAATTTCTGTCTTATATTCATGAGAGATTTTGCTTTGTGGTTTTGTTTTGTATTGTTCTTGTCTGGCTTGAGTATCTCCACAAGGATCATAAAATAGAAAATGCTCTTATTTTTGCAAATAAATTATATAAAATAGGTCTTCATTCCGCCTTAAATACTTAGTACAGGCCAGGCACGGTGGCACACACCTGTGATCCTAGTGCTTGGGAGGCCAGGACAGGAACATTGCAGGTTTGAGGCTAGCACACAGTAACTTAGCAAGACCCTGTTTCAAAATAAAAAAGAGGCTGGGTGTGGTGGCACACACTTGTAATCCTCGCGCTTGGGAGGCTGAGACAGGAGGATCGCGCAGGTTCGAAGCCAGACTCAGCTACTTAGTGAGGCTCTCGGAACATAGTCAGACCCTGTTTCCAAATAAAGTCTAAAAAATAGGTCTGGGAGTATAGCCTGGAGGTAGAAAGCTTCTGGGTTCCACCCCCAGTACCGCCAAAATAAATAAATAAATAAATAAATAAATAAATAAATAAATAGAGTTAGAGATGTAGCTCAATTGTAGAATACCCCTAGGTTCAATCCCCAGTGCCACAATTATGTAAGTAAATAAATAAATATTTTGTAGAATTATCCAATGAAACCTGATGATTTCTTATGGAGAAGTTGGTTTCCATTATGAATTCAATATTATTATTATAGGACTACTCAGATTGTCTATTTCATCTTGGTTGAATTTTGGCAGCTAATGATTTTCAAGAAATCAGTCTTTTTCTTCAAACTTGTTGAGTTTGTGAATATAAAGTTGTGTCCTTTTATCCTTCTAATGATTGCAGGATCTATAGTGATGTCTCCTTTTATTGCTGATACTGCAAATTTGTGTCCTCTTTGCCAGTTTTCTTAAAGGTTTGCCAACTTTATTGGTTTATTTCTAAGAATTCATTTCTCGTGTTGTTTTCCTTGTTTTCCACTTTTTTCTGCTGTTTATTAGTTCCTTCCATCTGCTTGCCTTGGGTTTACGTTGCTATTCATTTTCTAGTCTTTTGAGGTAGAAGCTTGTGTTATTGATTTGAGCCTTTTTTCTTCTAATACAAGCATTTCACATCCCAAATTTCTCTCTTAGTTCTACTTTAGCTGTGCCCCACAAGTTTTGATATATTCTATTTTTATTCAAATCAATGTGTTGTTTTTTAGTTTCCCTTGAGACATCTCATTGACCCATGGATTACTTATAAGTGTGTTGTATAATTTCCACGTATATAAAGATTGTCATTCTCCTTACATTATTGATTACTGGTTTTATTCTATTATGGTCGGAGTGCATACTCCATATAATTTCAATTCTTCTACATTTGTTGAGGGTTATCTCTAACTCAGGATAAAGTCTGTGTATATGAATGTTGCATAGGCATGTGAAAAGGAGGTATATTTTGCTGTTGTTGAGTAAGTTAGTCTATAAATAACAATCAGATCCTGTTGACTGCTGATGCTATTTGTTGTTGGTTTTTTTGTTTGTTTTTTTTTTTACTGATTTTCTGTTTGATAACAGTTCTGCTAATTACCAAGAGAGGGATGCAAAAGTCCTCAACTACAATTGTGGATTTATTTCTCCTCTCAGATTGATTGATTTTTAGGTTTTGTTTGGTTCCCATGTATATCTTGAAGCTCTGTTCTTTGATGCATGCACATTGGGATTACTGTGTTATATTAGTGTACTGATCCTCATCTAAATGGTATCTTTGTAGCTCTGTTCTACAAAATTAAACAGACCCAGGCAACTTGTGCTCAAAGCACATAAATAATCCAAACCAGAATTTTGGATCTGGTTTGTTTTTTACTTTACTTTTTTTTTTTTTTTTTTTTTTTTTGGTGGTACTGTGGTTCCTGGAAGCCCTTCTACCTCTGGGCTACACTCCCAGACCTATTTTTACATTTTTATTTGGAAACAGGGTCTCATAAGCCAGCGCGCGCAGCTGGCTTCGAACCTGCGCGATCCTCCTGTCTCCATGCCTCCCAAGCGCGGGGATTACAAGCGTGCGCCACCACGCCCGGCTTACTTTTTTTTTTTTTTAATTAAGGTTCCTAGAAAATTTGAGTGGAAAGTGAAAAGCTCCCATATACCCCTTCTCCCTACATCTGAACAGCCCACCACCACTATTAATATCCCACACCACAGTAGGGGCTTGCTACAATCCATGAACCTTCATGGGCACATCATTATCACCCGAAGTCTGTAGTTTATATTAGGATTCAGTCTTGGTGTTATAAATTTTATGGGTTTTGACCATGTATAATGACATGTATCTGCCTTTGTAGTATCACAGAGTGGTTTCACTGCTATAAAAATCTTTTATTCTCTACCTATTTCTTTCTCCCTCTTAACCCCTAAAAATCACTAACGTCTGTACTGTCTCTTACGAGCCAGGGTTTTTTTTGGCACACATAGATTCGTGTCATAATGTGGATCATATTGACAATGGCTACTTTCAGTACTTGGTGCCCTCTCCCCCACCCCCGCTTCCCCTTCTCCCTCCCAACAATGAGTGCCCAGGTTGACCAGGCTACATTCACACTTATACACATATTCAGATGTAGCTCCTCCATTAATCGACTTCAGCCTTCTTCCTCTCCAACCCTTCCTTTCTAGCTTTGCTGAGGTTTCCCCTCCATGGTCTGGCATCCCTCTGGTATTCCTAATACTCCCTAGTTTGGGCATATTAGAGAAAACATATGTCCTTCTCTTTCTGTGCTTGGCTGATCTCACTTAACATAATGTTCTCCAGGTCTTTCCATCTTCTTGTGAATGTTATAATTTTGTTTTTCTTTATAGCGGAGTAGAATTCCGTTGTGTGTGTTCCCATAATTTTGCAATCCATTCATCTGTTGATGGAGACCTAGGTTGGTTCCATATTTTAAGCCAGGGGTTTTAACTGGTGTCTTATATTAGTTAAGATAGGCTCACTGCCATAACAAATGTACACAACAATACATAATATTTCAGACTCAATTTTTTTTCCTATTTTGCTGTTGTTCACATGAAGTCTAAAACATTCTAGCTGACTGGGGGCACCTCTTCTCCATTCAGTGATCCGGACCCTTTTCAGCTGTGGTTCTAAATAAGTTCATCATACTTATCTCCATCCCAGATGGGGAAAGGAGCATGGAGGATAAGATGAGGGCTTTTGCAGGCCAAACCTCAGTCTTCTGGATTCTCCCACCTGCAGTGGAGGCCAGGAAATGTTAACTTGCATGCTCAGAAAGGAAAGGAGAGAGTTTTAATGGACATCTAGCCAATCTATGCTGGTTTATAGAACCTGACAGGATCCATGGAGAGACATGAGAGAGTCATTTAAGCATCTAAAAGATATATACAAAATACTGCCTTTATATGCATTTTTCTAAGGAGGGATAGAGAAGATATCCCACACCACAGTAGGGGCTTTCCCTGATTCTATTAACTAAGTATGCATGTAAAAACATGTAGAGATAGAAAGGGTGGGGTAAGAGGAAGGGAAATCTGAGCTTAAAAAAACACACACATAGACACACACACCATCAGCTGGCATATATATACCAGCCTCTCCTATTTGCCCGGTACTCTGGTTACCCCAGTTTTAGAAAGATGAAAACAGAGGAAGAGGGAAAACTAAATTACGGAGGTGATGAATGTTGTCGGGATGCATAGAAGCCCATGAGAACCTACTACAGAGACAGCTACCTTTCCTGGAAGATTGGAGAAGCCTTCCTAGAAAAAGGATGTTTAAGCTGAACACAGAAGGATAAGTAGAATTTAGCCAAGCTAAGCATGAGGAGAGAAAAATCATATTCTAGGCCTAGTGGCATAATGAAAATTAAAAAAAAAAAACATGAATATCTGCTAGAAAGCTTATATGGCTAAGTCCATAATGGGGGGCAAAAAAGACGTAGACAGGGTTCAGATGCAGAAGGCCTTACAAGTTGGCTAGAAAATTTTGATGTTACCCTACAGACAAGAAAAAAGGGTTTAATTAGGGAAGTGGAATGAAACTGAATTCAAATAATTTTAGCTGCAGCAGGGAAACCGAATCAGAGGGGAGCAAGACGAGATGCAAGAATATTGTTTGGGCAACTATTATAATAGTTCATTAGCAGTCTGGTGGTAATGATGGTGTTGAGCTTTTTTATTCTCAGCACTTTCTTTAACTTTTCAGACACCACCTGGGTATCTTACAGTTCAATTCTGATTCTAACTGCCCTGAGGTGTCATAGACCTCATGGGTTAAGGGGCTCAGTCCAACAAGACTGCCCCAACATCAGATGCCTATTGGAAGTTTGGGGTGCCCCGGGGTACTCACCTTTCTGTCCAAACTGGCTACAAAGTCAGAAGAGACTTCAGATGTAAAACTTTGTTAGAACAGCTCACGGAATCAAGAAAGTGCTGTTCTTACTATAACTGGTTTGTTTTAAAGGATCCAGGTGTATGGCCGGATGAAGTAGTTTAGGAAAGCTGTAGAAGGTTTCATGCACATGAGTTCCGCCCTTTAGAGGTGGAGTGTGCTACCCCCCCCATCACGTGCATACACAGCATTCAGTAGTCTGGAAGCTCCCTGAACCCTATCTTTTAGGGTTGGGGTTTTGCTGTTGTTCTATGTTTTTGTGTTGCTATTGAGAAAACCCAGGGTCTTGCACATGCTAGGCAAGTGCTATCCCACTGAGCTACACTCCCGTCCCATTTAGGGGTTTATACGGAGGTTTCATCATGTAGGCATGATCAGTTTTCACTCAGTCTCCAACTCCAAACTCTTCCCCAAAGCTTTGGGGATGAGACTGATAATTACGTACTTCTAATCAAGATTTGCTCTTTCTGGTGACCAGCCTGCATTTTAAAGGTACCTAGGAGCCTACCAAGAGGCATCTCATTAGAACAAAAGATGCTCCTGTCACTTATAAAATTCCAAGGGATAAAGGAGCTGTGTGTCAAGAACTGTGGGGAAGGTGTAGGAGGAAGAACAAATATAATGAAAGATGCTCCCAAACCTCTTACTACTCAGGAAATTTTAGGCATTTTGGGGACTCTGTGCCAGGAATCAGAAGGAAAGACCAAATACAAATTTCATTTTATAAACCGGGCATGGTGGCACAGACTTGTAATCCCAGCATTCAGGAGGCACCAGAGGATCACGGTTCACAAACAACCTCAGCTACTTAGCAACTAGTGAGACCTTCCTTGTTTAAAAAAAAAAAAAAAAAAAAAAAAAACAAAAAAAAAAAACAAAGAATAAGCCAGGCGTGGTAGCGCAGGCTTGTAATCCCAGCATTTGAGAGGCTGAGACAGGAGGATCGCGGTTTGCGGACAGCCTCAGCTACTTAGTGAGGCTCTTTGCAACTCAGTGAGACCCTGTTTCAAAATAAAGAATATAAAAAATAGGGCTGGGAGTATAGCTCGGAGATAGAATGCCCCTGGGTTCCATCCTCAGTACCCCAGTAAATAAATAAATAAATAAATAAATAAATAAATAAATATAGGGCTGAGGGTGTAGCTCGGAGGTAGAATGCCCCTGGGTTCCCCTGGGTTCCATCCCCAGAACCACATAAATAAATAAATGAATAGATAAATAAATTTGAATTTCAGGGGAGAAATCCATCAAAAGTAGGATTTATGGAATTAGAACTGAATTGGGAGTTCAGGAATAAGCAAGACAGACCTGAGAATCATAAATAATGTAATAGAAACTTTGGAAATAGGGTGTTTTCAGTTGAGAGTATGGAAGAAGCAAAAAAACAGGACTGAGATAGATCCCACTGGACCCCGAGATGGGAGTGACAGGAGTATACGATCTGCAAAGTAGACTGAAGCTCTACTACGGAAAAAGGAAGAAAAGCAGAACAACATGGCACCCGGGAAGAAGGGAGTACTTTTAGGAGCAGCAGGTGCCGCGTGGAAAGGTTAAAATGGCTAAGGATAAAAGTGCTCACTGCGTCTTGGGCCAGGCGAGAATGATTTCAGTGGAGCAGCCAAGAGCCCTGGCTGCACGGCCGAGTGTGGTAGAGACGGAGATAGGCGCATGCGGCTGGATGGAAGTGCATCTGGAGTAGAAAAGAGAGAGCTGTGGGATCAAAGACGAGTTTATATTCACAAAGAGGGATTTGAGCATGCACGTGGGACAATTTTAAGCACCCACCATGTTTGTGTGAAAGGCCTGGAATTCCAGGGAGGAGACTCTATTCCTAGGTGAGGAGGAGCCGTTTCAAGCAGATGAATAACACGCTGGTAGTGCTGATATAAGAAGTCTGCTCTTGGAACTGGGTACTACAGGGAATATCCTACCCCAAAGAAACTCACCCTGCCTTATAATTAGCATGTGTTTGGTTTGAGGTTCTAAGTGAGGGTCTAAGCAGAACCTTTCTCCATGTATCTATGGCACTGCTTCAAACTTGTGGTCTAATTCTGCTTAGGATAAACATCATGGTAAGCTTTAGTTTGCAATTGCTCCGACATTAGTATTACAACTGGATAGATTCAAAGGGCTAATTCAGCAGTAGGCCTGATATTTGATAAAGGCTAGCCAATTTTGTAGTTTCTAAGACCATGAAAACAACTCTAAGTGTACCAGACTGCATCAGAAACTGTAGCATAGGAATAAAAGGGAAATTCTATCCAGGTACAAAATCAATGTGTTGTACGGATGGGGGAGAGTTAAAGGGATTGGGTTGTTTGATAGATTTAAATAAAAGAGCCCCAGCCATATATTTGTAGCAAAAGCAAATCTCAAAGTTATTTCATAAGCAAGATTTAATATAAGACAATAAATTTAGACCCAAGTGGGAAGGTTGGCGAGTTTCAATATCTCCTGCCTTGTTCATAAATCACAATATTGATCACATATAAGTTAATGCATGAATGTATGTATTTGTGTATGGGAACAAACAAAACCTCATTTATTATGTGAAAACGGAGTAGAAAGCAATTTTCATATTATGAACACTGAAATTAAACCATTTAGCACTTTTTTTGTGTAGGCGTGTGATTCTGGGGATTAAACCCAGACCTATGCTCCCAGCCCTGTTTTATATTTTAGTTTGAAACAGGGTCTAAGTTGCAAAGGGCCTCACTATATTGCTGAGGCTGATCTCAATCCTGTGATCCTCCTGTCTTAGCTTCCCAAGTACAGGGATTACAGATCTCTAAGCCACCATGTCTGGCTCCATTTAGCATTTTTAATAATCTCACTAAATGGATTTTATCTTTGTGTATCTTATCTATATGAATTTCCTATCCATGGTGCCAG
The DNA here is from genome assembly GCF_963383645.1 of Muscardinus avellanarius. Lineage (NCBI taxonomy): Eukaryota > Metazoa > Chordata > Mammalia > Rodentia > Gliridae > Muscardinus > Muscardinus avellanarius. Next base: position 24,542,431 of record NC_137803.1, read on the forward strand.
GATGGGACGTAGGGCTTAATACATGCTAGGCAAGCCCTTTACCACTAAGCCACGCCCAGTGCCACATCAATTTATTTTTAACATCTTCCCCTCTCATTGGTGGCCTGTCAGCTTTTGCTTTGGGTCCTTAGGCAGATAATTTTTTTTTTTTTTTTTTTTTTTTTTTTTTGCGGGTCTGGGGATGGAACCCAGGGGCATTTGACCTCCGAGCTACACCCCCTGCCCTATTTTTTATTTTGAAACCGGGTCTCACTGAGTTGTAGAGGGCCTCACTAAGTAGCTGAGGCTGTCTGCGAACCGCGATCCTCCAGGTCTCAGCCTCCCGAATGCTGGGATTACAAGCATGCGCCACCACGCCCGGCTCTTAGGCAGAGAATTTAAGACTAAGGAAGAAGCATTAAATGACAATTTGTGAAAAGAGGGGCTGCTGAGAATTTTAGCTTTATTGTTATTACATATGTCCTTCCAATGACCTGGGAGTGGCCACTGTGTTTTATTTGGCTTCCTCCCTTAACTGAATTTGTTTTTCTTTAAGAAATTCTACTCTTCAAATAAGCATTTTTGTATATTCTTTAAGTGAATGTCTAGCTATATAAGCTATTCACTGGCACATTTTAAGAGCGTACCTTTATTAAGACATCATGTAATATATCTTTTGAGCATATCTCAAAAAGTGTGTACTTGTAGTAAATCAATGAAGATTGTGCCTAATTGGAAAAGTAGCAAAGGAAAAGATCACGTTTCAGTAGACTTAAGAGCAAAACTTATGAAAGCTGAAACCTTGTAGGGTGCTCTCAAGCCTTAGAGAGCTTGGGAATAACCTATACGGCTTTTGAAGAGCCCGTGGAGGCCACCACCCCAGGTCGACTGAATCCAAATATCAAAGTGTGTCCCCCCTCCCCCGCCCTGCATTTAGCTATGTTTAAAAATCCTTGATGTTTATGCATAGGTTGTGAACCTTTGCTCCAGAGGTTACCAGCAAGGGTTAGGAAGCAACATACAGGGTTATATGAGAACTGGGGAAAACGTAGAGTAACAGGAAAGGTTCAGTGTCAGCTAAAAAAAATTTTTTTTGTAGAGATGGTGTAGGTTGGAAGACTGTGCAAATGGCCCTAGGAACATAGAGAAATGGAAGCCACTGTTCAGCCTTCTCTGGTACTAGTGCCCTTGTACCCTCCTAGACAACTTAGAGAAATAAGCTTGAAGCAGTAAGATACAGTGAATAAATCCAATGTATAAAGGTCCTCAATTTACAATTAAAAAATCTAGAGGTCTAAACCTAGTAGTTACTGAGTACTTAAAATGTGGCTAGGGTAAGAACTGAAATACTGTAAATGTAAATACCACACGCCAGTTACAAAGCCTTAGCAGGAAAAACTAAAATGTGTTAATGGTTTTATAATTGCTGACATGTTGAAATGGTGACATTTGGATTTATTGAACTTAGTGTGCATATATACGCGCGCGCACGCGTACACACACACACACACACACACACACACACACAATGTTTTCTTCTGCTTTAATGGGGCCACTAGGAACTTTACACTGTTGCTGGCATTATATCTCTATAGGACAATCCTAAAGGTTAAGACTAATCTGGAATCTGGTACTAAAGGGAGGGGTGGGGCAGCCACAGCCCAAAATAGAAAAGAGTATTAAGTTTTGTTTTGTAATAAGTCATTTAAAGTAACCGCTAGAAAAGTTAGCCACGTGTGCGATCACCTGGACAATACTGTGGAAAGAGCGTTTGGAGGGGCAAACGATTTCCTTTACAGGCCCTAATACAGAAAAGTGAAATTCATCACTTCCAGGCTCTCCGTGTAAACCAACCGGGCCCACAAGCGCAGGGCGAGGGAGGGACCCCAGGGCGCTGCAGGGAAGGCTCCGCAGCCACGCGGCTCAGGAAGCCACCTCCGCGAGTGGATGGGGCACTCCCCGCCCCTCCTCCTAAGACTCCCCTAAGGCCCTTCCCCAGAAAGGGGCAATCTCTTCCTCACCCTGGGGAAACAACGCGCCCCGGGCCCGCGCCTGCGGTCCCATTCCGAAGCTGCTCACTCCCGACCTTCCCTAAAGACCCCACCCACGTGTGCTAGAGGGACGGGGGACCGTGTCAAGGGAAAGAACCCCCAGCGTGCGCCTAAACTGCACGCGCCTGCGCGAAAACGTAGCTCCACCCTTAGTTTCAGCCCCAGCTACCGCGCCTCCGCCCCGCCCCCTTTCCCCGCCTCCACCGCGTACGTCATAGAGAGTGACGCGCAAACTGAACAATCACAGTCGCCCTCCTTGTGAGTCACAGGGAAACAGAAGGGGGGAGAACGGAAGGAACTAGCTTCGGGGGTTGGCTCTTTCTGTCACCCAATCAGAGCGCCCTGGGGACGGGAGGGGCGGGGCCCGAGGAGCGGGTGGGGGGTGGGGCTAGGGAAAGGAGTGTGCAGGCTGCGGGAGAAGAGGGCGGGCTCCCAGAGATTAAAAGCAGCCAATCAGAGCGCGCCGGCTTCATTCGGAGAGCGGCGTGGGGCGTCGCCGCCGCCGCCGCGCGCGCCGGGGGCTGGTTAAGGCCATGAAACAAAAGAAACCCTGAGAGGGAGCCGCCGCCACCTCCACCAGCCCGCCCCGCCGCCGTCCCCACCCACCCACCTAGTTACCTACCTCTGCCTCCTTCCCTTGCCCCTCCACCCCGCCCTCTCCGATCTCGGGGCGGCCCTGGCGCTCTCCAGCCCGGGTCGCGGGCCCCGCCGCCTCCCCAGAGGAAAGGTGTTTGCGCGCTGAGCAGGGCCCGGGCCCTGTCCGCCATGGGGCTCGCCGCCCGCCGCGCCTGACCCGGCCGCCGCCGCCGCCGCCGCCGCCGCCGCCATTGACAGCGCGCCGCCGCGATGCCGAGCGGCAGCTCCGCGGCCCTGGCCCTGGCGGCGGCCCCGGCCCCCCTGCCGCAGCCGCCCCCGCCGCCGCCGCTGCCGCCGCCGCCGCCCGCGGGCGCCCCGGAGCTCGACGGGGACGGGCTCCTGCTGAGGGAGCGCCTGGCCGCGCTGGGCCTCGACGACCCCAGCCCGGCGGAGCCCGGCGCCCCGGCGCTCAGGGCCGCGGCGGCGGCGGCGGCGGCGCAGGGCCAGGCCCGGCGGGCGGCGGGGCTGCCCTCCGAGGAGCGGGCTCCGCCCGGCCGGCCCGCGGCCTCGGAGGCGGCCGAGCTGGAGCTGGACGAGGACGAGGAGGAGGGGGAGGAAGCCGAGCTGGACGGAGACCTGCTGGAGGAGGAGGAGCTGGAGGAGGCAGAGGAGGAGGACCGGCCGTCGCTGCTGCTGCTGTCGCCGCCCGCAGCCACCGCCTCCCAGACCCAGCCGATGCCGGGCGGGCCCCTGGGCTCGGTGCTGCTGCCGGCCGCCAGCTTCGATGCCCGGGAGGCGGCGGCCGCGGCGGCGGGGGTGCTGTACGGAGGGGATGATGCCCAGGGCATGATGGCGGCGATGCTGTCCCACGCCTACGGCCCCGGCGGCGGAGGGGCGGCGGCGGCGGCCCTGAACGGGGAGCAGGCGGCCCTGCTCCGGAGGAAGAGCGTCAACACCACCGAGTGCGTCCCGGTGCCCAGCTCCGAGCACGTCGCCGAGATTGTCGGCCGCCAGGGTGAGTACGGGGCGTGGGGAGGGACAGCTGGGCACGGCCCGGGGCGTGGGTGGGAGACGGAGGGCGCGAGCTCGGGGCGCGGAGAGGGAACCCAGCGAGTCCGCCTCTGAGAAGGGACCTGGGAGGAGCCGAGGGTCGCCGAGATGGGGAGATGGGTCACCTTGCCAAAGACCCTGCTGTTGCGCTCGTTTTGCCCGGTAGAAAGTGTTAAGTTTCTCGGGCCACCCAGCCCGGCGGCGCTCACTTCGCTGGGGCAGTATTCGTGGAACAGCAGGCTGGCGTGGCACCAGAAACCTCGGCGAGGTGGTAAAAGGTCGGGTCGGAGGAGTTGCAGGTTCGGTGTTGTGTAGCGAAAGCCTGCAGATTGCAAGTTTGCGCAGCCGAGCGTCTTGCAAAAAGCTCTCGGCTTCTCTTGGAACACCCTGATATTCAAATGAAAAATGGGCAGCAATGGAGGCATGTAGGAAGAGCTTAGGCGAGAGGGAAGGGATGGTGAAGTGGTCAGTACCGACCCCTCCCTCCGCTATTGAGAAACTTAGCTTTGAAGAGCAGCCTCTCGTCGATATTATTGTCCCCCTCCGTGCATGCATTTTTATTCCGGAAGGGGCACGCTGGCTTTTAGGACACTTTGGTGTGCACAATGAAGAGAATTTGGGCAATAAGGTAATTAAAGAACTTTATGCGTTTATGCAGTTTTCAATAAATTCTTCACTTGCCAGCGCACCAGTACTGCAGACAGACTCCTCCCACATTGTTCAGACAAAGGACCTATGTCTCAGATTCCAGGAGTAGATTTGTGAAGGTGGGGGAAGGGGATGCCCGGAGTACCTCGGGATCCGACATTTTTAGGGAAGGTCCTGTGTTCTTTAGCGCAGGTTTTGCTCACTTGACAAAAGGGGCAAATATTACTGACTGCCGCCTAATTACAACAGGGTTTAGCCTCGTGGACGTGTCTTCACTGTTAGGTGGAGAGCATTGTTGAGGTCAGATAAAGAGAGATGATGGCGCTGCTGCTTAAATGATCTCATCCTTCCCAAGTGGTCTAAAGTACACATAAATAAGAGGTCTGTCGAACTGGTGGCTTCACATATCAGACATGGTTTATTTCATCTAGGATTTTAGTAAGAAAAATCTTATCCGAAATCTGGATAAAGGAGATAGCTTGTTTCAAACTGCCTAACGAACTACACATGCCTTATTCGGTTTTGGTACCACTTAGGATAATAATCCAGAAAAGAACAGTTTCACCTATATAAGATAAAACCAACGATTTCTAGAACCAAATGAGTTGACCGTTCATCTTAAGAACTTTGGGTGATTGCTATGTAGCAAGCTTGTATTTTGCCAGGTATTGAGTTTATGGTCATCAAGAGTGTGAGATTGATTCAAACTTTCTGCTCTTTATTAGAAGCTAACAGTCTAATAAACCAGTAAACTATTAGGAAGTTAGTGGTACTAACTATAGTATGATTAAAAAAGTCACACACACGAGAATATCCACCCTGGAGGGCCTTGGAGAGTGGAGATTGAAGACGAAGCATGTTGTGAGGAAGGTGGAGGAATAGCCTCCAGGTGTGATGGGCCAGTCTTGCTGACTTGTGAAGTGTGACCTGAAAGTGGGAGTGGTGGAAAAGGGCTGGGTAGGTAGTTTGTTGAGGCCAGAACATAGAACCCTGAGTGCCATACTAGGATAGGGTATCACTTCCTCAGGTTGCTTCAATGTACTTACAGTGACAGTCTGGGATAACAAAGAGAAGGGATGTTTACATGCCAGTTTTACTACAGGACAAGATAACGTGTGTGTGTGTGTGTGTGTGTGTGTGTGTGTGTGTGTGTGTGTGTTCACAATAGATGCAGAGCTCAAAATAAAACAAAAAAGGGTCAATTTAACATTTATAAAGACCATATGCTACTGGGGAGTGTGTGTGTGTTTGTGTGTGTGTGTGTGTGTGTGTGTGTAGATAACAGATATATATATATATATATATATATATATAATCACCCTGGGGCATTCTAACTCTGAGCTATACCCCCAGTCCAATTTTAATTTTTTTTTTTTTTTTTTTGAAACAGGGTCTCATGGTTGCGGAGGGCCTCAACTAAGTAGCTGAGACTAGCAGAGAACCTGCAGTCCTCCTGTTTCAGCCTCCCAAGTACTGGGATTATAAACATACACCACCACGCCCAGCTTTATATTTTATATATTTAGTTTGATACAGACTTACTACGCCGGACATGGTGGTGCGCACTTGTAATCCCAGCATTTGGGAGGCTGACAGGAGAGGATTGTAAACAGCGAGGCCCTTTGCAATCAGTGAGACCCTGTTTCAAAACGAATAAAAATTAGGACTGACGGTGTAGCTCGGAGGTAGAATGCCCCTGGATTCCATCCCTAGTCCCTCAAAAATAAATAACAATACAGAATTACTATATCATAACCTGTAAAACACTATATAATGGTCCTTAATTATGTGAACTGTTAACTTTATGCAAATCTGTTATTTAAAAGTAAACAGGATCCTAAGTTTTTGTTTTGTATTATCTATTGCCTGGTAATAAATGAGATATAGTCTTAATTTCTCTTCCTAGGGATGTGCTTACTGGTTAATAAGGAAGTGTAAATCTATTTATGTCTTAGGACATGGAGACAAATTGCTGACTATTCCTTTGCACTTAATATTTTCCCAGAATTGGCAGTACTGTTGATAGCGTGTCATCTTTATCTTAAGAGCAGAAAATCTTGCCCTTTTCCTGTTTTGAACCCTTCATCTAGTGGATCATTGACCCCTTAGCCACCTCCACACCCCTGTAACGTGGTAATAAAACCTTTGAAGTATTTGCTCAATCCTGCAGAGAACTAAGTGATTTCTAATGTTCATATCCTTTTATAGTTCGATAATTTCCCCCATGGGATAGTACCTATCCAAGTGAGTTAAACAAGGCAAATCAATTCACTTTTCTTGTTTGTTTTGAAGAAGCTAAATGTTCATCAAACTTAAAATTTTCATTAATCTTTGAAGGAGCTAAATTTACCAATCTTAAAAATTATCCTTCCCTGCCAATTTTGTGCATTACCTGAAGTCATAATTTTGTGTTTGACATCTCTTAATTGGTTTTGGAAATAATTATGTCACAGATGGAGACATTTATGACTTCAGCTCTGAAGCAAAGAGCAGGACAAATGGAATTCTGAGTCACATAGACTAGCAACACACGTAGATGGCCTCTGGTTCTAGTGTCTTCCAAAAAACAAACCACTGCTTTTGATAGTGATGAAAGTTGGCAGTGTTTGACCTCGTATTTCACTCCCCAGTAGCATATGGTCTTTGTAAATGTTAAATTGACCCTGTTTTGTTTTTTATTTTGAGCTCTCCATCTATTGTGAAACCAACAATACTGTAAACTGAAGTCAGGAACTAAAGAGGCCTATGGATAAAGAATTTTTAGAATATGGACATCAGAAATAACTCTGACCACAGATTTTAAGACCTAACTTTGTAAATTTAGAAACATCTGTTTGTTGCTCTGTTTACTTGTTTTTGTGGTGCTAGAGAGTGAATCCAGGGACATTCTACCTCTGCTCCACCCCTAGTTTTATTTTTTTATTTGGAAACAGGGTCTCACTAAGTTGATGAGGCTAGCTTTGAACCTGCCACCCTTCTCCCTAAGCCTCCCAAGCGCTTATATTACAAACATGTACCACCATGTGCAGCTGGCATCTCTAAGTTGCCTACAAGACATATTGACAATGGTTGGAATTTTTTTTGGGGGGGGGTGGTACTGGGGTTCCTGGAAGCCCTTCTACCTCTGGGCTACACTCCCAGACCTATTTTTATATTTTTATTTGGAAACAGGGTCTCTTAAGCCAGCGTGGCTGGCTTTGAACCTGTGCTATCCTCCTGTCTCTGCCCCCCAAGCGCGGGGATTACAAGCGTGCTCCACCACGCCTGGCGATGGTTAGAAGATTTTCCAAATTGTATAATCATTTATATTCAGTAAGGCTAAAAAGTGAATTAAAGTAGAACTCTAGGCCCATTTCTAAGTGCCATAATATTGAATGGCATAAATTGAGTTGTTTAAAGACTTACAACCCAAAGTTAACATTACTGTTTAAAATAAATTTGAATCTTCAACTCTTTTCATCAGTGATTTTATCGGATGAAATACGTGTGTTCTCTAACCTCCTAGTCTAGAAAAGTCCCTACCTTTTTAATTTTTTTTCTTAAGTAGGAGATTTTATGTATAGGAAGATCACATTTTTTTTTTCCTCCTGATCAAAATACAAATTCAGCCAGGTACAGTGGCACATGCATATAATCCCAGTACTTCAGAGGCTGAGACAGGAGTGCCTCAAAAAATAAACTCATGCTCTCAGTATCTGGACATTTATGTATGGATAGTATATGTATGATAAAGTATTGCACATTGTAAAAACAATTATTTTGTGTGAGAGATATACTGGGTACTGAACCCAGGGACATTTTACCTTTGAGCTCCCCACCCCCTCCAGCCCTACTTTTTATTTTGAAATGCTTTCACTAAATTGTGGAGAGCCTTGCCAGGCTGAGACAGGAGGATCACACAGGTTTGAAGCCAGCCTCAGCTACTTAGTGAGGATCTCAGCAACTTAGTGAGCCCCTGTTTCCAAATAAATTATAAAATAGGGCTGAAGGTATAGCCCAGAGATAGAAAGCCCCTTAGGTTCCACCCCCAATACCACAAAAAAATAAGTAAATAAAATAAATTGTGGAGGACCTCACTAAATTGCTGAGACTGGTCGGGAACCTACGGTCCTCCTGTCTCAGCCTCCTAAATACTGAAATTACAGGCGTGTGCCACCACACATGGCTTAAAATAAGAATTAGGTAAAAATGAAAAGAGTTTTTGAGGGGTTTTTTTTCCTTTGTTTTTGTTTGATTTTTGCATGCAGATGCAGGTGGGTTTTGTAACTCTCTGGCTAACCTGAGCTAAACTATTTCAGAATTTTTTCCCCATATTTATTGAGCTACTTTGTGCTGATCTCTTCTAGTAGTGTACTGTAAGATTTGTTTAGCAAAACTAATATAGTACATTGTTTCAAGCTGCCTTCAGTGTATCCTGTGGCAGTTTTCTCAGTTGCTTAAAGTGAAACTACTCTTCAGGCTCTTAACTGAAATAAAATGAGTATGTGTTTGGGTTTTGGTTTGTTTGGGTACCCCACAACCCCTTTTTTATTATTATCATTAGTAAGTAGTAGTACTGGTGATTGAACCTAGGGACCTTTTACCTCCATGCTATACCTCTAGGCCGATTTTATTTTTGTTTTGAATCAGGATCTCAACAGCTTAAGGAGAGTCTCACTACTTTTGAAGCTGTCCTCAAACCTGTGATCCTCCTGTGTTACCCTCCCAAGTACTGGGATTACAGGTGTGTACCACCAGGCCTGGCATCCCCCTCCTTTTTTTATTTTTTTAAACAGGGTCTTAATAGCCAGGCGTGGGGGCGTAGTGGCACACCCTTGTAATCCCAGCATTCGGGAGGCTGGGAGGCTGAGACCGGAGGATCAAGGTTCGAGGACAGCCTCAGCTACTTAGTGAGGCCCTCTGCAACTCTGTGAGACCCGGTTTCAAAATAAAGAATAAGCCCGGGCGTGGTGGCGCAGGCTTGTAATCCCCGCGCTTGGGAGGCGGAGACAGGAGGATCGCACAGGTTCGAAACCAGCCGTGCTGGTTTTAAGAGACCCTGTTTCCAAATAAAAAGTATAAAATAGGTCTGGGAGTGTAGCCCGGAGGTAGAAGGGTTTCCAGAAACCCCAGTACCACCAAAACAAAATAACAATAACAATAATAATAATAATAAATAATAGGGCAAGGGCTGTAGCTCGGAGGTCGAATGCCCCTGGGTTCCATCCCCAGACCCACAAAAATGAATGAATGAATGAATGAATGAATGAATGAATGAGCAAATAAACAAACAGGGTCTTATTGCTGACTAGCCTTGAACCTGTGATCGTCCTGTAAGATTATAGACGTGTGCCACCATACTGGGCTGAGTATATATTTTGATCAGGAGAAAAATCTTAATCTTGTTGTACATATATTTCCTATTGAAGAGTAAATACACATTGCATGAAAAGAAATGGCTTGAGAATAATGCTAAATAAAGCATTTTACTCTTTGGGGTGAGTGGGGGGATTGATGGCCTTCTCTTTGCCAAGTGCCCTGCTAGGTACTTAACAGTGCCATCTAACAGCTAGGTAGTTAGAGCCATTTTACAGATGTAGAAACTAAGGTTCTGAAAGATACTTGTTGAAATAATAGAACTTGGATTTATATCAGTTTAACATTAAAAATTTTATTTTCACTCTACATTGCTATTTCAGTATTGATATTCTGCTCTTGAAGATTAATAATATTTTGGGTTAAGTTCTACCCTAATTATGTAAGTTGACCTACTGTATTTCCTATTACTACCCAGCTGGGCATGGTGGCACACACTTTTAATCCCAGTATTTGGAAGGCTAAGACAAGAGGATTACAGGTTCACAGCCAGCTTCAGCTACTTAGTGAGGCCCTCTGCAATTTAGTGAGGCCCTGTTTCAAAATGAAGAATAAAAAGTAGGATTGGGGTTATAATTCAGAGGTAGAATGCTAATACTGGGTTTAATCTCCAGTACTGCAAAAAAAAAAAAAAATTACTACCCAAATTTCTTTATTTAAGTTTTGGTGTCTTTAATATACAGAAGGCACATTTATCATTGTTCTAATTTATCTAACTAAAACTTAACTATCAATTATAATTCAGAAAGCTAATTTCTATATATGTTAACTTTAAAAATTAGATGCTATGGCTTCATAAGATTAAAATTTAATTTGTAATCATTTATATATTAGCTCTGGGACCATTGGGAAAGTTTCAGTTACTATAATTGTCTTTAAAATGTGTGGGGAATTACTAACTTTTCTTCCTACCTTATTCAGCTAATGAACTATTCTGATTCACTTGGGAGAAAATAGGAAATAATGGGGTTAGGTTAAGTGATTCGGGTATATACATTTTACCCCCTGGTTATCAACAACCTAAAAATTATTCAGAGAGCCACATTTTTGTGTTTTGTTGTTGTTGTTTTGGTTTGGTTTGGTTTGGGTTTTTTTTTGTTTGTTTGTTTGTTGTTTTTTTTTTGTAGTACTGGGGGTGGAACCCAGAGGCTTTCTACCTCCGGGCTATACTCCCAGACCTTTTTTATATTTTATTTGGAAACAGGGTCTCATTAGGTTGCTGAGAGCCTCACTAAGTAGTTGAGGTTGGCTTTGAACCCATTCGATCCTCCTGTCTCAGCCTCCCAAGCTCAGGGATTACAAGCATGCACCACCACGCCCGGCTTAAGAGAGCCACATTTTTGAAAACTGTTTCTCTGTTAGATTTCTACCTAGAAAAATTTCCAGCAATGTGTGTGGGCTGGAATTCTAAGATCCTCTATACATTATAAGTTTCCTAGGAAAGGTAGCATTAGTTCTAATGCTTAATTATTTCTAATTTGTTTTTGAATACTTTCATTATTTGTATAAATTAAGGAACTTATGGGAAGTTTTAAAGCTTTTGCCTCAAACTGAATGCAAAAATGTTTTAGAGTGTATGTTTTAGTATAAAAATATGTAGTATAAACTACATAAAAGTGCCTGGAATGGTCTTTGTATGGTCTTTGTTTAGCTGTGATATACTGGTAGGAGATAGCTTTTTTTTTTTTTTTTTTTTTTGGTGGGTCTAGGGATGCAACCCAAGGGCATTCGAGCATTCGACCTCTGAGCTACACCCTCTACCCCATTTTTTATTCTTTATTTTGAAACAGGGTCTCACTAAGTTGCGGAGAGCCTCACTAAGTAGCTGAGGCTGCCTGCGAACTGTAATCCTCCTGTGTCTGGAATGCTGGGATTACAAGCGTGCGCCCACACTCGGCTGGTATTATTGAATTCTAATTACTCTGCACAAGTAATTCACTTTGCCATCTTGAACAAATCACTTAAACTTCCTAGGCTTCAAAGATACCTCTTTTACTGCTGGTCATAGTCATACCTACAATGCCTCAAGAGACGAAAAGATAACACAAATTGACATATATGAAACTAGTGATAAATACATGATAGTTTGTTCAAGTAAATCTGATACTAATTTGGAATCATCCTATTTAATGCCATTCACCTTTTATCAGCCTTCACAGGTGGTTTCACACAGTATATTTTTCAAATGTAATAGAACTAGAATCAACTGTTGATTGAATGTGTGTTAGATACCTGGTACTTTTGCTGTGGTAACAAAGAACACCAACATCTCATTATTAACCAGAGTTTATTTCTTGTTCTCGTGAACTCTGCCCATTTTAGTTACTCAGGGACGCAGGCCAACAGAGTGGCCAAAATCTCAAGTGTTGCTGGTCTCCCTTTGCAGGCAGGTCAGAGAGACTGTCTTTACGTGTTAGATCTGGAAGTAATACTTATCACATCCTCTCATATTACATTAATCAAAGTAAGTCATCAGACACACCTAATTTCAGATGAGCAAGAAGGCACATTACAACTATGTTCCCAAAAGGAGAGAACCAGACTATTAGATGGCTACCACAGTGCTATTTTATCATCTGTGAACTTTAAGCCATGTAATTTCTACTATTGGAATTTGGTAAACTCAAATGAAAAAGCAATTTTCATAAATGGTTATACTTGCAGTTTTAAAAAGATTTTAGGAAGCCTCAATTAGATTTTGGTTAAATGGATTTTTTTTCAGGTGATTCTAAAGTAGTTTTTTGTTTCTTTATTAAACTACATCCTTAGTTTTTCCCAAGCTTATATATCTTAATTCTTGGTCTTACCTTTAACTTTTTTTCCCATGATACCATTAGTTTCTATAGAAATTTGCAAAGATCAAATCTGATATAGAAGCCTTTAAAGTGATTGTCTTATGTTAAAATGACTAAGCCCAGTTATACTCAATTAAATATACGCATAACCAATACTGTTTAAATAGTTCAAGTCTTGGTTTTGTGACTAAGTTTAGAATTTTAAGTTATATTAAGTAACTACAGAACCTTTTTTATGCTGGTTTCTGAATTTAAAAGCAACTCACTTAAGCCGGGTGTGGTGGCACATGCTTATAATCCCGGCATTTGGGAGACTGAGACAAGAGGATCACGGTTTGCGGACAGCCTCAGCTTCTTAAGCCCTTTGCAACTCAGTGAGACCCTATTTCAAAATAAAGAATATAAAAATAGGGTTGAGGGTGTTGCTCGAAGGTAGAATGTCCCTGGGTTCCATCCCCAGTACCACCAAAAAAAAAAAAGGCAGTTCACTTGTACATGGTGTGTTGCCTTCAGTTAATTGCACGTTAAGAAGTCTTATTTGACTACAAGTAAAGTTGTATTATTGAATAATAAGATTAGCCGGTAAAATAATAAATATTTAATGCAAACTGCCAGTGCAGTTGAAAGTAAGCATTAAAGAATTTGGTAGCCAGGTGTGGTGGCACACACTTTGTAATTCCAGTACTTGGGAGACTGAGACAGAAGGATCGCAGGTTTGCAGCCAGCCTCGGCTACTTAGTGAGGTCCCCTGCAACTTAGTGAGACCCTATCTCAAAATAAAGAATAAAAAATAGTGTGGGGGTATAAAAAATATGGCAGAGGTAGAATGCCCCTGGGTTCAATCCCTAGTACCACAAAAAGGGGGAAAAAAAGAATTTGGTTATAAACTACTTTATATTAGTTTCACTACTTGTTGCTTGTGACTTTGGACAGATAACTTACCTATTCTGAGCCTTGGTTTCCTGTTAGAGAGAAAACCTGTTCCTCTTACTTGTTCTTCCCAGTTGCCTCTCTCCTCTGCCGCCTCCTTTATCCCCCACACTCGCCACTTATGAGGATCATGTTTGAAGAGATGCCACTGTGCAGTTGAAAGTGTAGAGATGATCACTTATATGTGAGGAAAGATAAAGTTTAAATTTCCTTGCACTGGTTCTCCCTCAGTTGCCAGGCTGGCCTTGAGCTCCTGGGTTTTCCTGACTATTTTGACTACAGTTAGGTGCCACTGCTCAGCTTAAGTGTTTTAACTGCTAAATTTCTTTTACACTCTGAGCAAATTCTTGCTGAAACCCCAAATTGTCATTCTAGTGAGTTTTTCCTAGGGTATACTACAAACTAAATTATTTAAACATTTTTAATTTATACTATGTCTTAAATTTTATTTAAAATTGGAGCTTTAGAAATATAATTTCTGGCAGAGCTTTCTTTTCCTTCCCTCCTCCCCCTTGGCTCCACTGGGGATGGGGCGTGAACCCAGCCAAGTCCTCCTATGCATGCTGAGCAAGCACTCTACCATTGAGCTACATCACCAGCTCTTTTTTAAATTTTTACTTTGAGATAGGGTCTTGCTAGGCTCCAGGGTGGCCTCAAACTCATCACCCTCCAGCCTCAGCCTCCATAGCAGCTGGGATTATAGGTGCATATCATCATGCTCTGAAATTCTGCAGTTGCAGTTTTTACATCCTGTAGAGAGCATGGACATAATTTAAAGTTACCTGGTTGAAAAAATTGTTGAGCATTTGATTTATAATTCACACCCTCTTCTAGTTTTTTTAGAATTGAGGGCCAAGTGTGAAGCTTTCATTAAATATTTTCAATCCTCTTGTCTAAAATAAATGGAAAAAAAGAGAAGCATTTTAAGTTTAATCTCTACTTTTAAAAATACCTGATACATGCAAAGATTTCTCCTCTACTCCTAAAAATCAACTAGGAAAGTAAGGCAGGTTGTGAGAATGGTGATTTTTAAAATCACTACTTTGTAACTTTGGGCAATTCTAACCTGTTCTTACATAAAACAAGATTGAACTAGATGATCTCAGAGTTCTTATATTCAGAGTTTTGTCTGAGAAAGTCCCTATAATCATATAGAAATAAACTGAATTTCAAATTACCAGTTAAGTTGACTACATATCTCCTCCCAGCTTTACAGAGTTTACAGTATTTTAATATGTTTTTCATAATCTAAACATGTTTTAAGCCTGGCATGGTGGCACCCACCTGTAATCCCATTACTTGAGAGGCTGAAACAGGAGGATTGTAGGTTTGCAGCCAGCCTCGGCTACTCAGGGAGGTCCTCTGCAACTTAGTGAGACCCTGTTTCAAAATAAAGAAGAAAATTAGGGCTGGGGGTATAGCTTGGAGATAGATGCCCCTGGGTTCAATCCCCAGTACCCCCACACACACACACAAACCATAAATAAAGATGTTTAACTACTTGTAGAAAATCAGCTCATTTGACTTTTTTAAATTAGCAATTTGAATATGTCAGGCACTGGACAGAATTTCAGCTCATTTGATTTATTATTTCCACCACACAGATAAGGAAACAGGTCTGTGGAAGTATAAGCAACTCACTGTAGTCTAAAGCCATTGCAAGGAGAGTTGCCCAGAGAGCAGTAGAACAAGAGACAAAAATTCAGCGAGGATATTGAAGATTTTTTCACCATCTCCAGCTAACACAAGGAATGATGACTCAGTAGCTGTACATGAACACGTACACGTACTTCAGTTCTTCCTTGCTTGAATTTGGAGTTGATAGAAGGCCATAAAGGCAAAACTGAATCTTAGTTATCTTTGCATCTTCGTGTCAGTGTAAGTTCCTGAAATAAAGTAGATACGAGCTACTTGAACTCAGTTGCTGGATTAGAAACTTGCCGTTTTATTATTTACTATTTTACTTTCCGTACTGTAGTAATGAGGCCATCTTCCCTTTTGCCTTTATTCTTGCCCCTTTATTTTAAGGAGGTTGATTGAAGCTTTTCTTTGAAGGACAGTAAGTAGATACTGCTTGATTAAAGGCATTAAATGTCTCTGTGAATGACAAAACTAAAATCGCATAAATGGGGCTGTTTGAAATGCTGTCAGTGAGTCCTAAAGCCAGATGAACAGAGTATTCTTAACAAAATTTTAAATTTTCAAAGTTACAAGAGAGACACCTGAACCCTAGAAAGCCATTATTACTGTATTGTGCATTTAGGGATATATTGCAGCCTTGAACTAAATTACTTACTCTTTATAAATTGTGTGCATAAGAGCTAGTCTCCCCCCCCCCCCACACACACACACACCTCTTCTAAATACTAGGGATTGAGTCTAGGGTCATTCTACCTCCAGTCTACACTCTCAGACCTTTTTATTTTGAATCAGGGTCTCACTAAGTTGCTGAGGCTAATCTTGAACCTGTGATCCTATCTCAGTCTCCCAAGTACTAAGATTACAGGTGTGCGCCACCAGCCTAGCTTAAGAACCAGTCCTTCGTTGGAATTTAGCTGGTAGTCATCAGGGTACAATGCTGAAGTGGAGTTCTTACCAAGTGAAGTGAAGGGAACTTTGGTGGATAGTCTAGACGTACTGCAAAGAAAAATGGCCTTATTTATCTAATAAGATCCTCTGTTGATTGCGATATATCATGATATTGGGAATCGATGTGCATTTAGGGAAAAATAATGCAAAGAAATGTAAAATTAAAGTAACTTAGGTTTGAGATCTGACTAAATGCTGGGAGATCGCAAACAATTTAAGCTCTTTCATGCCTTTCAAGCACTCTTTTATGATGATTACATAGAAATGTATCTGGCAAGAGCTTAGAAAACTGAAAAGTGCTCTTCAGATTTTTCTTATCTCATAGCTAGGTCCAGTTTCCCATATACTTGTTACCTGAGTTTACTCAGAATACTTGGGAGGGGTAGAAATTGGTTCTAAAAACTGATGAAAGCTGCTCTTTATTGAGCACTTAATTAAATAACAGATATTGTAAGAAAATTTTTATAGTGGTAGAAGCTACCCACAGGCATGCTGAGCGCTCATTCTACCACTGAGCTACATCCCCAGCCCAATAAGCATTTTAATATAGTACTTTATTTAATCCATATAACACTAAATGAGTAATATATCTATAATCATAGTTCTTCACACATGAAGGAAAGTTACAGGTTTAGTGACCTGTTTAGGTTCATTAAGCTGGTTTCCATTGGTCACTCCAAAATCTTCTGTTTTCAGTCAATACCCTACCAACCTTCATTAAGGAAAAAATAGCTATATGTATGTAAAATATGGTAGTATCTGATTGCCCCAAGTACTTTTAGACCTCAGAAAGAGAAAGGGGTGACTACATATTTCCTAGAAGATAGACTCAATCCAAAAAATATTCGAAAAGACCTAGAGGTTGACTGACCTAACATAGAAACAGTAGAACTCAGTCCTACAGATAAATCAGTTTTTGCTTCATGTGCTGTTTACTTTGAATTTAACCTTAAAGAATTTATATATAAGTGGTTCCTACATTTGTAATATGCTGGAGTTCATAGAGCCTTTCAGTTTCCCCCTTTCCAAGGGGCAGTGTTTGGTACTTGGATAACAGGGAAGGGGAGCTATGCACCAATGGCTTTCCAGGTTATTTGAAAAGTATCTGAAAAGAGAGGAAGAACAAGACGCACTTAGGAAATGAAGTTTGGGATGAAATATCTGAGCAGAGATAGAACAAGACACATGTAGGAAATGAAATTTGGGACAAAGTAGTTTATGGCTACATATGGGAGGAGGTAAAGGAATCTTTTCTTAAAGACAAAAAGAGCTAATCAAAGTATCACTCTCCTTTCCTTGGTTTTAATAAAGAGTATATGTAATAATTTCCTGGTAGGATCCTTTACTCTTTAAAACACAATCTTTGAGGATGGGAGGTGTTTTTGAAGAAAAGCATACCAAAGGACCACCAAAAGTGAAAATGTTCACACTGTTTTTCACAGTGCTGAGGATGGGATGCAGCCCCAAGCATACATCTCTAGCTCATAGTGCAATTCTGATGTTTGTAAGAGTTTGAGATTTGTTAAATCACCTTCTTCTCACACGCGCACACACACGCGTGCACACACGCACCTAATTTATTAAAGTAATGTGTACACGTCTGTCACTATCATTATGAACTGCATTATGATGTGAGACTATAATGCGCCAAGAAAAGTATTTTGGAAAAATACGAGTTTAACTACTAGAAAATAACACCATTTTGTCAAAAATCAACACCGTAAGAACTTGAAATAAATGTCCCAGGTGGTTACTAGGTGCCCGCCTCGCTCACTGCCTCCCTCACGGCCTTGCCTGGCTTCCTGATGGCCTCAGGCAGGTCTGCACCAGTCTCCGCGCTCCAGCTCCCACTCCATCAGTCCACTCATACTCCTTGTCTGACAGGCCACCTCCCATTCTGCCTTCAGTCCTGGGCGTGCGCTCAGCACTGAGCTGGCCTCAGTCTTCCCACTGTGCCATCCTATATGCTTAATCCTCTGCTTCCCACTTGCTGTTCCTCTACTCTCCTTTGCACCTGGCCAAACCCTCGGTTCACATGCCCGCTTTCATCTATGCAGTGAAGCCATGTCCTCTTTCTACCCTCACCTCTTTGTATTCCTGTTTTCATTATAGCTATATCAGTATTGCTTGCATGACTGTGAGTTCCTCGAGGTGACAAATACCAGTAGATTTTGGGGGGGCATTGTAGTTGTACATCATAGTGAGAGTCAGAGTGATGACTACATACATGCATAGCCTCTGTGTGTGCCCCCCAGGTTCCCCATCCCACTCCCCATAAATGGTGTTTACATCCATGTAAGTAACTTCATGTGTCAATAAAAGGTTATTTGAATAGTTACCTTCATCAGATCTCTTTTTTCCCTCTCCATTCCACCAGTGTCTCCCCTCATTTATCTGAGGTATTGTTTATTGCTCACTTTCTTTCTGGATTCCGCATATGAGTAGAAACATGGCCTTCCATGGCTTTTGACTGGCTAATTTCACCAAGCGTAATCCTGAGTTTCATCCATTTTCCTGCCAATGACAAAATTGTGGGTTTTTATGACTGAGTAGAATTCCATTGTGTGTATATACCATAATTTCATAATCCATCTGTTGATGGTCACCTAGGCTGATTCCATCAACAGATTCTTCTACTCTGGATGTAGGCCTGTACCTTTTGTGAATTGTTTAACATTTGAATGGCTAAGTTCAGTTACTCTGAACTTTATTGTCCTTGGACCCCAAGAAGCAGCAATTTAGCTAGGAACAGCTAGACAAACCCCTTAGGACAAAAAGGGAGCCATCTTGCTTATTTCCCACCAAACCATTTATCTCTCAATATAAACACAATCATCTAGTTATCATTGTCAACACCTAGTTCAAGGTACACTTTTCCCATTTAATTTTAAATTCTTTTTCTGCATACTAATTTAGTATTTTAGAATTCACCAAACCTTTCCCTGTCCTCTGTCCTGGCCCTTAGGTTCTGTTCCTAAATCGGAGTTTAAATTTTTCATGAACCAAAACCTTTCCTCCTTTCAATATTTGGGTACGTGGTAGACAGGAAAAACACAATGTGATGAGCAAAATAATCTTACCCATCCAAAGAGTTCTAAACCTGGCCACCACCATTGTGGCTTCTGTGAACATGTCACTCCGCCTGGCAGAGGGACTTAGTGAGTGCTCACCTGAATATGATTAAGAATACGGACCTTTCTGTGTGACATGTCTAGGATCACCTTGTGGGCCCAGTGTAATCACCTGAGTCAATTAAAGCAGGGAGACTTTCCCAGCTGCATGTGAGATCTGAGAAGGAAGAGAGATTTGAAGCATGAGAAGGACTCGGCCATCACTGCTCTGGCTCTGAAGATGAAGAGAATCGCAAACCCAGGAAAGCGGGTGTTTTTACAAGTTGGGCCCGACCTCAGTAAGCATCAGGGAAGTGCAGCCCTATAGTTAGAAGCAACTGAATTCTGCCAACAAGCTCAGTATGACCTGCCAACACCTTGATTTTAACTCTGTCAAAATCCATGTCAGACTTCTGACCTACAAAACTATAATAATGTATGCAAAAAAATCATTATTTTTAAATAATACATTTGTGTCACTGAAGCCAGTTTGTGGTGACTATTAGCAGCATTAGAAAACTAAAACTGAGCCAGGCATGGTAGCGCATGCTTGTAATCCCAGTACATGGGAGGCTGAGACTGGAGGATCACAGGTTCTCAGCCACTTAGTGAAACACTCTTAGCGAGACCCTGTTTTAAAATAAAGAATAGCCGGGCCTAGCGGTGCATGCTTGTAATCCCCGCACTTGGGAGACGGAGACAGAAGGATCACACTGGTTCGAAGCCAGCCTCGCTGGCTTAAGAGACCCTGTTTCCAAATTAAAAATATAAAATAGGTCTGGGAGAGTAACCCAAAGGTAGAAGGGTCTCCAGGAACCCCAGTACCACAAAAGAAAGAAAGAAAGAAAGAAAGAAAGAAAGAAAGAAAGAAAGAAAGAAAGAAAGAAGGCAAGCCAGCCAGCCAGGTATAGTGGCACATGCTTGTAATTCCAGCACTTAGGAGGCTGAGACAGGAGAATTGCACAGGTTTGAAGCTAGCCTCAGTTACTTAGTGAGGCTCTCAGCAACTTAGTGAGATCCTGTTTCAAAATAAAATATAAAATAGGTCTGGGAATATAGCCCGGAGGTAGCTACCCACAGTACCACCAAATAAATAAATAATAAAGAATAAAAAATAGGGCTGGGGATATAGCTCAGAGGTAGAATGCCCCTGTGTTCTATCCCCAATAGTTCCAAAAAAACAGAAGAAGAAAATCAGGCCAGGAGTGTAGTTCAGAGGTAGAATGCCCCTGGGTTCCATTCCCAGTACTGCCAAAAAAAAAAAAAAAAAAGGAGAAGAAGAAGAGGAAGAAGAAGAAGGAAGAAGGAGAAAATCAGGCCGGGCTGAGAATGTAGTTCAAAGGTAAGAAGAAAGAAAAGAAAAGGAAGGAAAGAAAGAGAGAGGAAGGAAGGAAGGAGAGAAAGAAAACTAAAACTAGTAATAAGAAAGTTTAAAGATAAGAACTAGATTTCTGAACTATAATTGAAATAATGGCAATTCCATATTTGTTCTTAACACCTTCTGATTGAAAGCCTTCCAGAGTATCTTTTATAGTGCCAAATAAGAATGTAATATACATGCCTAACATCTCTTTTCTCAGGGCAGTGGTCATGGAGTCTTTAAAGGCTTAAGATCTCTGTAGTAGTTTTTGTTGTTGCTGCTGCTGCTGCATAATAATTATCATAAATTTAGTGGTTTAAAACAACACAAATTTATCATCTCAGTTTCTATAGGTCAGAATTCTCTAGACATGGTGTATGGTGTGTCTGAATTTTCCATTCTGGGTCTTACTTGGCGGAAACCAAGGATTGGCCAGGACTGCAGTTCTCAGGGACTCAATGTCCCATGAGACGTGACTGTTGGCAGAATTCATTGCTTTGGATTGGAAGATGAAGACCCTACCTCTCAGCTCCTAGAGGTCACTACAGTGCCTTGCCATGGGGTCACCATAGGCAATTCACAACACAGATTGCTTGCTTTCTTCTCCATTAGTCAGGGTACATCTCTGACCACCTCTTCTGAGACCAACTGGAAAAAAGCTTATAAAGGACTCATGATCCAATCAGGCCCACTCAGAGAGTCTGGATAACCTCCCTAATTTAAGGTAAACTGATTTGGACCATAATGACATCAATAAAAGCCCATCCCAAGAGCACCTAGATTTGTGTTTGATTGAAAGTATATATACCAGGGCCAGGAATCTTGGGAGGGAAGTCGTCTTGGAATTCTGCCTACCAAACTATCTACAAATGGCAAAGACTTGCCTTTTTAAGGACTTGGCAATGGACTTTTGTTTTTCTGATTCATTATAGGCAACTTTATTGTGACCTAAGTATTAATCCAGTTTTTTATTATATGGTGCTTTTTCTACTAAAAGTGAGAGTAGCCAGGCATGGTGGCACACACTTGTAATCCTAGTATTTGGGAGGCTGAGATAGGAGTATCGCAGGTTTGAAGCCAGCCTTAGCAACCTAGTGAGGCCTTCTGCAACTTAGACCATGGGCAACTCAGTGAAACCCTGTTTAAAAAAAAGACTGAATAATATAGGTAGGCTATGTGGTCTTTTTACCACCACCTAAATGAACTTAAAGAGTTAGAATAAAAACAAAAAGAAACAACTTCTAAAAGCATGCTCTAGATATCCAAGATGTTTCTGATGGCTAGTGGGGGGTGGGGGGGTAGCTTCAGTGTTATATGTCTAGACTCTCCAGCCTCCAAGCTGTTTTAGCTGACCATAGAAAAGAAAATGATAGTATTACCATTACCAGCTGCGTGGAAATTTTGTCTGCAAAGTCCTATCTCAAATTCGGGTCTTCTCAGTAACTACACTTCCATTTTACTACACTGTTGGTATGTTGCAAGGACATCTTTTCTTAGAACTAGAGGTTCTAAAATTTTGGTGTCCATAACCCACAGCAAAAAGGACATTTTACATTGCAGTTCATTGTACACATTTCACTGAAGCATTTGGGACATACTGCGTTTGTTCCCTCCACTCCTGCAACACAGAGTTGATCATTGCAGCTTCTGAGTTGAACAGACACTTCAGGCACAATCACTTATAGTCCTTTTCTTCCTTTCAACTCCCCTCCTAGCAACACAGGGCCTCCCAACCTTTAAGGCTAGAGAGGGCCAGAGTTCTAACTGCTGCTAAGGGGTTTTAAGGTGAAATGCAGCCTCAGCAATAGTGATGTAGAAAGGGAAATTCCTACACCAGTGAGGTAAGTTGGAGACTTTATCTAAGTATTTATTCTCAAGTTAAAGTAAAATTATAGCTATGAAATTTTTTAATCCTAGTTCTTGACCTCTAATCTGTGGTCTGGATTTCTATCCATTGAGTACGTTGAATACACTTTGCCACATGTTGGTTTTTCTGTAGCTGTAAAAAAAAAAACAAGTGTTAGTCCTTATATTTTAGAATTATAAAACCTTTTTCAACTTAGTACTAGCTAACAGTATTTATTGATATACTAGCAAAATTTATTTATATTTGATTGGGTTTTCTGTTTGCATATTTTTTTGAAAAAGTAATGTGTCTGTATTGAGTATACAATGAAAACTAAGTGTCCCTCTCTCCTTGCCCCTCTAAGTCAACCAATTTTATGAGTATATAATATTATACCCGCCTCATGCTAACCCAAACAGTAAGTAAGCATTATAGTACAGAGAGCATTTTTCATTTGTGCCAGTATTTCTACAAATGAGATGATGGGGCAGTCTCATTTTGATAATGCGAAGGCCCTTGCCCTCCCTTTTACTAGCAGTGTCATGAGCTTTCTAATAGTTGACAATCTTGTAGGTAGAAAAGGAAAGCTTAATTCCTATGGAAATGAGAATTTCCAACTTCAGGGCCATTTGTATTTTGCTTTTCTGTGGGCTGTTTCTCTTGCCTATTTTTCTCTTGGATTTTATAGGAGAGAAGAATAATGTGTTTGTATTGAGTATACAATTGAAAATTAAGTCTCCCTCTCACCTTCCTCTCTAACTAAGTCAACCAATTCTATGAGCATATAACATTCCACTACATAACTATTCCAGCCTCATGGTAATCCAAACAGTAAGTAGGCAATATAATATAAAAAGAGAGATATTCTTTTTCTTTTTTTTGAGGGAGGAGAGGACTGAAGATTGAACTTAAGGGCTCTGAACAACATCTTATTTATCAGTACTTCCATGCGTCCATGGCTTCAAAGTTTTGGGTGACGGCCCAGTATCCCTCTCTATGAAAACAATGATCTATCTTTCCACAAATGTTGTGTGGCCATCCTGCAAGAAATGTGGATAAGTCAGCTGCCCAGTGCTGGAGTTCTGAGGAGAAGCAATACCAATCAGTCCTGGGGAAGGGGAAGCTTCATAGAGGATGAGGCATCTAAACCAAAACCTGAAAGATTATGCAGTGCAAGAAAGGAAGATTCCAGCATGGAAATGAGAGCGTTGGATGTGGCTATAAGCCAAGAATGCCCAGAGCTTGAGGAGTGAGGAAGGGGGACAGGGATGGGCTAGAAAGAAGCTAGAGAGAGCCCGTCAAGTGTAAACTGAGTGTAAACTGAAGACGGTCCTCGGGTGCCCTAGAGTTTGGACTTTACCCTTAGGGAGCCTTTCTAGCACTTTATGCAAATAAGTAGTCATGTGATCTGTGCTATATTTAGAAACCTCATTAAGGAAAATATAGAGAAGTGGTAGGAGTGAGGGGCAAGACTGAGACTAGGAGACCTATCTGCAGTTGCATGTGGAGGAGGACTGTTACATGTATTGGGCTAGAAATGATAAACAAAATCTTAGTGTTTACACATTAATATTTCAGGGACAAAAAAGGGAAGGTTTAAGAAAAAGATCTGTCCAAATTGTGGCTCCTAACTTCAATAGTGTCTAACTTCTATATTTTGAGGAACTATAAGTACCATGAATATTCATGAGAATAAATTTATTCTTCATGTAAAGATATTTTAAAAGTATAACTCCAGAGTTTTATGCCTTAGTTTTATATTTGACATTTTAGGTTATAGATTGAAGTCTTCTAATCTTAGACAGTTGGCACTGGTAATCGGTGATTGCTCAAATAAGTTAAAGTGAGGAAATATGAAATGATGCATACGTGCCTTTGATATTAAGACCTTTTTTGTGTGTGTGCGCGCACGTGCTGTACTCGGGATGAAACCTGGAGCATTCTACCTCTGACCTATACCCCCAGCCCTAATTTTTTTTCCCAGTACTGGGGATAGAACCCAGGGGCATTCTACCTCAGAGCTACACCCACAGCCCTATTTTTTTTTTTTTTTTTTTTGGTCTTTTTATTTTTTTTAAACAGGGTCTCCTTTGCAAAGGGCCTCGCTAAGTAGCTGAGGCTCTCCACGGGTCCTCCAGTCTCAGCTTCCCACATGCTGGGATTACAAGCTTGCTTGCAGCCACCACACCCAGCTATTATTCTTTATTTTGAGACAAAGTCTCACTAAGTTGCAGAGGGCCTCACTAAGTAGCTGAGGCTGGCTGCCACCCTGCTAACTTTCCTGTCTCAGCCTCCCAAGTGCTGGGATTACAAACATGTGCCGCAACGCTTGGCTGATAATAAAACCTTAATATATAGGATTTGAGGCCATGTCCTTTTAAATTTGGATTTTCCAGTCAGAGTATTCTTTCTTGAATAAAACCACATTCAATGACCATATTCCATATAGTCTCCAGTATTTGTTTCTTTTGACTGGATCGAGAATTTTATAGTGAATACAAAATTATAGTACTTTTTTGTGTGTGTGATGATGGTACTGGGGTTCCTGGAAACCCTTCTACCTCCGGGCTATGCTCCCAGACCTATTTTCATATTTTATTTGGAAACAGGGTCTCTTAAGCCAGCGCAGCTGGCTTTGAACCTGAGCAATCCTCCTGTCTCTGCCTCCCAAGTGTGGGCCACCACGCCCGGCAGGAACTATAGTACTTTTTATCCCTGGTTTTTGATTGCCTCTTCCATACACAATCCATAGCAACTCCTTAAGTACTGTCTTTATTGGACTTTTCAAAAACACTCAACTTAGTTTTCATTGAATAGTTTGTATAGCCTATATTTTATGTAATTAAGATAAATAATTTAGATAATTTAGGTCCTAGCATGAGTGCAGCTAGTGTAAACAAGATGGGAATAAATGCCCAAGACTTTTGATGAGCTTAGAATTAAACAGGTGGGAGAAGTGAGATAACCGGTGGCCATCGAGTGTTCAGCTTGTTATTGTCATCAGTTGAGTTTTAACAAGGGGATGTTGTGCTTAACTAAAGCAGTAAGACAAGTGTAAGTCAATTAAGGTCATCATCATATAGTTTTGTGAGACTCTGAGGTTCTTGGACTAATGAGAAAAGACCGCCAATTTGGAAGTTAGGCTGGATTTTAACTCTTGCTTTACCTTTTACTAGCTGTGTGAACTTTGATTATACAACTTTTATGAGCTTCGGTTTAGTTTCATTATCAGTAAATGGAGTATAATAGTCTGGTTCTTAGAGTTACTATATAGATTAAATGAGACAATAGTGTTAGATGTCTCACCTGCGCTTTAATGTTTTTCTTGCCACCAGCACCCTGAAAGGTAGCAAGTTATTAGTGTTCTAGAAATCAGACCTGTCGTGGTGTAGCTCATCTGTGTAGACTGTGCAATGACTGATAGCAAGAGAAGTAGACAGTGACCCTGACTTCTGAGTGGGACCATCAGTAGAGGTGCATCTCCTCCCAAATGAAGACCACCAAACAGTACACTGCCACAAGGAGCACTAGTGGGATGAGGGAAGTTTGATCATTCAGTGATAAGTTTTATGGTAAAGAACAAACTTAAACTTCGTATGTGTGAACAGTACTAGGGATGGAACCCAGGGGCATTCTACTTCTGAGCTACACTCCCAGCCCTATTTTTTATTCTTTATTTTTGAAATGGGGTCTCACTAAATTGTGGACGACCTCACTATGCAACTGAGGCTGGCTATGAACGTACCATCCCGCCTCAGGATCCCAAATACTGGGATTACAATCATGTGCCACCACACACAGCAACCTCAAACATTCTTAAAAACTGAGCCGGGCATGGTGGCGCACGCTTGTAATCCCCGCGCTTGGGAAGTGGAGACAGGAGGATCGTGCAGGTTCGAAGCCAGCCGTGCTGGCTTAGGAGACCCTGTTTCCAAATAAAAAAGTATAAAATAGGTCTGGGAGTGTAGCCCAGAGGTAGAAGGGTTTCCAGGAACCCCAGTACCACCAAAAAAATAAATAAAAACTGCCTCATTGTAAAAAGTTAGTTTAAAAGAGCTTTCCGTGATTTTTCTTATAAATATCTTTGAAGTAGATAAAAACTTTAAAAATTAAATATCTTTAAAGTTGATAATAATTATGAAACGTTTCTTTCCTACAGGTTGTAAAATTAAAGCACTGAGAGCCAAGACAAACACGTATATCAAGACACCTGTTCGTGGTGAAGAGCCCATTTTTGTTGTCACTGGACGGAAAGAAGATGTTGCCATGGCCAAAAGAGAAATCCTGTCCGCTGCAGAACACTTCTCCATGATCCGCGCATCTCGAAACAAAAATGGCCCTGCCCTGGGAGGGCTGTCATGCAGTCCCAATCTGCCCGGTCAAACCACCGTCCAGGTCAGGGTCCCGTATCGAGTGGTGGGATTAGTGGTCGGACCCAAAGGAGCAACGATTAAAAGAATCCAGCAGCAGACCCACACGTACATAGTAACTCCGAGCAGAGATAAGGAGCCTGTCTTCGAAGTAACAGGGATGCCTGAAAACGTTGACCGAGCACGGGAAGAAATAGAAATGCACATTGCCATGCGTACAGGAAACTATATAGAGCTCAATGAAGAGAATGATTTCCATTACAATGGTACTGACGTCAGCTTTGAAGGTGGCACTCTTGGCTCTGCGTGGCTCTCCTCCAATCCAGTTCCTCCTAGCCGCGCAAGAATGATTTCTAACTATCGAAATGATAGTTCCAGTTCTCTAGGAAGTGGTTCCACAGATTCCTACTTCGGAAGCAATAGGCTGGCTGACTTTAGTCCAACAAGCCCCTTTAGCACAGGAAACTTTTGGTTTGGAGATGCACTACCATCTGTAGGCTCAGAAGACCTCACAGTCGATTCTCCTGCCTTTGACTCTTTACCAACATCCGCTCAGACTATCTGGACTCCATTTGAACCAGTTAACCCACTCTCTGGCTTTGGGAGTGACCCTTCTGGTAACATGAAGACTCAGCGCAGAGGAAGTCAGCCATCTACTCCTCGTCTGTCTCCTACATTTCCTGAGAGCATAGAACACCCACTTGCTCGGAGGGTTAGGAGCGACCCACCTAGCACAGGCAACCATGTTGGCCTTCCAATATACATCCCTGCTTTTTCTAATGGTACCAATAGTTACTCCTCTTCCAATGGTGGTTCCACCTCTAGCTCACCTCCAGAATCAAGAAGAAAGCACGACTGTGTGATTTGCTTTGAGAATGAAGTTATTGCTGCCCTAGTTCCATGTGGCCACAACCTCTTCTGCATGGAATGTGCCAACAAGATCTGTGAAAAGAGAACGCCATCATGTCCAGTTTGCCAGACAGCTGTTACTCAGGCAATCCAAATTCACTCTTAACTATATATATATAATACATATAATACTATATCTCTATATGGACTCGTAAAGGCATGGGTATAATGGTACCCCAGTAAACTTCCTAATGAATTCTTATGACTGTTATCAGGCTTTATTGGGATTAGGCTAAAGTTGTTAGTAAACTTATAAAAGGCTGCTATGGTAACACTAAACCTAAGTGGTCTCTTGTCTATTAGTTTGGTTTGAATTATTAATACTGTCCTGTAAACCCAGAGACATAGCTTACTGTGTAAGAATGCTAAAGCTGAAGTCCATCTTGGCTGAGTGAAGATCATAGGTTGTGTGACCTATGGGAAAGCGTGTAAGTCTGAGATTCCAAACACTGGGTCCCAAAGCCTAGCCACATTAAGAGTTTATGAAGGGTACTTGGCATTACAGATGACTCAGACACTTCCAGTGCTGCCTTCTTTACACTGCCAGTTTTGACAAAACAGGTTCGTTTGTTTTTTTATTTTACAACAACTTACGCCTAATTCTACAGGATTGCAAGTAACTTTTTAATGCATTATGATTACTTATTGGTAATAATAGGGCTGATGGCAGTTTACTAGATCACTGGTTACAATTTGGGACAAAAACTGCTACATTGACCTTCATCTTGCCCAGAACGCTCAAGGCTGGTATGATCAGTGGATCAGGAATGCAGTTGTCTCCATTGTGAATTCGTACCCATAGCCTCCCCTGGTGGATGTGGAAATGACCGCCTGGGTTTTCCCGTTTCAGGAAGGGCTTTGGGATGTACCTATATTGGCTGATAATTGAGGATGCGAACATTCCATTCATTAGTCTGATCAAGCTATTGATTCATTTTTAGACTATAGATCAAAATGTGAAACATTTTCTGTTCAATCCATATTTGTCTTGCACATTATAAATATATTTTTATTTTTTAGTAAAGTAGGGGAGGGGAGGGAGATAATAATGCCCTTGGCATAATTCACTAAAGCAGCTGTGACGACCTCCAATCAGTTTACTTCATTTCAAAACTATTTCCAATCACAAGGAAAGATTTCTTTAAATTACACTTGTACATTTCACCTGTGGATGTCCATAACTTCATCCTCAGTATGTTCCCAAATCTGTGCTGGCATTGAAAGGACAAAACATTATACTGGTGGGTTTTTCTACTAATTATTTTTTGAAGCATTATTTTCCCAACACAAAAGAGCTTTTTTTCTCAGTATAATGAAAATTGAAATCCTATGTGTATTCAATAGTAAATAGACAAATTTTATTTTTTATTTCCACTTGAAGAGTTACATTTCGTATAAAAGTTTACAAATAACGGTTTTTATTTTGATTTTTTCAGTATAAAAAAGTTGCCTTGATGGCATATTATGATGTAATGCTAATTGCTTGTAGAATAGTTAAATGTCAGTATTGAAACCTAATCTCTAGCTGCCGTCTTGTAGATATGAACGAATGTTCACCAAGCATGTATTTTGTATTTTGTTGCATTGTACACTGCAACTAATAAGCCAAGGAATCAACATATATTAGGTGCGTGTACTGTTTCTAAAAACCACAAACTAAGAATGATAAATTATCAATATAGTTTAGTATTTGCTAATTTTACTACACTCTTTTGTTATGTATATGTAGGGAAGTCATAGGGATTATAAATTCAATTTGAGTAAAGTTTAAAACCATATATTTTATGATAAAGGGCCTTTAACTTAAGATGGCCAAAGCACTGATATTATATATTTGCTGTAAAGAGAATTATAAGAGTTTTATTTTTCTGATATTAAAAGTTACTTAATAAAGACTTGTTTCCATTAACTTGAATGTATTCTCCTTGGTGTTTTTCATAGAATCACTAGCAATTTATCTTAAAGAGAGCAACTCAACAATTGAAGATTTCCTCTTACCGAGTTTCCACACTTCCCAACTTGTGCTCTTCTAATAGTGACTTGTTTTAATGTGTGTACTTAATGTTGAACACGTCAGGATGTTAGAGTCCATGTTATGTTATAGTGAGTTGGAGACGGAGCTAGCTTTACATTTGGTTGCATGTTTGTGTTAATTGACCACAAATAATAGCTGCTGACCTAATTGTAAATAAAATAGGCAAATGACTTTTTTATACATTAATGTTAATTGAAGTCCTGCCTGTAAATTTAATTTAGGTTCCACTTGGTTTAAATCTGTAAGCCTAATTCTTTTCTAATATGAAGGTACAAGTTTTAAATTTTTTCTGCTACCTTCTGGACAGTTTTGTGGCAGACAAAAATATCACTCCATTATTTAAACGGATTTGATGCTGATTATAGTAAATTATTTGCACTTGGTTAAAAGAGTAAAGACGTTTCTAAGATCATCTAAGGAACGTAAATTTGATTCATTCCTAATACATGCAAGTATTACACAGCCATAGTAAGTCTTTGTTGTAGCTTTTGGACAGATTCTTAGGCTGTGCTAGACTAGAGTCTATAGATTCAATAATGGCTGGTAAGATCATTGCCCTAGAATTGTATGCCAGAATGATTTTGCTAATTTTAAGATTTGCCTCCAGAATTATGAAAATTAAAATATTTGGGTCATTACAGTATACAGTTCCAGTTTTGATTTGCTTACCTATGAAATGAACTTCTTTTACTTAATTTGAGGTTAAGGTCTTCCAGAGGACCTAGAAAATAATTTGCTTTAAAGGCTTCCCTGACAGGGTTAGCCCAAACTGTCTGGAACCAATGTTAGCACAACTGATAAGCACTTACTCTCATTCTAAAGCTGTCCCTCCCTTTCTGTGGGTGCCTGTGTAGATTTTCTTGCTTGAAAGCACTAGAGAAGATAGACCCCAGGTACTCAGGACCTTTTTACCAGAACCAGCCACATCACCCTGGATAATCTCGAAGGTGGTACACAATTCTACTTTCACAACCTGGGAGGAGAGGAGCTAAACTGAAAACATTTGTTTTACCCAGTTGCTTAGTTTTTGTGGTTATTCTTTCTATAAAAGTTTTAGCATAAGAATCTCTGTGCAGAGAAGGTTCTTAGTAAGACTAAAGAAGGCTAGAATATAATTGGATTTAGAAAATAGCTATGAAATAGGCATGATAAATTAGTTATTAACAGGTTAACTTACTCTCTACGGTGGATCTGTTATCCTAAAATCACATGCTGATTCTCAATCTGCTACCTACCCCACTCCTTTTCGTAAATTTCTATTTTTCTCATTCTAAAATTTTTCCTAAATAATGGATGGAGGTTGGGGATGTTTAGAATATCTTACATGTTGTCTTCTACAATGATTTAATGTTTGTAGCCATCTTATAATTCAAACCTTTATTCTTAATAACTATAGATAATCGAACAATAATGAAACATAGACAGGACATTGAGAAGCCTAATGGGATTCCACTGAATAAAATTAAGATTGGCTATTCTCATTAAAGTGCTATACCTCCCCACTTGGATAGTTCATAATAGTTACTCCTAATAAGTTTTTATTTTTTCAGCTGACCATGTGGAAAAGTTGAAAAAAATGGGGGGGGGGTTTCCTGGGAATGGAACCCAGGGGATTCAACCTCCCGAGTTACACCCCCTGCCCTATTTTTTATTTTGAAACGGTCTCACTAAGTTACAGAGGGCCTCTCTAAGTAGCTGAGCCTGTCCGCGAAACACAATCCTCCAGTCTCAGCCTCCTGAATGCTGGGATTACACGCGTACGCCACCACACCCAGCTGAAATTTTTTAAATTTTTATTTTTTGCCATTGAGCTATTTTACCTTTGTGTTCATTCAGTGTTTTGTTTAGTCCTTATTTTAAAGGATGCCACTTGTACAGCACAAGAGAACTTCAATAGGGAGGATAAGTGGCCAGCTCTGTTTTAATATAAAAGGCTCAAGAAACAATATTGACCTGAATTCACAACAGAACTGGAAAGAACCAGCTTAGTGACAAAAAGCTTGTCAAGAAGAGCCAGTAAGTGAGGGTCAAGATTATGTAATTGTATGCCTAGCAGCAGCATTTCAACATTTACCCAAAACTAGCAGCATCATACATAATTTATTGTATATATTAATACTGAACAGCAGGATGGGAGGAGTCAGTCACACCATCTTAAAGGCTACACAGAACCTTAAAGCACAAGACAGCTCTGCCATAGAGACAATCAGATGGGGGTTCTGTTAAGTTCAAATGTTCTCAAACAAATCAATAATTAGCCTGTATTCAAAAGGAAATTTGAGTTTTCTTAGGTAATCCTGGAACTAGATAATTACACTGGAAGTTAAGCCGTAGGTACTCCCCTATTTTAAAGCACCAGAGCATCTGCTTGGTGACGTTTCCCAAGATCAAAATCAGTTCAACTTTGACATGATCTGTTCCCACAATCTCAGAGGAGTTGCCAAGACACATGAATGGGGTAGTAGTTTCAAGTGCCCTTTAGTCTGATGTTTAAGTCCCAAATGTAGAAAGGACTGGGCATTGTAGATTCATGTAATTAAAAAAAAATAGAGGTAAAATTTCAAAAAGGATTGAGAGAATAGTTAACTCGTGTAATGTTAAACATTTGTAGATTACTTACATTCCAAGTCTGAGGTTTATTCAATGACAAAGTATGATAATAGAGATAATAGTCATGCTTGTTAAGAAATTATGATTCATAAAGTGAAGTTTTCTGAAAGACCAAAACCACAGAAGAACTGGAGCAATAGACTAGCTCATCTCTTCTGTGTTGCAGCTGATACTATCTTAGTTAAGGTTCTTTTTCTGTATGTAGGTTACTGATAAAAATCAAGAGTAGTCTGTGAATGGGTTCCAGGTTGTATTTAGATCAAATAGCAACTTTCCTACTCTTCCCCCTTACTGAATTTGTACTTGGAAACTTGCTGCTTGGTTAAGTCATCCAGTGATGTTGCGTAGGATGTCTCTTTAATTCTGGAAGCCCCAGATACCTAGAAGTTGAACAGATCTCCCTAGGCTTACCTCTTCAACAAATGGATGAAGGTTCTCTAATTCATGCCATGAGAGCTACTGTCCTGCTTGATTTTGAGAAAGCCAACCCCAGCCATATGTTTTCCAGTCCTGTTCTCCATGGCCTTTCCCAAATGGCTTGTAAACCAGTCAGATAAGAAGTTCTTATTCTGGCAAGTGATGAGAACTCTCAAAATAGAATAGTACTTTGTTTTCTCTTGCCAGAAAGGTGCTTCTTGGTTCTTTTTGTAAAATACACTCTCATGTAAAAGATGTGTATTTGTGGTCAGGGCTTGCAGAAATGGCCCCTCCACTTTTACTTTCTGTATTGGTAGCCAGGCCTTTGCTGCTGTTCCTCTTTCATTTCCTCAGTTTAAGCGACTTCACATCACATCTTGTCCCTCATCCGTCTCTTTCTGAGGGTTTGTGTTTTGTTTTTTAATCTGCCTAAGTGGCATCTTCCCACTGACCCTTTCACCAGTACCACCAGCAAAAGATGCAACCACTTGGACCCCATGTCTCTCCTAGGGCTTGAGATCCAAAGCAGATCACCGAAGGCCATGTGTCACCTTTTGGAGTACCTCTGATCTTTTCAGTCATATCCTATGCTTTCCAAATCCTGGCTTGCCTAGGATACTGTTTCTGAGCGAGGCCTACAAATCTTCTAAGGCACAGCAGCTATAGAATTGGATTATTCTTCAGCCATGGACTTCCACTGTAATTCAAGTTCTCTTGTTTTCTGCCTTCATTAGAGGGCATCTGATTTCATATTTTGCAGATACTATGTTTTGAATTTCATATTCCTTATCTCTTCAGTGGAGATAATTGCCTCGGCAAACTGTAAGACCTAGCCATGCTGTGAAATAGCTCACTTGCTTTCCCAGGGAGCATCTCTCTTGTTCTGATTCTTTTAAAAGCCCAGCATGGCCCTGAAAAACACTGTCGAACTGCTCCTGAAGAACTGTGTAAGGGAAAAGTAAAAAGCTTCAGGTTCTAGAACACTACCTTTAGAGTGTGACCCCGTTAGTACAAAGTGAACCTCAGGTGCATAGTCTTATCTAATCTTTACCAAGGTCCTAGGGGTAGAGAGACTATTATCTTCATTTTGCAGAGATTAAAGCTGAGGTTTAAGGTTTTAACTGGCTTAAGGTAAAAAATTAAAGACCCTAAATCAAAATGCACTTTGAAGATTTCATGAAAAATGTCTCATGTGTTGCTTACAACTGTGAACACATTTTCATTTAACTCAAGTGAATTGTTCTCAATTTCTTTAGTTTTTTAATTTAATTCAAATGAATGGTTCTCAATTCCTGGGCATGCCAGTCAAAAGATTTCAGTAGCCCTTTTTAACATAGGGTTATTTTTTTTATATTTATATTCTTAGATTTTCATCACCACAAAGGGCTTGGGCTAGGTTAAAGCACCAATTCTTGTTTCAGAATTGATGGACTCAACTGCATACTGAAGTGCTCTGCCAAGCAAATTAAGTGTCAAAATTAGTCAAAGCTCTGGTAGAATTGGGATTTGTACTTGGTTTATTGATTGATTTTTGGTGCTAGGGATTGAACCAGGGGCATTCTACTTCTGAGCTAAACCCTCAGCCCTTTTTTAACTGAAACTGGGTCTCACTGAGTTGCTGAGGCTGGCCTCAAACTGTGATCTTCCTTCTCAACCTCCTAAACACTGGGATTACAGGTGTGCGCCTCTACACCCAGCTCAGATGTTTACTTAAGCCTTAAGGCCATAGTATGAGCAGATAGTGGCTTAGACAGATAATTTTATTGACTTGCAGATAATTATTTTTCCAGAGTCATACAAACTAATTGGCTTATGTTCATAGTCTCTTAATATACAGTTGCCTCATCTTGAAAGTCAAGAATGGAGGATGGACTTAATATATTTTGCTACTACGTAAAGCCCACCCCTAAACCAGAATTCAATCTCTAGCTGCTCTTCTGTTCTGATCCTCTCATTTCTGTCGTTTTTTCACATCTTACCAAAAAACCAAATCAGTCACCTGGCGTGCGAGTCTTAATTCTGATTCTGATTCCCGAGTTACGGATGCTCAAGTGTACTGACTGAGCGCTCCTCGTCCTGGCGTGGCGACAGCCATTTTCAGGGGCAGCCAGGTCCCACGCGTGAGCCTGCGCACCTCCCAACCCTCGTCGCACCCGGGTTCTCAATCCTCAGCACTGCTGCCTTTGGGGCTGGGTCATTTGCCAGAGCTTCTGTGGCCCTGGAGAGAGGCAGCCCTGTACTTTGTGGGATGTTTACCAGCAACGCTGGCCTCCACCCACTAGGTGTCGCTAAAACAAACATCCAGTTGTGACTACCAGAAAAGGCCTCTGACATTGCCAGTCATGCTGAGGGGTAAAAATCATCTCTGCAGAACTGCACCGGCTGAGTAGAAAATGAAGCTCCGTCTAGCCACCTTGAAAACATCCTAGGAACTAGGGCAAGTGGTAGAAAATCGTTTTTAAGGCTAAGATAACCATCATTTTGAATGCTTGAGTAGCAAGCTACTAAGTGTTTTATTAAGGATTAAATATCAGGTCTAATCCTTCAACTCTGGGAGGGAAGTAGTAGTCGCCCCCTTTTTACAGAAGAGAAAGACCCAGTCAGAGCTGCCTGGACCTGCCCAGATCACAGTGAGGAGCAGAGCTGGCCTTCAGCCAGGCGGTGGGGATTTGGGCGGGGTCTTCTCCCTGCTGTCCTGCTCCCTCCTTGAGATACCCGATCCCGGGAGAGGCCACCCCTGCAAGACTGCCCTTTGTACTTTCTGGGCACTCTACACTCCCTGCCAGCCCCCCTCAACCCCCACCTTCCCCCTGGCTGGGAGGCCACTCCTGACAGCCTCACCCACTTACCTGAAAGTGATGAAAATGGCCTGCTGGTTACAGAACAGGCCACTGCCGCTCAAAAGTCCATTTCTTAACTCCCAAGTAAGATTTTATTTGAATAGTTAGAGCACCCGCACCTTTCTGGGAAGTCTCAATTTCCTGTGGGCTTTCCATTGGACTATTCCCAGAAAGGAACTGGGGTCTTCAGAAACATCATTCCGGGGTCCAGGAAGCGCTGGGGTGCGGTTTCACGGAACTTTGAGACCTCATGGCTAAGTCTCAGGGCTTAGAGAGACATCCTTAGTTTGCGATGGAAGGAGACACCTAAGTATGAGTCCTTGGTCCTCTCTGCCACATCTGTACCCAGCCTCTTGGGATGCTGGGAGCAGTGCCAAGACCATTGGGAACTCACACCCCCACCCTGGACTCCCCTGGGTTTGATCCAGCAAAGCTCCCTGATGGGCTCGTTATGATATCGCTCAGCTCTTGAAATCGTCTCATCTACAGAGGGCCCAGAAGCAGTACTGCGGGGTACGCGCCAGACCCCACTGCAGGGGTGGGGTCCCTGGCTGGGGAGCAGGAGTGGGCAGCTCAACTCTCCAAGCCAGGGTTGTGAACAACTGCTTTAAGCTGCAAGCCCGAAAATGCCTCAGAAGGCTTTCAACCCGTGAACGGCAGGCACTTCCTAAACAACATCCATTTTTAAATTAAACTGCCTTAAATTACTCAACTCCCCCCCCCCATACAGTCTTTCAAGAGCAAACTCAGGCACTGGAAGATGTTCCTTGCTTACCTTCTGTCACCAATGATTGATTGATTGATTGATTTTGGTGCGAGAGAATGAACTCAGTGGGCTTCTACCTCTGAGATACACCCCCAGCCGTGTGTGTGTGTGTGTGTGTGTGTGTATGTGTGTGTGTGTGTGTACCTGGGGGTGGAACCCAGGGGCTTTTCTACCTCCGGGCTACACTCCCAGACCTATTTTATACTTCATTTGGAAACAGGGTCTCACTAAGTTGCTGAGAGCCTCACTAAGTAGCTGAGGCTGGCTTCGAACCTGTGAGATCCTCCTGTCTCTGCCTTCTAAACGCTGGGATTATAAACGTGCGCCACCACAACCAGCTATTTTTTGTTTTTTTGAAACAGGGTCTTACCAAGTTGTGGAAGGCTTCACTAAGTTGCTGAGGCCAGGTGCCAACCTACCATCCTCCTCAGCCTCCTCCTCAGCCTCCCAAGTGCTGACTGGGGTTAAACGTGCACTACACCTGGCTCTGTATCTTTTTTTTTTTTTTTTTGCCACATTGGGGATGGAACCCAGGGGCATTCTACTTCTGACCTACACCCCCAGCCCTATTTTTTATTCTTTATTTTGAAACAGAGTCTCTGCGTTGCAAAGGGCCTCACTAAGTAGTGCCTGAGGCTGTCCTCAAACTGCGATCCTCCTGTCTCAGCCTCCCTAATGCTGAGATTACAAGAGTGTGCCACCACGCCTGGCTCTGGGTCACTTTTTAGTTGGAGGCCGGTGGTTCCAGCTTTCCAGGGCTCTTGTAGCTTTCTGGAGTTCTCGTGCCTCCCAGCCCAGCAGTGCCCTGGGAGGGGATGGCCTGCTGTGGCCTCCGGCTGCCACCATCCTCTCCAAATCAGGGTGTACCCTGGGGTCAGCTTCCTCAGAGGCTTCAGGAGCTCCAAGATCAGAGCTGCTTCTAAATGCAAGAAAACAAGGAAAAGAAAACTATGTTTGAATATTCTTTGGACCTGGAGGCTCCTGCTGCTCCAAGCCTCGCTGTCTTGTCTTTCATTCCAGAACGAATTTCATATAGTATTACATGTGACTCCTGCCAATCCTCTGAGGTAGGGCAGTTATCCCAATTTTTTTTTTTTTTTTCAGTACTGGGGATGGAACCCAGGGGCAGTCTACCTCCGAGCCACACCCCATCCCCATTTTTTATTCTTTATTTTGAAACAGGATCTGCGTTGCAAAGGGCCTCACTAAGTAGTACCTGAGGCTGTCCTCAAACTGCAATCCTCCTGTGTCAGCCTCCCAAATACTGGGATTACAAATGTGTGCCACCACAACCAGCTCCCCCATCTTACAGATGGGGGTGGCACAGTGGTAGAGCCCGCCAGTGCCCGTGGGTTTGGGCCGCCTCACACAGTACCAACCTGGAAACCTACCTTTCCTCGGGATGTTTTGAGCATTCAAAGCTCTCTCAACTTACAGCTGTATTTGTTTTGTTTTGTTTTGTTATTGGTGGTACTGGGGTTCCTGGAAGCCCTTCTACCTCTGGGCTACACTCCCAGACCTATTTTTACATTTTTATTTGGAAACAGGGTCTCCTAAGCCAGCACACGCGGCTGGCTTCGAACCTGCGCAATCCTCCTGTCTCTGCCTCCCAAGCGCAGGGATTACCAGCGTGTGCCACCACGCCTGTCTCACAGCTGTATTAACTATGCTGAAACAAAGTGTCTGAGTGTGAACTATCATCAAAACACTGGGTGTCTGTGTTGCTGGCAGTGCGGGATGCCAGGCCCCGGGCATGTGTCTCCCCATCGCGGAGCACTGGTTTGCTGTGACATTGCACTAGGACTGTCCACAAACAATACCCAGTGTCCGGCACACACAGCCTGAGACCTCCTAGGGGGAACATGGCCCCATCCCAAGCCTCCATGACACACCCTGGGCCTTCACACCCTGGAGGCCATAGTGGGGACTCAGGGCACTGGAGGTCCCCAGGGGCCCATCGGTGACACCCATTCTGACCAGCTGGAGTGAGTGGGGACCAGAGGAAGGGCACTACTGAGATCTGGGAGATGGTGATGACATGCTCACCAGCCTCAAACAACCCCGGGAGTGCGCAGCCACATGAAGGCAGCGGTGTGCAGGGCATCCCTCCAGCCCAGCCCAGCCCCGTGGGTTTGGAGTGGACCCTCCGGCCATTTCACAAGAGGGAAAGGGCCACGCAGAGGAAAGATGTATTTGTTCTGAGTGACCAGAAAGGGGAAAGTCATCAGAGAAGAAAAGGTAATCTTTAGCCCAGTCATGCAGACGCTGGACTGGAGAGTCCCATAAGGAGGGCAGATTGGGCAGATGCGGTTCATGGCTGGGTGGGGGTCCTGGCAGGGACAGGGCCATGACCAGTGTCACCTGCAGCCCTTCATTTTGAGGTCACCTGGATCTGGCCCAGAAGACAAACAGGGGCTCAGGAGGCAGCTGCTGGAAGCTCTGGACCTGGACGGCCCTTCAGGAAATGCTTCTCTTCCTCCATGCCCCCAGCGCCCCTCCTCCGTCCCTCTGACCCACTGCCATTTGTGAGTGTGCCCGTGGGCCTGGGGATGGGGGCACAGAAGAAGGGCTCCATCCTCAGCCGGCTGGGTCCTCCCCTCACTCTGCTCTCCACTGGGGCTTAGGAAACAGGACTTCATTGCATTCTTCTGCTGCCGATTGAATTCCTCCCTCCTTTTAGAGTGGCCCAAAACAGGGAACAGAGTGGGAAGAATTTAAAATAGCACACAACTGGCCAACGCGCACTGCCGACAGAGGCTGGCTATTAAAAACAACAACAACAACAAAAAAAAAACCAGGTGATGTCATATGTTGCAACTGTCTTGGGCTTGGGCTAGGGTGTGGGTTTGCATTTTTAAGAGTGAACAGGCTTCGTTTGCAGGATAGAAATAAACCCACTAAGTGCCGGTTCTGTGTCCCTCACATGCTTCTGGACAGTACGGGGCGTGGTTGCCATTCAAACTGCAACTTGCTTTAGCGTCCAAATAAAATGTAGCTGTCATCCGTTCCTGGCCAGAGGCCTCCTCCGGTGACCTGTGGGCATCTGGTGCCGGCGGAGTCAGCAATTCTAGGAACCGGAAGCTGAGCCTTCCATAAAAGGAAGCTACTTCCTGGTGCTGTATTTAAAGTCATGCCAGCTTCTAGGAATGGCCACCAGGGGCCAGAGTCCCTGATTACAAATAAGGACTTTAAAGTAGACTCTTGTCACTCCTGGATAGTCCCTGCTGAGACTTTTGACACGGAGCTTTTATCTACAAAAAGAATACTCTCGACCACTCTCAGGTCCCATGCCTGTTCGAACCAGGGAGAAGGACTGACTGTCTTGCAACCCAGACACCATGCCGTCCTCTGGCTTCACTGGAAATGCATGAGAACTGTTCCTGACTCAGCACGATAACAGATATGCGAGCTGAATGTGGCGGTGCACACCTGTAATCCCAGTCCTCGGGAGGCTGAGACAGACGGATTGCAGGTTCAAGGACAGCCTCTGCAAGATGGCGGGACTCTCAGCAACCTAGAAAAACCCTGTTTAAAAATAAAGAATAGCTGGGCATGGTGGCACAGGCTTGTCTTCGAATCGCAGGTTTGTGGCCAGCCTCGGCTACTTAGTGCAGCCCAGCACAAATTTATTTTGAGACCCTGTTTCAAAATAAAGGGCTGTGGGTGTAGCTCAGAGGTAGAATACTCCTGGGTTCGATCCCCAGTACGTACATACTTACGTACAATGCAGGCTTGGGAATGTCTGAAATGTCACCTACAACAGATGCCAAGGGTCTACAAGAGTCTCCTCAAACCAAAGAGTTGGAGAACAAGGCCTCTTCATCTTTAGGCACCCTATTTCCCTCGCCTGAAAGGGAAGACTACCGTATCAGCATGCTCAAGTAAGATGTATGAAAAGAACGCACCAATAAAAAATAAGTAAACAAAAGCCCACATGGTGGCACGTGCTTGTAATCCCAGCATTCAGGAGGCTGAGACCAGAGGATCCAGGTTTGCAGAAAGCCTCAGCTATTTATTGAGGCCCTCTGCAACACAGTGGGACTCTGTTTTGAGATAAGGAATAAAAAATAGGACTGGGGGTGTAGCTAGGAGGTAGAATGCCCCTGGGTATCACTGAAAAAAAAAAAAAAAAAAAGAGCAGGTTAATCTCCATGAATTGACCATGGAGATTCCTCAGCCGCACTTCTGAGGTCCTCGCTCCCTTTTTCAGAGGGCAGATCTGGTTTGGGGGGGTATCACATGAAAGGCCCTTTTGCTCCAGATCACATTCTGAGTTCCTTGAAACTGACATTAGAAACCAGGGCTCCTCTTGCCCGGCCCCGGGCTTCTTTACATCCTGCTGTTCTCTGTTACCTGGCTCTGATTTTTCCCATCCTCTCCCCTGGAAAGGTCAGCCAGGGGAAGCCGCCTCTGGTACACTCGTGCCGGGAATTCCACTCTTACCTTCATCTCTTCAGCTTGAGGCAGGAGTGTGGATTTAAGTGCAGATGCTTCTGAGAGGAAGGGATGTGTGTCTCGGGGAATAACAAGCTCTTTCTGCAAAGGGCCAAATAAAACGTATTTTAGGTTGTGGAGGCCACATAGTCCCGGTGGCAGCTACCCAGCTACTTCTTTCTTTGTGACACAAAAGCAACTAGAGACGCCATCGCAAAGGAACAGATTGTTGTGCAAGGTAACCTCAGTGCTTCGTGGGTAGTTAGGATAAAGGATTGGGTAGGGAAATGGGAGTGAGGAGACCACTTGTCACTGCAGACAGAGGGGGACGCAGGCTGAAACTGCCATCGGCAGTCCCCTGTGCACGTCTAGAAGTGCCTCATGTCCGGCCATTGGGAGCCACCCCGACCTCCCCGGGGCTGTGGTTTTAAGCTGGCGTCCGCTGGCCAACTCAGAGTGAGCGAGATACTGCCTCGCCCTGAATCACAGCTACAACCCCCTTTTCCCTCCCCACACACCTGTTCGTGAGGATTTCGCCTCACCATAGAGGCTGAAAGTTCAAATCATCCCATCTTGCTCTTAGGTTAGAGGGACTTGAACCAGGTGCTCAGAAAGCTTTGGGGTTTAGAGCGTTTCAGATTTGGGATTTTCAGATTGGTGACAGGCAACAAGTAAAGTCCATGTGAATATTCCAAAATTCCCCAAACCTGGAAATCTGACACACTTCTGGTCCCAAGCATTTCTCATAAAGAATACTCAACGCATACCTCATTTAGTTATCCTGGGCAGAATGAATAAGGTGATACAATGATGACCATCTTACAGGTGGAAAAACTACATTTCAAGCACTAAACTAACTAAAGAGCAGGGGAGCCCGGTTTATATCTGGGTCTGACTCCAAAGCCCTGTGATAGGCCGGGTCCCCCTCTCCCCATGTGACCCCTTGGAAGGGACAGGAGGTGGAACCCTAGAAGCCAGAAGCAGAGATACGATGAGACTCCAGGTGTCGCGAGACTCCAAACATCCCGTGACAGACTCCAGGGGCCGTGAGTCTACGGATGTTGCAAGAGAATCAGCATGCCTATAAAACATCAGTACTTTATCTTCACCACGTGACTCAGCTGGCTGATAGGGACTACGGGCGACTCTCCAAACACATGGCTCATTGGTCCCTTCCCCCACGGCCTGCTGACTCCCCAAGGATGCCAGGTCCGAATAAAGCAGCAGCTTTTGATAACCTGGCTGGTATTTTACCTCCTTTGTGACTCCATAGCTCAAAGTTTCATCCTGATCTCAAAGCTCTCGGTGTACACAGATGGCTCCAGGAAGCAGGTGTACAGAGAGACCTCTATAGGGACCGGCATCACCCCACACTCCCCACCATGCCTCCAGCCTCAGCTCTCTTGGCCTCACCCCGGCCCGCAGACTGTGGTTCTTCTGCCACTTTGCCTGGATGGAACAGGCTTCTCCCCACACCCACCTACCCACCCGCAGCATGGTCTCAGGGAGGCCCACAGGAACCAAAGGTTCACTGCACCAACAAGCCCCAAAGGTTCACATAACTGTATTGGCTCGCCAATTGTGATCTGGGTGAACAAATAATGTATCCAGCCTTCGGATGCACAGGAATCCCTGGGTGAGATTCCCTGAGTTTAGCTCTCTTTGGAGTAATAGCCCACAGGGGTCTTTGGGAACGTCCACAGATTAGATGAGCAGGTCTTGAGGGGCGCAGGGAGCATCCAGGGGTCCCATCTGGACACACTCGCTGCACCCTCGAGATACAGTCTGCACCCCCATCACCCCACTCTGCAGAGAGTGAGGGACCGAGCTCAATGACAGCAGACTAGCTCACGCTCGCCAAGCTGGGCAATGGCGGGCGGGGCTCAGACCCTCCACAGCCTGATGTCTCCACAGAGTCCTCCTGGCCCTTCCCAACACTAAGTCGGTGCCGTAAAGAAGCTCCGTAATCGACTCTAAAGACAGCAGGCTCCCTGGCTACCCCGCTCCCGCAGCTGCACACCAGGGGCGGTGACTCACAAGTTCCAGGTGCAAAAGGCCGGCCTCACGGGGCCTTCCCGCAGAGGAAGGCAGCCTGCACAGGTGTGGGGGTCCCTGGGCCCAGCTAAGAACACTGCCGCTCCCACTGCCTGGCCGGGCTATGCTGCTGCTTTGGTTTTCAAGAGTCCCCCAGGTGGAGGGAGCATGGGGGAGAGGAGACGGGAGGGTCCTGTTGCGTTCCTGGTGACTACCCTGCGGCAGGTGCCCCCCACACTGGCCTTCTGTTTATACCCACCAGGATGCGGGCACAGCCTCCCAGGCAGGCCCAAGAAGAGGAGAGTGCGGTGTGGCAGCCCCAGAGCCTTCCACAGCTGTCCCCAGTGCCGACTGACCAGGCACCGGCTCCCCCACTCCTGGCAGCTGCGGCTCCCACCTCCTCCATGCTCACACTAAGGCTCCCCCGTCTTCAGCTACCAGACCCTCTTCTTAAAAGGCACCATAAGTCAGTTTTTTGGTGGGGGTTTTGTTTGTTTGTTTTGCAGCACTGGGGATGGAACCCAGAGGCATTCTACCTCCGAGCCACACCCCCAGCCCTATTTTTTAATTATTTAATTTGTTTTTTATTGTTGTTGTTGTTGTTGTTGTTGGTTTTTGCTTTTGCTTTTGTGTGTGTGAATACTATGGATGGAACCCAGGGACAGTCTACCGCCAATCTACACCCTCAGTCCTATTTTTCATTCTTTATTTTGAAACAGGGTCTCACAGAGTTGCAAAGGGCCTCACTAAGTAGTAGCTGAGGCTGTCCTTGAACCGTGATCCTCCTGTCTCAGCCTCCGGAATGCTGGGATCACAAGGGTACGCCACCACGCCCGGCTTTTTTTTTTTTTTTAATTCTTTATTTTGAAACAGGGTCTCACTGAGTTGCTGAGAACCTCACTAAGTAGCCGAGTACTGGGATTACAGTACTCAGCCTCCCAAGGACTGGGATTACAAGCATGTGCCACCATGCCCTGCTAAGGCGTTGGTTTTGGTTTTTGTTTTGTTTTGTTGTATGTGGTACTGGGGGTGGAACCCAGAGGCTTTCTCCCTCCAGGCTACACTCCCAGACCTAATTTATATTTTATTTGGAAACAAGGTCTCACTAAGTTGCTGAGAGCCTCACTCAGTAGCTGAGGCTGGCTTCGAACCTGTGTGATCCTCCTGTCTCTGCCTCCCAAGCTGGGGGATTATAAGCGTGCGCCACCATGCCCGGCTAAGGTGTTGTTTTATTTCTCTGTTGAGCCTCCATTTTCTTAGGATTTGAAGCCTCAAGCTGGTTAGCAGCTGTGCAGGGAATCCCACTCAGATCGCTCCAACACTGGAGGCCGAGGGGTCCTCACCCCGCCTTGGGAGTGAGGCGGGTATGCACACTCCTCGTGCCCGTGCCCACCCGAGGCAGACAGGGACAGCGGTGGGTCTCACCTGCTCAGCTCGCTTCCATCCAGGGTGAACTCGTCCAAAGACCAGCAGACTGCAGGCTCAGCATCACCCCGAAGCTTGTTACAAGACAAATTCTCACGTCCCGTCTCAGACCCATGGACTCAGAAATTCTAGGGGTGACCAGAAGCCATGATGATTCTGAGGCACCTAAAGCCTGAGACACCTGCCCTGGACCAGGTCCTCAGGTTGCAGTATTGCCCGCCTTCCTATGGACAAAATGGTGTTCATGCATTCAAAAGTTCTTAGTATTTATTTTATTTTATATATCACATTTATTTATTTATTTATTTATTGTGTGTGTGTGTGTGTGTGTGTGTGTGTGTGTGTGTGTGTGTGTGTTAATGGGCTTGGAACCCAGGGGCATTCTACTTCCAAGCTATATCCCCAGTCCCGTTTTATTTTTATTTTGTGTTTTTTTCTTTTTTGTGGTACTGGGGTGGAACTCAGGGGTATTGTAACTCTAAGCTACACCCCCAACCCTTTTGTTTTATTCTTTATTTTGAAACAGTGTCTCACTCAGTTGCAGAGAGGCCTAAGTAGCTGAGTCTGTCCTTGAACCGCAGCCCTCCTGTCTCAGCCTCCCAAATGCTGAGATCACAAGCGTGCGCCAACACACTCAGCTCTCCATTTATCATTTTTAAACAACCCGAAGAAGAAG
The DNA here is from genome assembly GCF_963383645.1 of Muscardinus avellanarius. NCBI lineage: Eukaryota > Metazoa > Chordata > Mammalia > Rodentia > Gliridae > Muscardinus > Muscardinus avellanarius. The sequence goes on from NC_137803.1 coordinate 24,587,236, forward strand.
AGTAAATAAGGAGGAGGCAACATAAAATTAACAAGATTTTTCAGCAATTTCAGTGTCTTTCAATAAGTTCTCTGAACATGATCTGCACTTCGGGCAATGAGGAACATGAGTGATTATGGACTTACAGATCCCAACAACAGCAATCGGAGAACTTCTCCAAAGGATACAGATGCTTACTTGGAGCTCGCAGAACCTAGCAGCGGGCATGTATGTGCTATAGTAAAAGATGGTCATATTCAAAGAGGTTGAGGTGAGCCGGGCACGGTGGCGCACGCTTGTAATCCCAGTACGTGGGAGGCTGAGACCGGGGGATCGCGGTTCGCAGCCAGCCTCAGCTACTTAGCGAGGACCTCTGCAACTTAGTGAGACCCTGTTTCAAAATAGAGAATAAAAAATAGGGCTGGGGTGTATCTCACAGGTAGAATGCCTCTGGGTTCCATCCCCAGAACTGCAAAAATAAGAAATAACAAAAGTTGAGGTAAACGGAAATTTTTATAGATGAAAATGAAGATTACCACCGGTGTCGTGAAACAATGTCCCTTATTCTCAATGGTTAATAAAAGAGAGCAGCCTGTATCCCAGGCTGCTGGCAGATGTCCTTGCAAAAGTGCTTTTTGTAGCAGGTGGCAGTGGCCTCTGTGCCAACTCTTGAGTCTAGCAGTTTTCTGTGATAGTTACTATCAGGCAGTTGTGTTAAGAACCCTTCCTTCAGGCCGGGATAAGGTTGGGAGTAGAGAGCGCTTGGCTAGCATGAGAGAGAGGCCCTGGGTTCAACCCCCAGCACACCACACACACACACACACACGCACGCACACACGCACGCACGCACACACTCACGCACGCACGCACACATGCACGCTTCCTTCACAACCTCCCAGCTTGCTTGCTTTGTTTACTTATTTATTGTTAGGGTTGACTCAACTCTGTGTGTGTGTGCGTGTGTGTGTGTGTGTGCGTGCGTGCGTGCGTGTGTGTGTGTGTGTGTGTGTTGCTGAGGATTGAACTCAGGAGCATTCTACCTCCTAGCTATGTCCCCGGCCCTGTTTTGTTTTTATTTTGAGACAGGGTCTGATTAGGTTGATGAGAGTCTCACTACTTACTGAGTCTGTCTTCGAACATGCAATCCTCCTGTCTCAGCTTCCCAGGTCCTGGGAGTGCACCGCCATGCCCGGCTTATCTCCATTTCGATTCTGACAACTTTCACATTGCTCTCACAAGTGTAAAGCCCTATTTCAAGACTTTGGGGTGATTTGCATCATGGCCCCCTTTGGGCCAGAGCTGGTTGAAGTGTCTACTGCAGGGCACAGCTGACAAGGGGCTCGCACTGTGGGCACCTGCCATCTGGGGGGCTGCTCACTGTGACTCTTCCGTATTGGTATTAACTTCAATCCACGGTCTCTTTTCCACATTGTTTGCAAATTACTTTACTTAAAAATAGGTAAAAGTTGCCAGATGTGGCGGCGCACACTTGTAATCCGAGTACTTGGGAGGCTGAGACAGGAGGATTTCAGGTTCTCTGCCAGCCTCGGTTACTTAGTGAGGCCCTCTGCAACTTAGTGAGACCCTGTTTCACAATAAATATAAAATAGGTCTGGGAGTATAGCCCGGAGGTAGAAAGCCCCTGGGTCCATCTCCAGTACCACAAAAATAAAAAGAATTAAAAAATAAGGCTGGGGGTGTAGCTCAGAGGTAAAATGCCCCTGGGTTCAATCCCCAGTACTGCAAATAATAAAATAAAATAAAATAAATAGTAGGCCAGGTATGGTGGTGCACACTTACAATCCTAGTCCTGCGGAGGCTGAGGCAGGAAGATCTCAGGTTTGAGGCCAGCCTTAGCAACTTAGCAAGACCTTGGACAACTTAGCAAGACCCTGTTTCAAAATAAAAAAAAAATAAAAAGGCTGGGGTGTAGCTCAGAGGTAGGACACCCCTAGGTTAAATTCCCAGTACCACAGAAAAAAAAGATAATAGAACCTCTAAGCTTCCTTCAGTGGACACAGGTAAACTGCAATTTGCTGATCATGCCCCACCCCACTGGGTGCCCTCCTCCCGCAGGACAGTCCAGGGCTCCCAAGTCCATCCTCATCAAGAACTTCAAAGGGCTTTCGGTTTTGAAGAGAAACGGGAGTCTACATGGATGCACCATTCTCTCCTTTTTCTTGACCCCCACAGGGCATCTTGCACATCCTTGGGGACATATATGCCCCATTTGGAAGATCCTTGCTTCCTACTGAACACAACACACCTCTGCGCGCCCTGAAGGCCCCACGGAGGCCCCTAAAGAGATGGCTTGTCATCAGGAGCGTCTGCAAAGTTTCCAGTAGGAAGGCTGGGGCCCGGGGCCTCCGGGAGGGAGGAGTCTCACCTGGGTCAGTGTGCCAAGAGCAGCTAGTGGACAGCCTCAGGCCGGCCACCCCGAGCCAGGACCCCACGCCCCGAGCCAGCCCAAGCGGGGGAAGTGTGAGAGAGGGCTGCTGCTTCTCCAGCTTTTCTTTCCTTCCTTCCTTCCTTCCTTCCTTCCTTCCTTTCTTTCTTTTTTCTTTTTCTTTTTCTTTTTTTTTTTTTTTTTTTTCTTGGTGGAGGAAGGTACTGGAGGTTGAACCCAGGGGCATTTTACCTCTGAACCATACTCCCAGCCCTATTTTGTCTTTTTATTTTGAAGCGGGGTCTCACTAACTTCCTGAGGGTCTCGCTAAGTGGCTGAACCCAGCCTCAAACCTGCGATCTTCCTGCCTCAGCCTCCCAGGCACTGGGATAAGAGGTGTGTGTGCGCCAACACGCCCAGCTTTTGTGACATTTCTGAAATCTCACTTCCTGTCTCAATTCAGAAACAAGAGCTTCTGTTTTGAAGTGCGTCTTCGGTTGCTATTCTGGTCCTGTGAGTTGCTAGCTTTTTCCAAGACTGAACTGCTATTTTTTTCCCCCTGGTGGAGTCGCGGAGAGCCTATTCCCCAGCAGGGATCAGCGAGGCAGCAGAGGCCCCTTCCTTGGCCAGCCCCCACCAGACACACATGGGCGCTGGCTCCCTCCACAGACCAAGCCAGGTGAGCCCCAGCAGTCCCTGGGGCCCTTGCCCAGCCTCTGCGTGTCGGTTCTAATCCCGCATGAAATGTGTGCCTGGCCCCAGACAAGAGCAAAACAAAAACAGCGCAGGCCTGCGCTTGGTCTTGGGGGATGTTGGCTTCCCCGGGTATTGGGAGTGGCTGGGGATGGCCCAAACGGTCGCAGTGACAGATTCTCACCTGAAAAGCCAGAACCTGGAATCCAGGCATTGCAGGACTGAGTCTACGAACACCCTGGCAACTGCCAGACACATTCAGAAGGTCCCAGGCCCCTGTGAGAATTTCAATTTTCATTTGAATGGAAATCTTATTTTTTAACTAATTAATTAATTTTTTTTTTTTTTTTTTTTTTTTTTTGCCATACTGGGAATTGAACCCAGGGGCATTCTTTTACTTTGAAGCAGGGTCTCACTAAGTTGCAGAGGACCTCACTATGTAGCTGAGGCTGTCTGGGGACCTTGAGACTCCTGTCTCAGCCTCCCAAGTGCTGGGATTATAAACATGTGCCACCATGCCCAACTTAAAAAATTAATGTAAACTTATTCTACATCTAAAGAAAGACCATCTGACAAGTATGTGTTTCTAGAGATTTCAGGACCAAATAGTAGTTTTTTGTTTGTTTTTGTTTTTGTTTGGTTGTTGTTGTTGTTGTTGTTGTTGTTGTTGTTGTTGTTGTTGTTTGTGGTACTGGGGTTCCTGGAAGCCCTTCTACCTCCGGGCTACACTCCCAGACCTATTTTTATACTTTTCTAATTTGGAAACAGGGTCTCTTAAGCCAGCACGGCTGGCTTCGAACCTGCATGATCTTCCTATCTCTGCCTCCCAAGCAAGGGGATGACAAGCATGCGCCACCACGCCCGTCTGGTTTTTTTTTTTTTTGGTTTTTTTTTTTTGTTTTTTTTTTTTAAGGGGACCTTGGTGTGGTGGTGTGTGTCTGTGGTGCCAGCTACTCAGTAGATTGAGTCAGGAGGATCATGGAGCCTAGGAGATCAGGGCCAATCTGGGCAGCACAGTGAGACCCCAACTCTTAAAAAGAACAGCCAGGTGTGGTGGCGCACACCTGTAATCTCAGTACTTGGGAGGCTGAGACAGGAGGATCAGCAACTTAGTGAGGTCCTCTGCAACTTAGTGAGACCCTGGCTTAAGAAAATAAAATAAGAGCCAAGCGTGGTGGCGCACGCTTGTAATCCCAGTACTTAAGAGAGTTAGACAGGGGGAACGCATAGGTTCGAAGCCAGCCTCAGCTACTTAGTGAGGCTCTCAGCAACTTAGTGAGACCCTGTTTCCAAATAAATTATAAAAAAGGTCTGGGAAGTTTTCTACCCAGAGGTAGAAAAGCCCCTGGGTTCCGCCCCCAGTACCACAATATAAATAAATAAATAAATAAATAAATAAATAAATAAATAAATAAATAATAAAACAAACTAAATGAGAAAGAATGGAACAGAGGGTTTCACTCGAGCACCATGCTGGTGTTCTGCTGAAGTGAAACGTGACCATTATCAAAGACATGGAAGAACCATACGTCTCACCACACAGGGATCACCTTTAAGTAAGTGTGCTAACTTGAGTTGGGGCAGTTTTGTAGGGATTTTTTTTTTCTTTGGTATTTCATTTCTACTCTGATTTTGATTTTAGGGTAATGTAAGAACTACTTGAAGTATACAGAATTCAAATAATTTTTTTTGTGTGTACGTGTGGTATTGGGGGTGGAACCCAGAGGCTTGCTACCTCCGGGCTATACTCCCAGCCCTATTTTATACTTTATTTGGAAACAGGGTCTCACTAAGTTGCTGAGAGCCTCACTAAGTAGCTGAGGCTGGCTTCAAACCTGTGCAATCCTGTCTCAGCCTCCCAAGTGCTGGGATTACAAGCGTGCGCCACCACGCCCAGTGAATTCAAATGATTTTTTTACATTTGTACTTATCTAAGTAATATAATATGCAAAATGATTTAAGTCAGCCCTGGAGAACAAAACTTTTGCATTCCTCTGATAACAGAGGTGCGTATGTGATTCAGATTAAAAATCTCATTACTCTTGTGTTTGAATCATATAATCCACAATTGTTGATCATAAGGGTTATGGCTAGAAGAATTAAGAAGTCAGATGGATAGAGTGGCACATGCCTGCAATCCTAATATATGAGAGGCTGAGACAGGAGGATCACAGGTTCGAGCACAGTCTCCGCAGTTTAGAGAGATCTTGTTTCCAAATAAAATCGGAGCCGGGAGGGTGGCACACGCTTGTAATCCCAGCATTTGGGAGACTGAGACAGGAGGATCGTGGTTCGTGGACAGCCACAGCTACTTAGTGAGGGCTCTTGCAACTTAGTGAGATCCTGTTTCCAAATAAAGAATAAAAAATAGTGCTGGGGGTGTAGCTTGGCGGTAGAATGCCCCTGGGTTCCATCCCCAGCACCACACACACACAAAAAAAAGTCTGAGGATGTAGCTCAAAGGTAGAATGCCCCTGAGTTCAATCCCCAGAACCACCACCACAACAACAACAGTCTTTAGGGCTAAGGATTGACAAAGAGAGGGGCGCTGGGGAGGCATGATGTCACTTGGGTGTTTGCCAGGAGCCTCACATGAGTGAAGGCCGCCGCCGCAGCCGAGGCCTCGGGAGGGCCGCTGGCTACCACCATGTCTTCCTTTGTGCCTGAAGTTTTAATTACTAGCATGTGGTGATCAATAGAGACAAAGCGCATTGCATAGATGTGCTCTGTGTGTGCTATTGGCTAATGAACAAGTTGGCATTGGTTTGGATGTACAAATACACACACACACACAAACACACACACACACACACACACACACACACACACACACACACGCGCGCGCGCGTTTCCCCAGGGAGCAGCTGCAGACCGGGGGCAGGTGCGCTCCTCGCCCTGGGAGCTTTCCCGAGCTCGCGGCCTTGCTCACCAGAGGACTGGAGGGTCGCAGGGCCAGGTTGAGGCTGTCGCAGCCGGATGGCAGCGTTACAGCTTCGTTTGGGTTGTTCTTCACACTTCCAGAAACCGCAGCATGCACAGGAGCCAGACAAGACACCACAGGGCAAGAGGTTTTGCGAGAGTCAGAAACGATGCATTTCATGCGAGCCAGGGAACCAGCCCGTGAGGCCGCAAGGCCGTCTGCCACCTGTGGTGGGGGACCCGGCAGAGGAGCAAGTCCAGCCTCCCGTGGCCACCAGTCCAGTCCATGGGCCCCGTTGGCCGTCGGGTCCCTCACAGAAACCCCAGGAACCTCTGGACTCTCCTCACTTGGAAGTCAGTGGCTGGTAAAGGAAAACTGAATAGGAAACAGACCCAGACACACTTAGAAACAAATGGAAGAGATGAAGAACTAGGGAGAAGCTTCCCAAAGCCAGACACCTCCAGACCAGCGGAGGGGGTGGCAGCTTCCAGGAGGACGGAGCCTCTCACCAGCACACCAACGCTGCTCCTATGCTCAGGATGGATTAAAAAATTAAAAAGGCCACGGATGAGACAGCTTCAACGGCAGGAACATATTTCTTCACAGTTCTGGAGGCTGGAAATCCAGATCAAGGTGTCAAGGTGTCGGCCATTTGGGTCTCTCCTGAGAACTCTCCCTGGTCCTCCAATGGCCGCCATCTTGTTGTGTCTTCACATTGGCATAGACCTCCTGTGAATATATATTCCTGATGTCTCTTTCTCTTATTAAAAAAAAAAACACAAATTCTATAGAATTAAAGCCTTTTTTTTTTCAGTGCTGGGGGGTCTAACTCAGGGCCTTCTACATGCAAACACTTTTACCCCAAGCTACATCACCACCTCATAGGGACAAATCTCTATGATCACATTTAACCTTAATCACCTTTTTAAAGGTCCTATTTCCGAGTATAGTTACTTCTGAGCTACTGAACGTAGGACATTCTAATACACGTATCTTGAGTGGAAACAGCTCCGTCTGTAACACCAATGGCGCACCACTGGGTGAGCTGTTGGAATTCCAGGCCCGAGCGGCATCCTCACCCCGCAGGACATGCTGAGCCCCCGCCAACGGCAGCTTCACTCACGGTCATGAAAACACTACGCAGTAGTTCTAGGAATAGTGAAACACCGCACAGCTCCTCAGCCCCGGCCAAGGATGAGCTCTGACCTCTCACCCAGTCTCCCGACTGTGGACTACGGGTTGTTGAACCAGAACCAAGCACTCACCATACCCATCTTGCTGAAGATGGAACAAAGACCATTTTGTCATTGACCCATGGAGTCTAGGTAGGCTTCATGGCCCTGGGCATTAATCCAACATTGGCTCCAGGTAGCATGGGCCACACCAGGTGTTCTTTTGGACTGTGTTTATTCAGACAGGTGAGCAATAAGTACAACTCCCAGGCCTGCCTAACATACACATACCCGACCCTGGGGCCATGATGCATGACCAGGGTCTATGAGTCTCTTCCCACACACATACCATTGAGGCCAAAGACAGAGCTGCAGGATTTTTTTTTTCCCTGTACTGGGGCTAGAATCCAGGGGCATTCTACCTCTGAGCGACACTCCAGCCCTGTTTGGTTTTTTTCTATTTTTGAAACCGGGTCCCATTGAGTTGCAGAGGACCTCACTGGGCAGCTGAGGCTGTCCTTGAACACGGATCCTCCCATCTCAGCCTCCCAAATGCTGGGATTATAAGCGTGCGTCACCACGCCTGGCTAGAGCTGCAGGATTTAGACTATATTCTGTTAGCAGCGGTACTTCATGTCAGGAGTACTCCAAGGTCTTTATCAAGTACAGTATAGTTAACAGCACTGAGCTTCCTCTTCCATTAAGTCAGAATACCTGTTCCACAAGGATAACTAGGAAAGCCGGGCTTAATACAGCAGTCTACGAAGGCATCAGAGAGCTAACATTAGAATGTGAAAGTACTGGGCCAATATCTCTGGAGAGAAGAAACTCAGGTAGATAAGGCCAGCGCTGGGAGCCTGGGGGCATTTGTAGATTACACAGAAATGGATGTTGAAAGCTTCGCAGGCTGTTGGGCAGAGATATTACAATAGCTTGTAAATCAGAAGTGCAGCAAATGGAGTTAACTTTTTATATGGCACTTGTATTGTCTGAAGAGAGGGTAAAGTACTAATTTTAGAATTTAATAACTCGCCAGGCATGGTGGCGCACACCTGTAATCCTAGAACTTGGGAGGCTGAGACAGAAAATCACGGGTTTAAGACCAGCCTCAGCAACTTAGTGGGACTCTCAGCAACATAGTGAGACCCTGTTTCAAATAAAAAGGTCTAGGTAGGGGTATAGCTCAGAAGTAGAATGCCCCAGGATTCAGCCCCTAATATTCCCCTCAAAAAAAAAAAAAAAAAAAAAAAAAAGAGTGTCTGCTTCAGAGGAGGAAGAGAGAGAATGGGGTGAGAATACACACACAAAACAATCTGTTTAACTGCTTCCAGTAACCGAATTTGGACAGTAGCATATCATTTTCCACTAAAAGAAACCAGCACTTTAAGCAGAAATGTCTGAGACAAGAATTGTACAAGATGAGCCTATAGTATATTGCTTACCCAGATGGAAAGGGAGATAACAAAAGCTTAAGAGGCCTCCAACTGCCCAAATTTGGGACAATTTGAGTAGCAAGGATAATTACAGCAATGGTTCTAACACATCTCATGTGTTTAAGTCGGGGGCTGAGGATGCAGGGCTCCCGCTTAGCAAGTACAAGGTACTGGGTTGATCTCCAGCACATCCCCCCACAAACACACACACACACACACACACACACACACACACACACACACACACATCATACTTAAATCCATTGGCTCATTATGAAACCCAAAAACAAAATACTAATTGGTCATCTTTGGAGGCTGATAAGAAATCAACTCACTCTTTGTGTATGGGGCAGGGGGACTTACCGGGGATGGAACCTAGGGACACTCTGCCTCTGAGCTACACACCCAGTCCTTTTTATTTTTTGTTTTGAAACAGGGTCTGGCTAAGTTACTTGAACCTATGATCCTCCTGCCTCAGCCTCCCAGAAATAACTGGCATCTAGCCTGCTTTTTCTACTGTACCAAACAACTGGTGAGGTGGCATTTCCCTTTCTGGGGGCATTCCAGCAAATGAATGGAGAGGGGACCATAGAGCTGCAGCCTCACTCATTTGCAACCCTGAATGACTCGATGCCTAGACCTGGGGCCTCTGAACTGCTAAAATCCATCCAGAGGGACTTCCAGACACGACGAGCACCTGAAACAAGCAAAATGAGCATCTGGGAGGAGTCTAAGCTTCAGCATCAAACACCAACCTGATTCTGACTGGTCCTGGAGACCCAAGACGCGAGCACCAATCTACAGAAAACACAGAGGACAGGGGAGCATGTTAAACTGTGCCCTGGAAAGGTAGTCAGCAAAATCCAGAGGATGAGAAACTCTACAGGTCTCAGGGTTTGTGTGTGTGTTTGTGTGGTTTTTGTTTATTTATTTGCTTGTAGTGCTAGGGGTTAAACCAAGAGGCATGCTACCTCTGAGCTACATCCCAGTCTTATTTTATTTTTTATTTTATTTTATTTTTTGCGGGTCTGGGGATGAAACCCAGGAGCATTCGACCTCCAAGCTACACCCCCTGCCCTATATTTTTTATTCTTTATTTTGAAACAGAGGCTCACTGAGTTGCAGAGGGCCTCACTAAGTAGCTGAGGCTGTCTGTGAACCGCAATCCTCCAGTCTCAGCCTCCCGAATGCTGGGATTACAAGCGTGCACCGCCATACCCAGCTCTATTTTATTTTTTATTTTGTTCTTTTATATTTTATTGGTGCATTGTAGTCATACATCTTATTGTAGTACAAGACAGTAGAGGCATACATACACACATCCTCCCCCCTTTTTCTTCCTCCTCCCTGCTTCTCATGTTTGGCTTAGTGATTGACTTTGATATGTTTGTGAATGTACCTCATGTACATTAGGGAGTTTCCCTCTTCCCCCCTCCTATCCCCTCAGTTATGTCGCCTTATTTGCTCATCTATAGTGTCTCCTCCTTCATCCAGAGTCCTCCCATGACCCATTTTCTCCCTAACTTTCACATATTAGGGAGAGCATCCGATTTCTTATTTTTGTGGCTGACTAATCTCACTTAGCATAATGTCCTCCAGCTCCATTCATTTCCCTATAAATGATGTAATTGTGTTTTTCTTTATGGCTGAGTAAAATTCCACTGTGTATGTATCCCATATTCTTTATTTTTTGTTGTTCTTTTATTTTATTTATTTTTTAATTTTTTATCGGTGCATTGTAGTTGTACATCTTAATGAGCTAAAAGATGGTGGGACCGACATGTGCACATCACCCAGTTAGCCCTCACCCAATTCCCACCCCATTCCCTCCTTCTCATGCTTGGCTTAGTGATTGACTTTGATACATCTGTTAAAGCACATCATGTGTCCTTATTTTTTAGTTTGAAACAGAGTCTCACTAAATTTAAGAGGGAGGGTCTCGTGAGGTTGCTGAGGCTGGCTGTGAACCTGTGATCCCCTATCTCAGCTTTCCTAGTACTGGATTACAGGACTGCACCACCATGCCCAGGTCAGGGTTTAGATTTGTTTGTTTGTTTGTTTGTTTGTTTGTTTGTTTGTTTGCTTTGGGGGGAGTACTGGGGGTGGAAACCAGGGGCTTTTCAACCTCCAGGATATACATACTCCCAGACCTATTTTATACTTTATTTGAAAACAGGGCCTCACTAAGAAGTTGAGGCTCGCTTCAAAGCTGTGCGATCCTCCTGTCTCGGCCTCCCAAATGCTGGGATTACAAGCGTGCACCACCACGCCCGGCTCCAGATCTAGGTTCTTGTTTGTTTGTTTGTTTGTTTGTTTGTTTGTTTTTTTGTTGGTGGTACTGGGGTTCCTGAAAACCCTTTTACCTCCGAGCTACACTCCCAGACCCATTTTTTGTTTTATACTTTTTATTTGGAAACAGGGTCTCCTAAACCAGCGCGGCTGGCTTTGAACCTGCGCGATCTTCCTGTCTGCCTCCCAAGCTTGGGGATTACAAGTGTGCGCTACCACGCCCGGCCAGATCTAGGTTTTTAAAAGCAAACTATGAGTGGGAAGAGGAAAATTACAGGTCAAAGGAGACTTAAAATACACATTAAAAAAAAAAAAAAAACTATAGCCGGGCATGGTGGCGCATGCTTGTAATCCCAGTACTTGGGAGGCTGAGACAGGAGGATCACGTAGGTTCGAAGCCAGCCTCAGCTACTTAGTGAAGCTCTCAACAACTTAGTGAGACCCTGTTTCCAAATAAAATATAAAATAGGTCTGGGAGTGTAGCCCGGAGGTAGAAAAGCCCCTGGGTTCCATCCCAGTAGCACACACACACACACACACACACACACACACACACACACGCAAAACTATAGTGTAAAGTATTTACATTTGGGTGATAAAGTAATAAAGGTAAGAAAGTAATCACCAGCTGGGCATGGTGACACAGGCCTGTAATCCCAGTACTTGAGAAGCCGAGACAGAAGGATCACAGGTTCACAACCAGCCTCAGCAACCTCATGAGGCCCTCAACAATTTAGTAAGACCCTGTTAAAAAAAAAAAGTCTGAGAGTGTCACTAGACTACCCATAAATTCAATCCCCAGTACCAATAATTGTGTGTGTGTGTGTGTGTGTGTGTGTGTGTGTGTGTGTTGTGTGGTGTTGGGGACTGAGCCCAGGGGCATTCTATCTCCAAGCTATACCCCAGCCTGATTTTTTTATCCTTTTTTTTTTTCAGTACTGGGGATGGAGTCCAGGGACATTGTACCTCTGAGCTATACCACTGAGTTGTGAAGGGCCTCGAGGCTGTCCACAAACCGCAAACCACGAACCCGCGATTCTGCGATCCTCCAGTCTTCACCTCCCGAATGCTCGGATTACAAACTTGCACCGCCACTCCCAGTTAATCCTTTATTTTGAAACAGGGTCTCGCTAAATTGCAGAGAGCCTCACTAAGTAGCTGAGGCTGGCTGCGAGCTCGGATCCTCCGGTCTCAGCCTCCCAAGTACTGGGATTACAAGTGTGCACCACACCTGGCCCAATAAAGTTTTTCAAAGTAATTACTCTATCAGAATTCCATCGTGGGGATTCTATTTAGCAGAGCAGCGCTGGCTGTAATTAGCAGAGGTGACTTGATAACAGGCTTCTAGTATGTGTGGTTGCAAAAATGTTCATGTTAAACACATTCATTAGGTAGTGCATTACTTAATGTGATGTCTGGAGCTTATTATATTACAATTTTTTTTAATTAAATCAAGATTTTAGGCAGGTTTGGTGTTGTATGCCTGTAACCCCAATACTTGGAAGGCTGAAGGAGGATCACAGGATTGAGACCAACCTTAGCATCTTAGCAAGATTCTCAGCAAATTAGTGAAACCCTGTTTCAAAACGAAAGAGATATTTTTAAAGGCTAGGGGTATGGCTTGGTGGTAGAATGGCCCTGGGTTTGGTCTCCAAGACCAGAAGGAAAAAAAAAATCAAAGTTTTAAACAAGATTAACAAATTTGAACTAATTGATAGTATAAAATGCCAAACCAAACAACTACAGAATATATATTTGTATTAAAGGCACGGATCTTTTACAAACATTTACCATTTTGAGGGTTATATAAATTGCAACATATTCCAAAAAATTATAGCTGGACATGGTGGCACACGCCTATAATCCCAGTACTTGGACAAGTGAGACAGGAGGATCGCAGGTTCAAGGACAGTCTTAGCTATGTAATAAGACCTTGCTTCAAAACAAAAAATAAAAAGGACTGAGGGTGTATATCAGCAGTAGAATGCCCACGGGTTCAATCCCTGGTACCAAAAGAAATATAGATAGATAGATAGATAGATAGATAGAGTATATTTTCTGACCACAATGAGATTTTAATCAATAATAAAAGATAACTTAGCTGGGCATGGTGGCACACGCTTGTAATCTTGCATTTGGGAGGCTGAAACAGGAAAATCACAGTTCACAGACAGCCTCAGCTACTTAGTGAGGCCCTTTGCAACTCGGTGAGACCCTGTTTCAAAATGAAGAATAAAAGAATAGGGCTTCGGGTGTAGCTCAGAGGTCAAATGCCCCTGGGTTCCATCCCTAGTAGTGAAAAAAAAAAAAAAAGATAACTATATATTGATTGCAAACTAGTCCAGCCACCATGGAGATCAGTGTGAAGATTCCTTAGAAAACTGGAGATGAATCCAGCATATGATCCGGCCATGTCACTACTGGATATTTTTCCAAAGCAGCTGAAATCAGAGAAGTACAGTAGCATATGCATACCCGTGCTCACAGCAGCACAACTCACAATAGCCAAACTATGAAGCCAAACTGGGTCTCCACCAACAGATGAATGGATTACAAAACTATGGGAAATACACACAATGGAATATACTCAGCAATAAAGAAAAATAAAATTACATCATTGGCAAGAAAATGGAAGGACCTGGAGAACATTATGTTAATATTAGCCAATCATAGAGAGTGAAGGGTCATATGTTTTCTTTAATATGTACAGGACAGGGAGGAATTGGGATACCAGGGGGACTCTAGATGAGGAGGAGAAACCTCAGGGGAGCCAGGAGGAGGTATTAGGGTAGGGATGGGGAAGACTTATGTTCATCAGGATAAATACTACCATAGACTATGTGCATACATGTGAATACATATCAAGGTCAATCCGGGTACTCTGTATTGGGAGGGAGGGAGGGAAATGGGACGGAGGGCACAAGAGCGTGTGTCTGTATGCAGTTGTTAACATGATTCACATTATGATGTGAGACTATAATGCACCAATAAAAACACAAAAAAGAAAAAAGACTATAGCTTTCCATCTCTTTGGAAATTCATTAACTTCCAAATGTGTTGGGTCAAAAACAAAATCACAAAAGAACCTAAAAGTATTTTGAACCAAATAATATATAACGTAAACCTCTAAGCCTGTGGTAGGTATCTAAATCTAAAGAGAGCCTGTGCATACTAGAAAAGGAGAAATACTGAGCGTTATTCATTTAAGCATCCTTCTCTCTCTCTCTCTCTCTCTCTCTCTCTCTCTCTCTCTCTCTCTCTCTCTCTCTCCATAGATAGATAGATAGATAGATAGATGTATATATTTTTTCTTTGTGGTACTGGGGATGGAACCCAGGGGCATTGTACCTCCAAGCTACACCCCCCAGCCCTAATTTTTAGTATTTTTATTTTTTGAAACAGGGTCTTACTGAGTTGCAAAGGGCCTCGCTAAGTAGCTGAGGCTGTCTGCGAACTGCGATACTCTGGTCTCTGCCTCTCCAATGATGGGATTACAAGCGTGTGCCACCACGCCCAGTAAAATATTTTTTTTTAAGAAAGAGGAATTACCCTACCCAAAAACCACAGAAGAAAGAAATAGTAATAATAAAGAGTAAAATCCAGTAAAGCAGAAAGAAAACATAATAGAGGTCAACAATGCCAAAATCTGGTCCTTTTTCAAAAAATTAAATTAATAAGCAAGACTAATTAAGAAAAGGAGTGAAGTCCAAACAACCAATGCCCAGAATGAAAAAAGAAGCCATCAGTACAGATGCTAAGCACAAAGACAGTAAGGGCTATTATGAACCATGGGCATGGAGTTGAAAAATTCTAATAAAAAAATGTTCAAGACCTCAATATTACCAATATTAAAAATTATAAGATGTTAGCTGGGCGTGGTGGCGCATGCTTGTAATCCCAGCATTTGGGAGGCTGAGACAGGAGGATCCCACAGGCTCAAAGACAGCCTCAGCTAAGGCTCTCAGCAACTTAGTGAGACCCTGTTTCCAAATAAAATATAAAATAGGTCTGGGAGTATAGCCTGGAGGTAAAAAGCCCCTGGATTCCACCCCCAAAATAAATAAATAAATAGATAAATAAATAAATAAAGCTGAGTGTGGTTGCGCACACTTGTAATCCCAGTACTTGGGAGGATCACAGGTTCGCAGCCAGCCTCGGCTACTTAGTGTGGTCCTCTGCAATTTAGTGAGTCCCTGTTTCAAAATAAAGAATAAAAAAACAGGGGTCCAGGTATAGAATGCCCCTGTGTTCAATTCCTAGTGTCGCAAAATAAAATTAACTTAAAATTAAAGAGATGCTCTAGGGGTTGAGGGCGTAGTTCAGTGGTAGGGCACTTGTCAGGTATATGCAAGCCCTGGGTTTGATTTCTTACACAAAGAGGGACAGAAAGAGAGAAAGAGAAAAGAGAGGGAGAGAAAGGTCTAAACAAATAAAGGACTATATCATATTCAGAAAGTAGAGCACTCAATATTGTAAAGATGCAAATTCTCCCAAATCTAATCTACAGATTCCATCAAGCCAAATCAAAATCCCATGCCTGCTGGAACAGATGAGCTGATCTTAAATTTGCAAAGAAACCCAAAGGGCCAAGAGCCAAAAGCATCTTGAAGACAACTTGCTCTACCAGACAGCCAGTCTCATTATAAAGTTAAGTAATTAAGATATTCCACTGTTACGCTGGTGACTCAAAGACAGACCAGTGGGAGAGAGATGGCTTGGCGGGAGCACAGGCCCTTAGTTTATGGAAAGGCGGTACTGCAGATCAGTGGGGAGGCGGTGATCATTTCTAGCCAATGAGTCTATAGATAGAGATGTGAAAGAAAGAGAAAAAGAAATATGGCCAGGTGTGGTGGCGCACGCCTGTAATCTCAGCATTTGGGAGGTTGAGACAGAAGGATCACAGGTTCTTGGCCAGCCTCAGCTACTTAGTGAAGCCCTGTTTCAAAATAAAGGATAAAATATTGTGTTGGGCATGTAGCTCAGAGGTAGAAAGCCCCTCCAAGCCCCAGTACCACACACATGCACAAAAATTCCCCATAGCCCTGTGTATAATATAAAGAAATAAAACTATGAAGAAATAAAAAGTGGAAACAATCCAGCCGTGCAACAATGATGAAATAGTTAAATTATGATGTAGTCATAAAATGGGTTTCCATGTAGCATTAAAAGTGAACAAACCGGATTCACTGAAAATGAATGGGCTGCATACAACAACACAGATTAATCTCCAGCCACAGAAAAGTGCCTACAGAGTGATTCCGTTTATTTAATGTGTAAAATGCAAAATGAAACCAAATGCTCTTTCGGGCTACAAACATAGATGATAAAACTAAAAGAAAAGCAGGAGACTGATAGGCGTGGGATGCAGGGAAGCCGTCTCCTCTGGAGGCTGAGGGAGGGGAGGCACGGGCGGGCCGGCAGGGAGCATCAAAGGATGTAACAGGCGCTGTGTCCATTTCTTTGCCCAGGTGATGGCTGTACAGTGTTCATTGTGTTGTAACTCTTCATACCTGGCTTATATTTTATTAATATTCTTTATACATACTCAATATATTTCTTTCCTTCTTTCCTTCCTTCTTTCTTTCTTTCTTTCTCTCTTTCTTTCTTTCTTTCTTTCTTTACTTTGGTGCTGGGGATTGAACCCAGGGACATTCTACCTCCAAGCTACACCCTCAGCCCTTTTTTTTTTTTTTTTTTTTTTTTTTTTTTGCTTTGAAACAGGGACTCACTATGTTGCTAAGGCTGTCCTCAAACCTGCAATCCTCCTGTTTTAGCCTTTCAAATACTGGGATTATAGGCCTGTACCAACATGACCAGCTGTGGGTGTGTGTGTGTGTGTGTGTGTGTGTGTGTGTGTGTGTGTGTGTGTGTTACTAGGGATGGAACTCAGGGGCATTCTACCTCCAAGCTATACCCCCAGCCCTATTTTTTATTCTTTATTTGGAAACAGGGTCTCACTGAGTTGCAAAGAGCCTCTCTAAGTAGCTGAGGCTGTCCACGAACCGTGATCCTCCTATCTCTGCCTCCCAAATACTGGGATTACAAGCGTGCGCCACCACGCCAGGCTTTTAATGTTTTATTTTTAACATATTTGTTCAAAAAGCTGCAAGCGCTGGCTGTGGTGGTGCATGCCTGTAATTTCAGTACCTGGGAGTTTTAGACAGGAGGTTTTCAAGTTTATGTACAGCCTCAGCAATTTTGTGAGACTCAGCAACCTAATGAGACCCTGTTTCAAAACAAAACATAAAAAGGGCCGAAGGTATAGCTTGGAGGTAGCATACTCCTGGGCTCAATCTCTAGTACCACAAAACAAGAAAACCAAAGAGCTGCAAGCATAAAAATGAACCTGGCCTAGCATAACATGTAGATCCTACTCCAGGATTAACGATGATAGTGATTTAGCATTTATTTCTCCTCTACTATATCACACACACATACACACTTGTGTAAATTGCTTGAAATACACACTTGTGTTACACAAGCAAGCAAATGAGCACCCCCCAGACTGAGAGAGCTAACACTATGCAAATTCATATTGAACACCTGTGAAAACTCTCTGGAAACACCAACCACCGTCCAGAGCTGTTCAGGAATGAGGTGGGCATTTTTTGGGGGGGTCAGGAGATTTCAGGATAAGTTCCCATCCAGGGACATGATGCTTATTTATTTATTTATTTATTTATTTATTTATTTGCTGTTTGCAATGCTTTGGGCCCTGTTTTATAATATAGTGAATTGATGAAAATGACTTTGAGTTGGGGAGGTATATATTGGTGAACAGAAATCAGAATTCCTGCAAGCAAACCTACTCATGGCCTGGACAAAGCTCTGTCACCAGTCAAGTGCTATTAGGCCACTTGACACCTGCCTTTCCCCAAAGCTGAGTAGGGAGGGACAGAGGCCCAGGCCAGAGAGCAAAGGAGGAGGAAAAAGACAAGAACCCACAGAAGAATCTGCGAGACCCAACAGGTTGCCTGAGACAGGAGGTTTTCAGGTCCAAGGACAGCCTCAGCAGTGCAGAAAGACTGTTTCCAAAAAAATGAAATGAAATGGGCTAGGAGTGTAGCTCAGAGGTAGAATGTCCCTGGGAAAGAAAGAAGGGGGGGGTATCCAGCCCCAGCAATGTTTCAAGACTGTTTTAAAAAATAAAAATAAAGCCGGGCGTGGTGGCACATGCTGGTAATCCCAGCATTTGGGAGGCTGAGACAGGAGGATCGCAGTTCAAGGACAGCCTTAACTACTTAGTGAAGCCCTTTGCAACTCAGTGAGACCCTGTTTCAAAATAAAGAATTTAAAAAATAGGCTGGGGGTGTTGCTCGGAGATAGAATGCCCCTGGGTTCCATCCCCAGTACTGCAAATAAATAAAAAAATAAATAAAATAAAAATGTCTGGGGGTATAGCTCAGATGTAGACTGTCTCTGGGTTAGAAAGAAAAAAGAAGAAGGAAGGAAGGAAGGAAGGAAGGAAGGAAGGAAGGAATCCAACAGAAGCAGGTGGGGTTATGGTGGTGAACACCTGTAATCTCCGTACTTAGGAGGCTGAGACTGGAGGATCATAAGTTTGAGGATAGCCTCAGTAATTCATTGAGACCCTGTTTTCAAATAAAGAATAAAATGGGGTGGGGTATACCTTGGAGAAAGAATGTCCCTGAGTTTAATCCCAGGACCAAAAGAAGGAGGAGGAGGAGGAGGAGGAGGAGGGAACTTCTAACCACCCTGAGCTCCTGTAGGTGCCAAGATGATCCTGTGGCCTTTAAGTAAGGAGGCTGCCAAGAATTTTATGTCTCTAGCAGGTATAAGCACTCCAATAAAAATTAAATTTAGCCCCAAATCATGGCCCAGCGTAGCAGTGTCTGAGTGCATTGACGGTCCAGCAGCCTGCTCGCCCGACCTCCGCTCACACAGGCTGATGTGTCCAGCTGTAATGCTGCTTGTGCCATGTGAGCGGCCATGCCTGGAAGCAGGGGAGGACAGGGTTATGTTCAGGTAGAAAGCACCAAGAGCCAGGAGTAGTGACACAGCTGTAATCCCTGTACTTGGGAGGCTGAGTCAGGAGGATCGCAGGTTCAAGGACAGTCTCAGAAAGTAGTGAGATTCTCATCCACCTGTTTCAAAATAAGAAACAAAATAAAATCAGGTTGGGGGTGTAGCTTAAAGGTAGAATGCTCCTGGGCTCAATCCCCACTACCCCAAAAAAAGAGAGAGAAAGAGAGAGAAAGGAAGGAAGGAAGGATGGATGGATGGAGGATCTAAGCTGGAGAGAAATCCACTCACGTGACAGCTCCTCACCTCCTTAGCTGGCACCAGCTGTGTTTACTAAAAGCTCACCTCTTGGCATCTTTTCTTTTTCCATTTTCTCTAATTGGAATACAATTAATTAATCTATTTAATTGGGGGGGATTGGGATTGAACGCAGGAGCATTCTCTGAACGATACTATTACCCCAGCCTTATTTTTAAGATTATTTATTTATTTATCTATTTGCAGGACTAGGACATTCTACCTCCAAGCTGCACGCCTAGCCCTATCTTTTATTTGAAAATGGTTTCACTCAGTTGCAGAGTCTCACTACGTAGCTAAGGCTGGCCACGGACCTGTGATCTTCCCATACCAGCCTTCCAAATACGGGGATTACAAGCGTGTGCCACCACGCCTGGCTGTTTTATTTTATTATTTTATTTTATTTGAAACGAGTCCTCACTAAGTTGCTGTGGCTGTTTACAAACCTGCGATCTTCCTGTCTCAACCTCCCCAGCTCGGGGATCACGAGTGTGCACCAACCACCATGCCGGCTGGGGAATCCAGTGGAGACTGTGTGGTTTGCCGACAAGCAAACGCTGGGGCCTCTGCGGGCTTCTGCTTCAGGATCTCTGCAGGGGGTCTGAGTTGACTCCTGCTAAGTTGTGGAGAGAGCGGAGCAAAGTCAGGTCCAGACAACACTTTGTGAACTTTAAAGGGCGGTACATTCTTAGTTCTTGTTCTTTGGGTAGCTTCTGACAGCCCCCTAGAAAAACTTTGGCAAACAAATGAAGGGGGCAGCTCCCTGGGCAAAGGGAAGGTTTAGCCTAGGAAGCTTCTCTCCGGTGTTTCAAAAGAAACATTATATTTTCCCCTTGGTTTGTGGGAATATAACTAGATCTTTTCTATCAAAGGACTAGCTTAATTTAGGCTCCATTTTGTAGACTCGACATTGTGTAACTTTGTGTGTGCGTGTATTTTTTGTAACAATAGATAACACTTTCTGGAAGTGTGAGTGCCAGCCCCCTCTCCCACATCCCCTCAGCCAATAGTGTAAAGACTGGGAGGCCATGCTCCACCCATAGGCCCTGGGCACAGAAACCCCGCTGGAAAGAAAACAACCAGCAGTTTTCTGCCATGTTCTTCTTCCCTGCCTAACTTTATTGGTGGGAGGATCCCTTTTTGGAAAAAGTAAAATTCACCTTCCTGAGCCACTTTTAAATAGTGTCTTTTCTTCTTTCTTCCTTCCTTTTTATTTTATTTATTTATTTATTTATTGGTACTGGGGATGGAACCCCAGGAGCATTCTATCTCTGAGCTACACCCCCAGCCCTATTTTTTATTTTGAAACAGGGTCTTATTGAATTGCAAAGGGCCTCACTAAGTAGCTGAAGCTGTCCTCAAACCAGGATCCTCCTGTCTCAGCCTCCCGAATACTGGGATTACAAGCGTGCGCCACCACACCCGGGTGAATATGTATCTTTTCTTAGGACACTATGGAAATTTATTTCTAACGGTGATGAGCCTGGTTTCCCCGAGCTGCCTGCGTGGCAGGAGTAGACGGCAGTGGTGCGCACACAGTGGCAGGTTTGGGGTGGGCTGAATCGGTTCCCAGACCACCTGCCCTGTGTCCCTGGACAAGTCACTCAGCAGCGGCCTCGGAGGCCTCCCACTTCTCACCAGTGCAACAGGGAAATGATAATCCCCTCCTCGCCGGGTTGCTGGGGGTGGATTAATTCACCAAAGCATCTAACAATGCCTGGTGACTCCAAGAAGTCTTCAAAAAGTATTAGTTGGCCGGGCATGGTGGCGCACGCTTGTAATCCCCGTGCTTGGGAGGCAGGGACAGGAGGATCGCGCAGGTTCGAAGCCAGCCTCGTGCGCTGGCTTAGGAGACCCTGTTTCCAAATTTAAAAAGTATAAAAAATAGGTCTGGGAGTGTAGCCCGGAAGTAGAAGGGCTTCCAGGAACCCCAGTACCACCAAAAAAAAAAAAAAAGTATTAGTTGTTACACTCAAGGAGGGGGAAAGAAGTCAAACTTTCCTCAGAGAGGTGGGAAGCCTCATGGAGGTCTCCCTGTCAGCTTTGGAGCCAGAAAAGGATTTAACGTAGCCAATGGCTCCCCTGGACTGAGAAAGATCCAGCAAGCGGCTGTCGGCCCACGCCTCAAGCTCCAGAGGAGCAGACTTCAGCCGGTGTGCCGTGTTAAACTCACATTGGCAAGCCAGCGAGTCTTGTCCCAAAGGCTACCTGTGAGTGACATCACTCACCCACGTGGCCCACTGCCGGCTCTGGAGCCAATGGGGAAACCACAAGTTGACCAGGGAGGTTCCTGCTTGCAGTCCTGCGCTCCCTGTCCACACTGGGACATTATTCCAAGCCTCCCTCAGCATCTTATGAAGTGTGAGGTCACCCCAACCCCAACCACGGCCACCCACCCCCAGCATGATTCAGGGTTCTCCCTTATTTATGGGGGACCAGGAGTTCCCTTCAGAATGTCACCTGATCCTCAGTGACAAATGGCCCCTGCTTTGCCCGATATCTTCACAGAGGTTGTATTTTTGCGCCTCGAGGGTCTGCACTCCAGGGACATCTGTGGCAAGGAGCTATCAAAACACCTGACAAAGAAGTGAGTGACCCTCCCAGGCCCTGCAGGGTCAGTGCTAGGGTGCCTCGGCCAGAAGGTCTGTCCCCTGGCAAGGACGCATTAACCCAACCGCTCACAAAAAAATAACCAGCCTGTTGGACCACGGGAGCTCATGGGCTTTGCTCAGAAAACAACTGAATTAGCCAGGTGTGGAGGTACATGCCTGTAATCCAGTACTTGGGAGGCTGAGACAAGAGGATTGCAGGTTCAAGTTCAAGGCCAGTCTCAGCAATTTAGGAGGACCCTCAGCAACTTAGTGAGACCCTGTCTGAAAATATAAAATAAAATAGGGTTAAGGGTGTAGTTCAGAGGTAGGATGCCCCTGGGTTCAATCCCCAGTAGAAAAAGAAAACAACTAGATTGTTTTATAATTCCTCCCCATCCTGTGCCCATTGATACCTGCCCTTCAGAGCTGGCTCTGACCCCACCCATAAGTGAACCTCCTGCAGGTTCTGTGTTTCTCCTGCTCACTACCAGTTTTTAAAAGACTGGTAATTTTTAAAGTTACTGATAACCTCCTCTTCCACATTCATTGTGGAAATTTTAAACCATGACCAGAAAAAAAGACAGTGGTATAATGAAACCTGAAGTAACTAATCATGGATATGTTCATTTTATCCACAACACACACACACACACACACACACACACACACACACACACACACACATTGTATTAGCTAGATTAGTTTAAAGCAAATACTAACTCTTTTTAGAAACAAAAATGCCCCCTAGTTCAGTAACAAGTAAATCCAGCCCAGCAGAATAATCTAGAACTCCAACTTCTCAAATTCAAATTTACTGTGTCTGGCCGGGCATGGTGGCACATGCTTGTAATCCCCGTGCTTGGGAGGCAGAGACAGGAGGATCACGCTGGTTCGGAGCCAGCCTCGCTGGCTTAAGAGACCCTGTTTCCACATAAAAAAAAAAAAGTTAAAAAAAATAGGTCTGGGAGTGTAGCCCATGGGAGTGTAGCCTGAAGGTAGAAGGGCTTCCAGGAACCCCAGTACCACCAAAAAAAAAAAAAAAAATTTACTGTGTCTTGAATGGTAGTATACATCTATAATTCTAGCACTTGGGAGGCTGAGAACTTGGGAGACAGGAGGATTGCATGTTCAAGGCCAGCCTCAACAACTTATCAACTGAGACCTCTAGCAACTTAGACCTTGTTTCAAAAGAAACAATAAAAAGGGCTGGCGGGAGGCCTGGCCCAGAGCCTGCCACATGGCGAGGCCAGGTCTGGAGCCAGCGAGGCTGGGCCCCGAGCCTGCCACATGGCAGGCCTGGAACTGGGGTCTGCTCCGCAGCAAAGGGGCAGTGGGTTTCTTCAGCTGTGTGACCAGGAAGCATAGAAGCTGCCACTGCCTCACCTAATCTCTCAGCAGATTTCCAGATGCAAGTGACCTCTATTAAAAAAAATGGTTGTGAGTGGATCATCCTGTCAAAGTTACTCACCTTCTGGCTTTCAGGTTTTCAGTAAGTGGGAATAAGTGTGGAGAAATAGAAGCTCTAATACATTGTTGGTGGGATTGCAAGTTGGTGCAACCACTTTGGAGAAGAGTATAGAAGATCCTCAGAAGAAGGAAAATGAACTTACCATATGATCCAGCAATACCACCTCTGGGTATCTACCAAAAAGAATGAAAACCAAAATACCAAACTAATGCATGAACAACCATGTTCATAGCTGCACAGTTCATCATTGCCAAACTGTGGAACCAGCCAAGATGTCCTTCAACGAATGAGTGGATTTCAAAACTATGGGATATGAACACAATGGAATTTTGCCCAGCCATAAGGAAGAACAAAATTATGGCATTTACAGTGAAATGTCACAAAAAAAAGAAATCATATGTTTTTCTTAATGTGCAAAATATTAGGGAGAAATGGGTAACAGGAGGAACTCTAGATGAAGAAGGGGCCCTATAGAGGAGCAATGAAGGTGACATAGCTGAGGGGATAAGAGGGAGGATAAGGGAAACTCTTTAAAGCACAAGATGTACTTAAACATATCAAAGTCAATCAGGAAGCCAAGCATGGGTGGGTGGGAGGGGAGAGAAGGGGTTAGAGATTGGGTAGGGGCTGATTGGGTGATATGTGCATGTATATCTCCACAAGTTTTGTATCCCATTGAGATGTATGACTACAATGCACCAATAAAAAATTTATATAAAAAAGGGTTGGCGGTATATCTTAGAGGTAGAATGCCCTTGTGTTCAATCACCAGTACCAAAAAATAAAATAAAATAAAACGATATCGTACACTCTGACCCAGGGCTGCAGCTTCTAGGAGCCTGGCTTTCTAAAGGGGCCGGGGTGAGCGACTTCTCTGTGCCTCTCCTCTAGTGTCTTCTCCTCCCGCTCAGAGCTGCAGTTGGCTGCTCCGGGGCTGGCAGAGTTGGAACCAAGGCTGGGAGAGGAGCCCCCGCTGGCTCTGCATCCCCCTCCCTACAGGTCTGCCTACGCTGAGCTGCCCCCAAGCTGGTGGACAGGCGGTGATACAGCTGCTCTCTGGTGGCCTGGCTTGGGCACAGTGCGGTGTGTACAAATATATTGATAATATATTTACATGTTGCACTAAATAAAATGTGTTATGAAAACTTACTTCACCTATTTTTTTTGTGTGTGGTACTGGGGACTGAACTCGGGGGCATTCTACCTCTGAGCTACATGTCCAGCCCTGTTTTTTATGCTTTATTTATTTCTTTATTTATTTTGGTGGTACTAGGGGTGGAACCCAGAGGCTTTCTACCTCCGGGCTATACTCCCAGACCTTTTTTATATTTTATTTGGAAACAGGGTCTCACTAAGTTGCTGAGAGCCCCGCTAAGTAGCTGAGGCTGGCTTCGAACCCATGTGATCCTCCTGTCTCAGCCTCCCAAATGCGGGGATTACAAGCGTGTGCCACCATGCCCGGCTTATGCTTTATTTTGAAACAAGTTGCAGAAGACCTCACTAAGTAGCTGAGGCTGTCAGCAAACCTGCAATCCTCCTGTCTCAGCCTCCCAAGTACTGGTTACAAGCATGCACCACCATGCCTGGCCACCTATTTCTTTTTAACTTTCTAATGTAACTACTAGAAAACTTAAATTACACCTGAGACTCACATCACCTTTCTGTTGGACACTATGACCCTTGAGACCCAGCTAAATAGTTAAGATTGTTACATTTTTATGCCATGTTAAAAAAAAAAAACTCCCTTCTCTCACTTCCCCCCTCAAAAAAATTGATCCTACAGCCCAGTAGGGTTTCATTTATATGAATGTCTAGTTGGACCCTTAATGTTACAGTATGAAACTGAGGTCCAGAGAGGAGTGGGCACCCAGTTTGCAGTCACCCCTGTGTTACTACACAACATGTAAGCTTTATTTTTCTGTTTTTCTTTTTTCCTTTTTTCTTTTCTTTTCTTTTCTTTTCTTTTTTTTTTTAGTACTGAGGATTAAACCCAGGGGCATTCTACCTCAGAGCTACACCCCTAGCCCTATTTTTTTATTCTTTATTTTGAAACAGGTCTCACTGGCCATGAACCTGCAGTCTTCCTGTCTCAGCCTCTCAAACCGGCATATTTTTTTCTTCTTGGTCCTGTGGATTGAATCTCAGGGGCATTCTACCTCCAAGCTCCACCCCAAGCCCTTATTTATTTATTTATTTATTTATTTATTTATTTATTTACGGTACTGGGAATAGAACCCAGAGTCATTCGACCTCTGAGCTACAGTCCCAACGCTATTTTTTATTCTTTATTTTTGAAACAGGGTCTCACTGAGTTGCAAAGGGCCTCACTTAGTAGCTGAGGCTGCCCATGAACCACGATCCAAGCGTGCGCCACCATGCTTGGCTTTTATTTTTTTGTTTTGAAACAGTGTCTCGCTAGGTGGCTTAGAGTCTCACTACTGTTGAGGCTGGCCTTGAACCTGCGATCCTCTTCTCTCAGCTCCCAAGTACTAGGATTGCAGACATAAGCCACCATGCCCAGCCACATATACTATTTTAAGCTGCTCCTGAGAAACACAGAGAAAGATGGGTGCCAATCCTCCAGGAAATTCCTCCATATCTAGGCCTCAAAACAAACCATTTCTGTGTCCTGGGGCTGTGGGACAGTGGAGACACGGTGAGGGCAGCTTGCCTACTAAAACAGCTGGTCGGAAGCCAGAGGGCTGTACTTGCCCCAAGAGGTCTTCCTCTGGGGTCAACCAACTGGCAGCCCGAGGCCTCAGTCTGGCCCTCAAACCTGTTTGGATTGGCTCTCAGGGTTTGATAATGTTTTGAATCATTTGCCAACATTTAAACATTGGGAAACATCAATGAAATTTCGGGTTTCCGGTTTTCCTTGAAATATCAGATCTGGTGGCACGAGGCTTGTTTTCCTGCCTGGCAGCAGCCCGCTGGCCTGTCCAGCTGCTGTGAGGGCTGTGTGCCAAGCCCAGCGCCCAGGCCAGCACAGCCTCTGCCCCCGCGGAGGCCCAGCGGGCAGTGCACAGCTGTAATCAACCTGGTCTCCAGTGCTCCCTGGAGTGGAAGCTTAAGGCTTTAAGTGTTTTCCACCGACGTCCCTAGCTAGCTCCAAAGAGCGTTACATTTCAAGAAATGAAGTTTGTAGCCAGGCGTGGCGGCGCACCCTCGTAACCCCAGTACTTGAGAGGCAGAGACGGGAGGATCACGGTTCGCAGACAGCCTCAGCTACGTAGTGAGGCCCTTTGCGACTCAGTGAGACCCTGCTTCAAAATAAAGAATAAAAATAGGGCTGGAAGTGTTGCTCAGAGGTAGAATGCCCCTGGGTTTTATCCCCAGTACCATTTTTTAAAATGTAGTTTGTTGTTGTTGTTGTTGTTGTTGTTTATAATCCAGCTGCTTCTCCTCTTGGCTCCTGCAGGCACCAGTTTGTTATTTTCGTCTAATTTTTTTCCACTGCACCCAGTGGCATAAAGGGAAGGCAGCCACTTCACCCATCTTCCTTCTTCCTTCCTTCCTTCCTTTCTTTCTTTCTTTCTTTCTTTCTTTCTTTCTTTCTCTCTTTCTTGTGTGTGTGTGCGTGCGTGTGTGTGTGTGTGTGTGTGTGTGTGTGTGTGTGTTACTAGGGGTGAGACCCAGGGGCTTTTCTACCTCTGGGTTTTACTCCCAGAACTATTTTTATATTTTATTTGGAAACAGGGTCTCACTAAGTCGCTGAGAGCCTTACTAAGTAGCTGAGGCTGGCTTTGAACCTGTGCAATCCTCCTGTCTCAGCCTCCCAAGCGCTGGGATTGCAAGCTTGCGCCACCACGCCCGCTCCATTTCACCCATTTTCTAACGAGGAGAATGAGGTGCGGAGAAACAGTCACCCACACTGCACGCAGAGCTGGGTGAGCGGGCGCCAGGCTGAGGGTTTCCCCCGGCCGGGGGCTTCCTAAGTCATTCGGATTCTCCCAGCCAGGGCTCCAAGTGCTTCTGCCCCAAAGTCAGCTAATGCACCTCCAGGGGCAACCCCGGGGCAGGCCGATCCAAGGCCTCTTCCAGGAGCCAAATAGCATGCAAGAGAAAAGGGCCTGGCTGAAGGTAAACTGAGGACAAGAACTCCCGAGAGCAGTGCCTCTGGCGAAACTTCCCGCTGGGCATGTCTCCTCCCTTTTTCCCTGCCTCTGGTGCAATCCCAGCCTCAGGGCCTGGAGTTCAGTCTCCAGAGGCTGCAGCTTTCAGAACAGGCCTGTCCTGAGGCCTCACCCCCCAGCTGAAACGGGGCAGCCCCCAAAGCATCCGTCCACCCCAGGAAGAGCTCTTAATTGTCCCAGGAAACCTAGGGATGGGCTCTTGTATCCAACTGAGTGGCCAGGACCTGGCAGGGCACCGACTCTCCGTAGGGACAGGGGAGGCTGTGCGCCCCGAGGGCAGCTAGAGGGCGGGTTTCTGCGACCCAGACCTCTGGAGTGGGACAGAGATTGAGCGCGCGGGGCAGGCCTCTGCCCAGGGAGGCTGACTCCTCCGACCGCTCGCATCATCTCTGGGCACCAGATAGCCCTGCGTGGTCACTGTCCAGGGCCGAGACTCTTGTGGACTTAAAACAGTCGTTGGGGGCTGTCCCCCAGACGTGTGGTGACATCTGGGTCGGGGTCGGTCATCTGCAGGTCCTGGCAGGGAGCTGCGGGGCGGCCTGGGCGCTGCCCGCCCTGAGCTGGGCTTTTTCTGGATGCCGGGGCCTGAGCCATGTCCATCATGAAATAATAATAATAATTATTATTATTATTATTATTATTATTATTATTTGTCGGTACTAGGGGTTGAACTCAGGGGCATTCTACCTCTGAGTTACACCTCCAGCCATATATATATACATACACACATATACACCTATACAGAGAGAGAGAGAGAGAGAGAGAGAGAGAGAGAGAGAGAGAGAGAGAGTCTGGTGATGAAACCCAGGGGCATTCGACCTCCAAGCTACACCCCCTGCCCTATTTTGTATATTTTATTTTGAAACAGAGTCTCACTCAGTTGCAGAGGGCTTAAGTACCTGAGGCTGGCCGGGAACCGCGAGCCTCCTCTCTCAGCCTCCAGAATGCTAGGATTACAAGCGTGCACCACCACCCCCAACTTCCAGACCTATTTTTAATCCTTTATTTTGAAACAGTGTCTAAGTTGCAGAGGCCTCACTAAGTAGCTGACGTTGGCCAGGAAACTGTAAATCTGCAATCCTCCAGTCTCAGTTTCCCAAGTACTGGGATTACAGCTTGTAATCAGGACCAGGCTCCATCAGAAGATGGAGACACAGGAGGCGCGGTGGAGGACCCGCTTTCCAGCGCCCGCGCCCTTCGCGAGGCAATGGCGACACCCAGTGGTGGCTGCAGGAACGCCGGAAGGGGCCTAGTGAGCACCGAGCTGGTGCTGCCAGCCTTGTTCTCTCCTCTCTCCCCTCCCTGGGAGCTCGGCTTCCTTTCTCAGCGCTGCCCGCCCGGCTTCCTCCCCTCTAGGAGGCAAACCCTGTCCAGAGGAGGCCATCGGGTTCCTTCCCAGGCTCTCACTGTGCAGGCAGGTCTCAGGTGGGCCTGGATGCCAAGATCCACCACTATCTGCATCTTCAGCTCCAACCTCTGCTGAGACACCCGGTTACCTGCTGCTTCTCCCAAGAAACACCGCTCCTGCGCGCCTTCTCTCTGGCTTCCCAGGGCCAGCTCTGAGGCGAAAAGAGCCTCCCAGGGAACCGAGGTGACCTAAAACTGGCTGCCTGCTGAGACGGGATCAAGAGGAGCCCTGCAATTCTCAGAGCCCAGGACACACTGGAGTCTGGAGGAGGCCACTACGCCCCCAAAACAGGCCCCTCCTGTGAAGTGCATGATCAGGCCGGCCCCTTTCAAAGATGAGGGACATCCCAGCACCTTTGAAGTACCCATTAAGTGTCTCCTAAGGATGGGAGAGCTGTGCTTTATGTAAGTCTTCCTGGATATCAGGCCCATGGGTAGGAACTTTACATACATTTTTTTTCTCACACCAAACCTGCATAGACACGTGTGCTACGGCACCTGGCACCTAACCTAAAATGGCCAATGTCCCCATAAGTGGCTGAAGGTCCCACCAGAATGTGAGCTCAGGCAGAGGAGCACCAAGACCCTCTAGCCAGGGCGTGTGCGTCTTCAGGTGCCTGCCAGCTCCGGAGCTGGGTAAGCGTGCAGGATTGCTGCTGTGGCTGGTTTCAACCCTGGGTGCGATGGTTTTCACCTTCGCTTCTCCTCCTGTCAGAGTAGCCCTTTGCTCCTCAATGTGTCCAGGACCCAAGGAGGGGACAACACAGTCCTTCTGCCCTAGCCCTGCCCTGGGTGTTCCAGAGACTGGCCCTGAATGACCAGTGTGCGCTTTGGCCTTGGCTTCCCAGCCTGAGGCTCTGCATTCTCACTGGGTCCCCTGACAGATGCTGGCCTGGCGGATACTAACTCCTCAGATACACAAGCCTGTCCAGTCAGCCACATTCTGGTCCTCTTGTGCAGCAGCATCTTGCTCAGCCAGAGTTGCCTGAGGCCCAAAGTCTCAGCCGGCACACACTTTCCCTTTGAACAATGGATGGATGAGTGGGTGGATGGATGGAAGGATGGATGGATGGATGGGTAGGTGGGTGGGTGAATGGATGGATGGATGGATGGATGGATGGATGGATGGATGGATGGATAGGTGGATGGATGGGTGGATGGGTGGGTGGATGGATGGATAGGTGGATGGGTGGGTGGATGGATGGATGGATGGATGGGTGAGTAGATGTATGGATGGGTGGGTGGGTGGATGGATAGGTGGATGGGTGGGTGGATGAATGGGTGGATGGGTAGATGGACTTTGGGTTAATTGTTCAGAGCTCCTATAAAGTATCACAAAGGAAGTAGCCTAAACAATGGAAATCTATTCTCTCACACCTCAGAGGCCAGAAGTCCAGCTCGCTGTGCCACCTGTGGGGGATCCCTCCCTGCCTCTTCCTGGGCGGCCAGTGGTGGTGGCCCACCTCTGGAATCCTCAGCTTGTAGTGGAAGCTCTCTCCAATCCACCGCGGTCTTCATAGGTACTCTCCACCCGTCAGTCTGCGCCTTGTTCCTCTTCTTCTCAGGACACCAGTCTTACTGTATTGGGGCCCATCCCAGGAACCTCATCCCAGCTTGATTACATCTGCAAAGATTTTAGTCCCAGATAATGTCACATTCACAGGTACCAGGAGATAGAACATCAACCTATCTTTTTAGGGGACACACTTCAACCCATAACAATTATGAAGGGCAATTTACTCGAGGGCCAATTTTCAATTAAAAGAAAGGTCGGCAGTGTTTACGGTGCTTCACGCTGCGGAGAGGTGTTCGTCTCTCCTGTGACTCTTCCCCGCTTTATTGGTCCATCAGCGATGCTTTGTGGCCACCATAATCACCGTGTTGACTCCAGTGTAAGTGCCTGTGTTCCTCTTTCATATTAGGTGTTAAAATGGAATATTAACTTGGAATATAGCCTCTCCCTCGTGGGCAGGGACCAGAACATTCTAATGTCAAAATAAGTCAAGCTAACTTACACTTTCACTGAGGTCCACAGTCCTCAGCCTGTCCCTTAAGCTTTGTCTCAGTCCAGCCCCAGCTTGTTTTTTTTTTTCCTAATGCTCCTCTATTTTCAAACTCCTGGGTTCTGGGCATTGGCAGCTTGCCCTTCCCTGCAACGTTCCTCCGGCTTTCAACCCCTAAGCCTCTGCCATGTCCTTCTTGAAAGCCCTTTCCATATCCAAAAACTTAATTTTTTTTTTCGTAAAGGGGATAGAACCCAGGGGCATTCTACCTCCAAGCTACACCCCCAGCCCTATTTTTTATTCTTTATTTTGAAACAGGGTCTCCCTGAGTTGCAAAGGACCTAAGTAGCTGTGGCTGTCCTCGAACCATGATCCTCTTGACTCAGCCTCCCAAATGCTGGAATTATAAGCACATGCCACCACGCCCGGCTCCATATCCAGAGTCTCCTGTTGAAATTCTCCCCAATCTTCAAAGCCCAAGTTCAAGGGCCATCTCCTCCAGGAAGCCTCCCGTAATCTTCCAGCTTCACCCTCAGAATGTAAGGCGAAATAACCAAGGATGCTGGGCTGGGAGTGTTTCCTTGGAAGAGGGACCAGTTCTGGTGGTCACATGCGCCAAGCTTCCCTCAGTCACCAAATGAGCTCCTGTGGAAGTTATACCTGTCTTTTTGGCGCCTCTCTCTCTCTCTCTCTCTCTCTCTCTCTCTCTCTCTCTCTCTCTCTCTCTGTCACACACACACACACACACACACACACACACACACACACACACACACTTCTGTGCCTGGCACAAGCAGTGCTCAAACATTAGCCCCTGTCTGCTAAGACCTCTCTTTTGCCCTCCTTTCGGGGCTGTGGAAGGCAGGCAGGATTCTCAAATAGCCCCCAGGATTTCCCGTGTCCTAGGCATACGTGCCCTAAGTAGTCCCAGGACTATGACAGCTACGTTGTATGGCACAGTTGACCTGACAGTAGGGAGGTGGCCTGCGTGGACCTGACTCCCCAAGCCTCCAAATGCAGCTGACCACAGAGGGAAGCCGAGAGCCAGAGCAAGCAGGCGGGAGGGAGAGAACGAGACAGACAGACAGACAGAGACAGAGACAGAGAGACAGAGACCATGCAGTGGCTCAGACAGAGGGAGCCACTTGGCAAGGATCCTAGAGTGCCCTCTAGAGGCGAACAACTAACAGGATCAGCCATTAAAACGTGTACAGACCAGTGAAAGCCCAGAAACAGACCCAAATGCATAATGGGATTTAATTTACAATACCTCAATCAACAGGATATGCCAGGCATGGTGGCTTCTGCCTGTAGTCCCAGTACTTGGGAGGCTGAGATAGGAGGATGCAAGTTCGAAGTCATCCTCAGCGAGTAGTGAGACTCATCAACCTCCCAAGGCCCGGTTTCACAATAAAAATATAATAGGGCTGAGGGTGCAGCTCAGAGGTAGACTGTCCCTGCACTCAACCCCCAGGACTACAATAAACAAAACAAATAAATAAACAAATAACAGAAAGAGCTGAGGTTTTACCTTGGGGGTTGAATGCCCCAGGGTTCAGTTTCCAGTACGGAAAGAAAAGGAGGCTGTGAAGAGCCTTGCAGGCTGCTTTATGGCCAAAGTGAGCTTCTCCGGGAGGGTTCCCTCCTCTGGGGACTCCAGAGGGGACAGCAGCCACCACATGTGGCCCCGACCCTGCCCTCTCTTGGGCCTCCAAGATCTGAGCTACACTTGTTTTCTGTGGCCCCTTTACAAGTTTTCCTAACACAAATGTTTCCCCAAGCCCAGCAGCTCTGGGTACCAGAACCCACAGGACGTTTGCAAAGGTTGTTACCATCATATCCATTCTAGTTCTGAAGGTGGAGGACAGGTTTATGGGCCACTCTTTATTACACTTTGTATCTTACATATTACGTTGACTTTTATTGGTCAGGTATGACATGGTATTGTTTTAATTTAATTAGAAGTTTTATTGCCATAAACTAAAGCCAAGGAGAATTTTGCAAGCGATAAAGAATCTGAAAATCACACTATCCATCTGCACTGAGCCGTCCAAGTTTCCCAGGGCTCCCTGAGGGGCTCCCCACTGCCTTGGCTCCGCTCTGGGGACAGGCTGGGCTGGATGCCTCAAGAGGCCACTCTGATGCCTCCTGGTGTTGATGCCAGCTGGCCCTGCTGCCAGGACTGGTGGGTTGATTCGGCCCTGGATAGGACCCCTGCTTCCAGGCCCATGAGGTAGAAACCCGTGGAGGGGCTTGGCCACCATACCTGATTTAAATCCCTCTCAGTACCTTCTGTGAATTTCTGTTTTTACCAATGTCCATTTCTCTAGGTTTCCACTGGCAACTCACAAAGATGTCGTGGCCTCTGCTGCTTCCTTTCTTCACCTTGTAGTCCCAAGGAAGAAATCCTGAAGGGTCCGATCGCTGATGGATGACAACTATGAGTCAGCCTCGAGACTGTGAGGCCTCTGCTACCAGCAGTAAGACAGAGGCCACGCCGGGAAAGGAAAGGGACAAACCCGAAAGGTCAGCGGAGAGGACTGATTGTAAAGAAGGAATTGTTCATTCTGTGGCTAAGTCTGGAGCTTAAACCAAAGCTCCAAGAAAACCAAGCAAATGAAATTATTGCTGCAATTAACTTCAAGAAAAAGGGGAGAAAAACGTTTGTATGAGAAAGAAAGTGTACACCAAGTGGCTCAGCTGTGAATATTTAATCAAAACTTGTGGTTTAAGCCGGGTGTGGTGGTGCACACCTATAATCCCAGTCCTTGGGAGGCTAAGACAGGAGGATTGCAGGTTTGCAGCCAGCCTCAGCAACCTAGTGAGGCCCTCCGCAACTTAGCGAGACCCTGTTTTAAAATAAAAAATAAAATAGGGCTGCTGGTATAACTCAGAGGTAGAATGCCTCTGGGTTCAATCACCAGTAACACATACACACACACACACACACACACACACATACACACACGCGCGCACACACACACACACACACACACACACAGTATTTATTTATTTATTTATTTATTTATTTATTTATTTATGCAGCATTGGAGATGGAACCCAGAGTACTCTTATCTCCAATCGACACTCACCCCCAGCCCTATTTTTTTTTTCTTTATGGTACTGGCAGGGAGGGGGGGGACCCAAAGGCCTTCTACCTCCAGGCTATACTCCCAGACCTATTTTATATTTTATTTGGAAACATGGTCTAACTAAGTTGCTGAGAGCCTAAGTAGCTGAGGCTAGCTTCAAACCAGTGTGATCCTCCTGTCTCGGCCTCCCAAGCGTGGGGATTACAAGCATGTGCCACCATGCCCAGCCTATTTATTTATTTATTCGTTTATTTATTTATTTATTTTTGCAGGTCTGGGGATGGAACCCAGGGACATTTGACCTCCAAGCTACACCCCTGCCCTATTTTTTATTCCTTATTTTGAAACCGGGTCTCACTGAGTTGCAGACGGCCTCACTAAGTAGCTGAGGCTGTCTGCAAACCGCGATCCTCTGGTTTCAGCCTCCCAAATGCTGGGATTACAAGTGTGCACCACTACGCCTGGCTTTTATTCTTTATTTTGAAACAGGGTCTCACTGACTTACAAAGGGCCTCACTCAAGTAGCTGAGGCTGTCCGCAAACTGCGATCCTCCTGTCTCAGCCTCCTGAGTGCTGGGATTACAAATGTACGCCACCATGCCCGGCTCACAGTTATGATGATTTTCTTCCACCAAAGAATATATACTAATGGTGGTAGTGGTGGCGGTGATAGAATTAAGTCCATATATTCCAAAGAAGGGAGTCAGTGTGTACCTAAATTTAAGAAAAGAAAGAAATGGTGACGTCTGTGGGCTATTTAGGAAGACAGAGGTAAGCCAGATAAATCAACTAAGAAACCAGCATGGTAGAAAGGAGTTGATGTAGGAAGCTTTTGCTATTCTCTCTCTCTCTCTCTCTCTCTCTCTCTCTCTCTCTCTCTCTCTCTCTCTCTCTCTCATAGGCCTCGACTTCTTTTATTTCTTTTTTGCTTTTCAGTACTGGGGTTTGAACTCAGGGGGTGTTCTACCTCCGAGCTATGCCCCCAGCCCTATTTGTATTCTTTATTTTGCAACATGGTCTCTAATATGCTGAGAGCCTCACTAAATTGCTGAGGCAGGCCACGAACCTGCAATCCTCCTGTCTCAGCCTCCCAAGTTGCTGGGGTTACAAACACGTGCCACCTCGACTTCTTAAAAAACTTCTTACTTTGAGATAACCATAGATTCACAAGCATTTCTAAGAAATGATAGAGAAATCCCACACACCTTTCCTCAGTTTCCCCCAAAGTACTACCTTGCTAAACAACAGTACAATACTGGACCCGCGTGACCCACAGTAATACAGTTAACAAATGCGTTTCCATCCCTAGGAGGGTCTCCCCTTGGTCACACCCACTTGTCTCCTATCCCGGTCCCTCCTAATCTGTTCTCTACTTCTGCAATTCTGTCATTTCAAGAGTGTTCTACAGATAAAGGAACTTACAATCTTTGGAGGTTGGCTTTGTCTCACTCAGCATCCCTCTCTGAATCTGACTCGGCGGGGCTGGTGCTCCATGTGTTCAGACTTTCTTCCTGGGGTTGCGGGTGTTTCTCAGTAGTAGAGTGTGTGTTAAGCATGCTTGAGGCCCCGGGTATGATCCCCAGCACCACGAAAAAAATAAAAAAGGTGTGCTCCTTTTTACTGCTGAGCAGTATTTCATAGATGTGATAAGTTGGGTCCTGCACTCATGTGACTTTGTGTCACATGACCTCTGCAGGGCAAGGGAGGGGCTGAAACCCCCGCGAGAATTGGGCGTTCCCGCGAGTAAACCCTTCTCTCGCGAGATGCATACCTTGAAAAGGAGAGCCCGCGTCCTCAAGCTTCGGACAGGCGCGCGGGCCCCACGGTGCCTCGCCCTGATCCCCAGGAGAGCCGTGCCATTAAAACTTTACATGCCATGTGTACCGGACCTCTCTCGTGTTTTTCACACTCCGCCGTACGCACATTATTTTTATTTTACTCGCATTTAATTTTTTATTTTACTTATCATTTGGTGCCGAACCGGGAGAACTCTTGGGTCCCTCCCCATTTTTTCTTTTTTTTTTTCTTTTTTCTCTTTTTATTTTTACTCTCTTTTTGAGCCCCGGACTCTCTGACCCACCAGCAGCTCGACTGTGAGGTCCCACACCAGCGCTCCGCATGCAGGCGTTGCTCCCACCACTGCCGTCGCTGCCGCCCCGTGCCTGCCCGGACCGTAAGCCTTCTTCCCCAGCCCCGCGCTCTCTGGGAGAGCCGGCTGCCTTTTTCCCGCCCCGGGCTCTGCTGAGAGTCCGCAGCCATCTTTTCGGCCCCGCGCTCTGCTGAGAGCCGACGGCCTTCTTCCCGCCCTGGGCTCTGCTGAGAGTCCACGGCCATCTTTCCAGCCCCGAGCTCTGCTGAGAGCTCGCAGCCATTTTCCACTGCCACCGCGGCCGTGGCCACCACCACTGGGGCGTGCAGGCTCTGCCTACCGCCAGGCTGCCAGTTCCACCCACCCAGAGCCAGGCTCCTTGGGTGATGCTGGCAACTGCTCTGCCTGCCGACCTCCTGCACGGGCCAGGACCTCTGCCTGCCGCTTGGACCTCCTAAAACCACCGTTCCAGCTCGGCGCTCCAGCCACCACCGGGACCTCTGGCCGGTTTGCCCCGCCCGCCCCGAGCCAGGCTCATTGGGCGGCGCACAGCCGGCTTTGGTGTCCGCCACAGTCACCCGTGCCAGGCGTAGCTCTACTCGCTGCTGCTGCTCCGTTTCGCCCGCCCAAGCCAGGCTCACTGGCGGTGCTCCTCAGGGCCTAGCCTCAGCGACTGCCACATGCCTGGAAGCCATTTTGTCTCCACGCTGCAAATCCGGCAAGCCATGCCGCCTGCGTGCCACCGTTTGATCCCGCCGCCTGCGCCAGCCGCCAGTGCCGTCCACACCAGCCACCGGCATCCATGCGCCCCAGCTCCACCACACTCCCAGCAGCTTCTCAGCGCTTCTGTCGCAGCCATCGCTGGCTGGCAACACTTCACTCTGGTAAACTGCCTCCTTCCCTTGGTTAGCGGGTTCCGGACTTGGGTCTGCCGGTCCACTGGGACCCCAAAATCCAAGCGCTTGGTGACCCATTGTCCCCTGGTCCACTGGGACCACCCTGCGGATGACCAGGTCATCCTCCGGTTTTGAGAAGGAATGAAGACGTTCTTCCCTATCTCTTAACCTCTGTTTCCGAACGATTGAGCAGGGAAATCGGGGACGCCCATTTCCTGTTCTTCGTTTCCGCCCGCGAACCAATTATGGGAAGTCGAACCTTTATACTAGCAGATGCCCTGAGAGTCTGTCTGTCTTGATACGAGTTGGGAAATGGGTTGCGGTGGCCCAGGAATAGTTAGGAACTTTTCTAAGAGGTCTGATATCCCTCCAAATGTTCTCCCCTATCATCTGCCATTTATTTTCCCACCAGCCGCCATTTTGTGATGGCGCGCGGTCGCTGCCTGGTGACGTCACAGTTGCCATCTTGGCCCCCACCAGACTACAATTTTGTTGGGCGGCTGCCCGGCCGCTCCACACGGTCCTAAACGTGCTCGGCTTCTGGCTCCCTTTCCGGCCCTCTTGGGCACGCCCTAGGTGCTGCGGGAAACGCAAGGGCCAGGCCGGGGCTGGGGTGACACCCTCTGCCCGTGGGGAGTCTGCGTTGCCATTCTTGCCGGACACCCGCCCCGGGACGCGCTCTTTGTGTGTGAGTGTAGGTCCATCACAGCTGACAGAACCTTAACATGGCATCTAAAGTTTTAATTCCAGAGAGAAACAGGCGGAGATGGAGCGTACACTCTGACTTTGCCAAAAAGCAGATCCCTGGTAGCTGCCCTTTGGCTGGCGGTGGCGGCTCAGCCCTCTGGAGCGCCACCTAGGTGTGGAGGACTGCAACGACGACTACGTCTAGGAGCCTGCCTCAAGTGCGGCAAAGCCACGCCCACCAATCAGACTGTGCCTGGCGTGCGGCCAGGAGGGCCACTGGAACAGTGCTCTTGGAAAAGGATGAGCCCCAGGTGCCTCAACACAAGGGGAGCACCTTTCCAGACCAGGCCCCGACGCTGGCCCTACTCAGCCTGGCTGAAGACTGACGGCTCCTGGATCCCTCAATCTCCATCCTCTTTGCCAACTCAGGGTAGCTCTTCAGGTACTGAGTAAGCCAGTCTCCTTTTTGGTCGCCTGCTCAATCTCATGATTTTTTTTTTCTTTAATAGCCCTTGCCTGTTCAAGCCTCCTCAAGCGCACATCACTAAGCTGTTCAGGGTAACCTCCAATTCACACTGCAGCTATGCACCCACCTGCACCCCCTTCTGGGGGACTGGACTCCTGACTCCTCCCGGCCTGGGGCCCCTGACGACGCCCCTTGACAGCAGGAAGAAGCTAGATGGTCCAATCGTCATCCGTTATCCCTACCATCAAAAGGCCGGGATGATAAGTTGGGTCCTGCACTCATGTGACTTTGTGTCACATGACCTCTGCAGGG
This sequence comes from Muscardinus avellanarius, assembly GCF_963383645.1. Lineage (NCBI taxonomy): Eukaryota > Metazoa > Chordata > Mammalia > Rodentia > Gliridae > Muscardinus > Muscardinus avellanarius. Next base: position 24,625,532 of record NC_137803.1, read on the forward strand.
CAAGGGAGGGGCTGAAACCCCCGCGAGAATTGGGCGTTCCCGCGAGTAAACCCTCATCTCGCGAGATGCATACCTTGAAAAGGAGAGCCCGCGTCCTCAAGCTTCGGACAGGCGCGCGGGCCCCACAGTGCCTCGCCCTGATCCCCGGGAGAGCCGTGCCATTAAAACTTTACATGCCACGTGTACCGGACCTCTCTCGTGTTTTTCACACTCCGCCGTACTCACTTATTTTTATTTTACTCGCATTTAATTTTTTATTTTACTTATCAAGATGTATCACAGTTGAACCATTCATCTGTTAAGGGACCTCTGGGTTGTTTGCAGTTTTCAGCCACTACAAGTAAAACTGCTATAAAAAACCAGATACATGTTTTTATGTCTTCTCTGGTTTACAGCCTGGGATAGAGCTGATGGTTCTATGATAGGTACATGTGTAGTTTGTTTTTTGTTGTCGTTGCTTTGTGTGGTAGTAGAGATTGAATCCAGGAATGTTCTACCTCCAAGCTGCACTCCCAGCCCTTTTTTAAAAAATGTTTTATTATTATTATTATTGTGTGTGTGTGTGTGTGTGTGTGTGTGTGTGTGTGTGGTGCTGGGGGTGGAACCCAGAGGCTTTCTACTTCCGGGCTCTACTCCCAGACCCATTTTATACTTTATTTGAAAACAGGGTCTCACTAAGTTGCTGAGAGCCTAAGTAGCTGAGGCTGTCCGCAAATTGCGATCCTCCTGTCTCAGCCTCCCGAATGCTGGGATGACAAGCGTGCACCGCCACGCCTGGCTTCGTGGTGATTTTAAGTGTGTCTCTCTGTAGCTAATGACACCGAACATCTCTTCATGCGCTGATCTGCCTCCTGGGCGTCCTCTGGTAAAATGCCTCTTTGTGCCTTCTTCACATTTTTAGTTGGAATGTTTGGGGGTTTTGTTGCGCTTTGATACCTCCTTATCTATTCTGGACACTAGTCCTTAGTTGGATCTGTGGTTTGCTCATATTTCCTTGCAGTCTCACATTTGTCATTCTCTTAATAGGATCTTCCACAGAGTTTTAAATTTTGATGGAATCCAACCTGTTCTTCCACTTACAGATCATGCTTTTAGCATCACATCTAAGAACTTCTTTAATTCTAAAGCCTCCAAATTTTCATTTTTCCAAGTTTTATAGTTTGTCTGTGGTCTATTTTTAGCTGTTTTGTATAAAGTATAAGACTTGGGTCAAGATTCATTTTTCTTAATGTGTCCAAATTCCCCATCACTATTGGTGAAGGGTGGCTTTCCTCCACCGAATTGTTTTTGCGCCTTTGTCAAAACTCAGGGTTGCAGCTGGGTACAGGGGTGAACATCTAAAATCCTAGCTACTAACCGGGTGTGGTGGCACAGTTTGTAATCCCAGTGCTTGGGAGGCTGAGACAGGAGGATCGCGCAGGTTCGAAGCCAGCCTCCGCTACTTAGTGAGGCTCTCAGCGACTTAGTGAGACCGTTTCCAAATAAAGCATAAAATAGGGCTGGGGGTGTAGCACAGAGATAGAAAGCCCCTGGGTTCGACCCGCCAGTACCACCAAAAAACAAATAAATAAAATGAAGAAAATAAAATCCTAGCTACTCAGGAGGCAGAAACAGAAAAATCACAAGTTTAAGATCAGTATAGACAACTTAGCAGGATGCTGTCCCAAATTTAAAATTTTTAAAATCCAAGGATGAAGCTCAGAAGTAGAACACCCCCAGGTTAAATCCTCAGTGCCCTCCCAACACACACATATGCACGCGCGCACACACACACAATTGTGCATATTTGTGTGGGTCTATTTCAGGGTCCTTTGCTCTGTTTCATTTTCTGTGTCTATTGCTCTGGCAATAATGAGTCTACATTACTGTAGCCACATAGTATCTTAAAAACAGGTAGAGTAACTCCTCTCTTTTACTTTTACAAAATTGTCAGCTCTTCTGGTTTTTCTTTACATATAAATTTTAGTATAATCTTGTCTATGTATTAAAAATTCTTGCCAAAATTTTAGTTAAAGTTAGTTGCAGTAAGCCTGTGAATTTTTATATTTAGGGAACACTGACATCTTTACTATGTTGAGTGCTCCAATCCATGAACTTGGTTTCTCCATTTATTTAGATCTTCAATTTATCAGCATTATGTAGTCCTACAGATTTTTGTTAGGTTCACGCCCATGTACCATAGTACTATAAAAATATCACAAAAAATAAAGATACCCAAGTATCTTTAGGTGATTACAGATGGTATATTTTTAATCTGTGTAATTGTTGATAACAGCTGATTTTTTAATGTAAAGCTTGCATCTTGTGACCTTGCTCAACTTATAGTTCTAGTTTAAAAAATACATCCCTAGCTAGGTGTGGTGGTACACACCTGTAAGTCATCCCAGTACTTGGGAGGCTGAGACAGGAGGAAAGCCAGCTTAAGAACAGCCTCGGCAACATAGTGAGACTCTCAGCAACCTAGCAAGATACTGTTTAAAAACAAAAAAATGGGTCGGGATGCAGCAGCGCCCCAGGCCTTCCAGCACCCCCTATGGGTGGGTCCTGGCACAACCTCAGGGCACCCTGGGTACCCAGGCCCTGACCCACAGTGGTGCAGACAGCACCTGCCAGGTCCTCCCCACAATGTCCAAGGCCAAGGAGGCCAAAAGGATGGCGGAGAACCACGTGAGGAATAACCAAGTACTGGGAGTCGGAAGTGGCTCTCCCCATGGGGGAGCACGTAGCTGAAAGAGTGAAGCAGGAGAATCTGAACTTCGTCTGTACTCCCGCTTCCTTTCGGGCCCGACAGCTCATCTTGCAGGACGGCTTCACCCTCAGCCACCTGGACAGACGCCCAGAGATCGACCGGCCATCCACGGTGCTGATGAAGTAGGAGCTGATCTCAATCTCATCGAGGGTCCAGGAGAGGATTGAGGCTAGATATGCCCTGCTGCTTCATCCTGCTTGAGACTCCAGGGAAGAGTCAAAGAGCCTTGGGGAATAGTGGCCCAAGGGAATCCCTATCATCCCGATGGCCCACGGCCCAGTGAGCCCCGCTGTGACCAGGAAGTTCGGTGTCAGGTTGAACTTCAGATGGCCGTCAAGAAGGCAGGTCCTGTGGTGGACACTGGCCTGTTCATCCGCATGGCAGAGAGGGTCTTACGTCTGGATGCAGGCTGGCTCCCTGATCATGAGCGGGAAGCCGTTCTGGTGACCTTGTGAGGGGCGGCCTGCTCCCCTCAGTCTTCAGCCAGGCTCTGTCCTTGAAGACTACTCTTGGCTAGAAGTCTAAGAACAAGATAGAAGAATAAAGCTTCCTTCACAGGCTCCTTTGGAGGGGAAAAAAGCCAGGCCTCTAGGACAGCCCCCAAGATAGGCACTGAATTGCTAAAGAAACGGTGTACAGACTAACCACTACTCTGCTTCTGCATCCTGCTTACCTGCTAAAACAAGTCTCACACGCACTGCTCCCTTCTAAAAAATTAAATGATCAAATGCATAAAAGAAGTTGCATGTTCTGAGCTCTGGGCTCGGACCCGGAGCTTTGCTTACTGAGCCACACCAGTGAATAAACAAACTCCAGCCTCTGTTCTCCAGGAACTGAGCCTCCCACGTGGACAAGGTGGACATACCTCCTGCCCAAAGTGGACAGCTGGCTACGCAGGAGGTAGGGGCAGCTAAATCCAGTCTTCTTGAGGTATTATGTTTTTAAAGAGAAATTTAAACATGTATTTTTACTATTAAAAGTCTTTTAATAAAGTAGAACTTGATTTCATGTTTTATATGAGACACAAAAAAAAGCAGCGGGAGATGGGACTATCTTTGAAACTTTTAACTTGAGCCTGTTGATTATTATTTTGTGTGTGTGTGTGTGTGTGTGTGTGTGTGTGTGTGTGTGTGTGTGTGTGTGTTACTGGGGATGGAACTCAGGGGCATTGTACCTCCAAGTTACACCCCCAGCCCTAGGTTTTGGTCTTCTTACTTTTGAAACAGGGCCTCACTGAGTTGCGAAGGGCCTCACTAAGTAGCTAAGGCTGTCCACAAAGCACCATCCTCTGGTCTCAGCCTCCTGAATGCAGCGTGTGTCACCACACCTGGCTTAAATTTGTGAATATTGTGTTTGCTGAGAAATGAACAACACAACTCTCTTTAGGCTGGTAAGATGAAAGGCCCATCCAGCAGTGACCTCCTGATGCCCTATGGGGAACTTTGTTTACTTTTCTGCTACTCTATTTTTTTGTTTTTGTTTTTAGGTCATTTTCATTAGGAACACACACAGTACCTGGTTATCTTTTAAGATCAGGTTTATAAAGGTCTGTGACTGGAGCAGTGTGGGATGTAGTGAGTAGTAGAGATGTGAACCTTTAGGGATGCTTCTGTTGCAATCAGGGAGTTTGTGCACATCCCTCTTGTCGGAATTCAACGGCCAGAATTCAACCTTGGAATTCAGTGCAAGGCCAGAAGTCCTTGCTGTGAAATGTGAAACACTCCTTTTTGATTTCTTGTTTTTTCTGTCCCTTACTCACATGGTTTGGCATCAGAAGTTGTCACCTGTTCATGTTGTTTGAAGGTTGAGATAAAAGTGTGTTGTCAAACGACAACAAAGGGCTGAGTTGTAGCCTGGAAGTAGAATGCCCCGGGTTCAATCCCCAGTACCACAAAAATAAAATTAAACATTCCTTGGGTTTTCTACGCAAATGACCATGTACAAAGAGGAGCCAATCTGTTTCTCCTTTATAGTCTGCATGTTTATGTTTCCTTCACTTGTCTTATAAGATTGCCTAGAACTTGCAGCATTAGAACTTACCAAGTACAAAAATATATCCTTGATTTGCTTATGATTTAAGTGGGAAGTACACAGCTTTACATCAGTAAGGATGCTAGCTGCAGACGTTTTATAGGTGTTCTTTATCAAGTGAAGCACACTGCCCTCTACTTTTTTTTTTTTGAGCTTTTATTATGAATGGCTGCTCAATTTTGTTACATGCTTTGTCTGCATCAACTGATGAAATTTTCCTTCCTTAGCCCAATATTGTGGTGGGTCAGATTGACTTATTTTCAAATACTGAACTAGTCCAGCATTTCTGGAATTAATTTGGTACTAGAGATTGAACCCAGAGGCATTCTTACCTCTGAGCTACATTTCCAGCCCATTTATTTATTTGTTTGTTTCTTACAGTACTGGGGATTGAACCTTGGGACATTCACCTCTAAGCTACATCCCCAGCCTATTTTTCGTTCGCTATTTTGAAACAGTCTCTCAGTTCTCAGTAAGCTGTGGGGGCCTAAGCAGTTGTGGCTGGCCGAGAACCTTCAATCCTCCTGTCTCGGCCTCCCAAGTACTATGGGTGTATATTACCATGCCTGGCTCATTCTTTTTTTATACAGTGGTGAATGCAATTTCATAATAGTTTGTTAAGGTTTTCCACAAATATTCATGAGGGATATTGGTTTGTAGTTTTCTTCTATATTGTCTGTTTTGTATCAGGATAATACTAGCTTTTTTTGGGGGGGGCTTGCTTTCTTCTCCTTTTTCTTCAAGAAATTGGTCCATTTCATCTACGCTGTTTAACCTATGTGTGTAGTTATTTGCAGTATTCCATTATCCTTGTGATGTCTGCAGTCTGTAGTGTTAGCTCATTTTTATTCCCCAAATTAGTTTTTTTTTTTTGCAGTACTGGGGATGAAACTCAGAGGCATCCTACCTCCGAGCTACACCACAACTCTATTTTTTATTCTTTATTTTGAAACAGGGTATCACTGAGCTGCAAAGGGCCTCACTAAGTAGCTGAGGCTGTTCGCGAACCGCAATCCTCCTGTTTCAGCCTCCCAAATGCTGAAGCGTGTGCCACCACACCTGGTTTCCTAAATTAGTAAATTGTTATCTTTTTTGTCATTCTGTTAGATGTGTTACTTTTATTCTTTCTGAAGAATCAACTCTTTGTTGTATACTTTCTCTATTGCTTTTCTGCTTCAATTTTATTAATTTTGGCTCCTATTTTTATTTTCTTCTTGCTTTTATTTTGCTGGGTGCTGGAAGTGAGAACACTTAACATCCTGACTTGAGATTTTTTTCCTCCAAGGTTTGCATTTAGCACTATAAATTCCTCTTTCAACCTTTCTTTGGCCATATCCCACAAGCAGTGGTATTGTTTGGTTTCTATTTTCATCCCGATCAGTGTCTTATTTTTTAAATTTTCCTGATTTCCTCTTATCCCATGGATTATTCAGAAGTATTTTTAGTTATAAGTGTTGGAAGTTTGTTTCTTGCTGAGGTCAGAACACTTTGTATGACTTAAATTCTTTAAAATTTTTTTATAACCCATGATATGATCTTTTTTGGTATGTGTTATATTAGCACTTGAAGAGTGTATGTTTTTTAAATATATTTTAAACTGACACATAGCAATTGTGCCAGGCCCAGCTAGAATTACTCTGCATCCTTGACAGATTTACTCCATGGCCCCCAACCCTCTTTTGGACAGGTCTTGGCTCTCTGCTGCCCAAGGTGTTAAACTCCATGGGTTAGTGGCCTCAGGTGACTTGATGGCTGGGACTACAGATGTGCATAACCATACCTAGCCAGACGGGTACTTTTATCATTTTATAATTCTGCTACCTTTGGTATTTTTCTCTGTCCCAAAATTTACTTTACTAATATTAACAGCCCATACTTGCTTTCCCTTTTTTTTGTTCCACAGTGTTGAGGATCAAATCTAGGACTTCAGGCATGCCTGGCAAGTGCTCTGCTGCTGAGCTACACCTCCAACCACCTGCTGCTTTTACTATTTATCTGATACATACTTTTCCACGCTTTTTCAATATTGTTTGAAGTGAGTTTCTGGTAGACAGAATATAATTGAGTCACATTTCTTAATTCTGACAATGTCTCTCTTTTGATATATTTAGACCATTTACTTTTTTTTTTTTTTTTGGGTGGTACTGGGGTTGCTGGAAACCCTTCTACCTCTGGGCTACACTCCTGGACCTATTTTTATACTTTTTTATTTGGAAACAGGGTCTCTTAAGCCAGCATGGCTTGCTTCGAACCTGTGTGATCCTCCTGTCTCCGCCTCCCAAGAGCGGGGATTACAAGCGTGCGCCACCACGCCCGGCATGACCATTTACTTTTAATGTAATTATTGATACGTTAGCACATAAGACTACCTTTTTTGTTGATTTGCTTCTATTTTCTTCTTCCTACCTTATTCTGAGTTACCTGAACATTTTTTAGAATTCTATTTTATCTGGGTTTTTTTCAGTGTATCTCTTTGTATAGCCTTTTCAGTAGTTATACTATTACTTTAGATACAGATAATTTATTAGTCTACTATTACTTTAGCACTTTGAGTGAAATCTGGACAACTTCTAGGACCCTATATTCTTCCTTGTTTATAACTGTTTCAAATATTTCTTGTAAGTATGTTTAGATCCATCTTAAGCAGTGTTATAATTTCTGTTTCAACTATGAAACATCATTTCGAAAACTCCAAGAAGCCTCTTTACCCATATTTTTGCGGTCTTTGTTCTCTTCTTTCTTCCTGATGTTCCACTTTCCTTCTTTTATTACTTCCTTTCTGTTTAGAGAACTTTCTTTAGCTGCTCTTTTGGGGTAGGCCTGCTGGCAACTACTCTGCAGCCTCCCTGAACCCATCCTGTCCCCCTGTCTGAGACTAAGTGGAGCTAGTGGAACTACTTCAAAGCACAGAGCTAGATGCCACCCCCAAAGCAGAGACAAAACTAAAGGATTTGGCTTTAGAACATTGAGGGCTAAAGGGGAAGGGCCCTGGAATTTATCAGTGAGACAACAAGGGTAGGAAAGGTTTGAAGGAGGCTTAGAAACATTTCAACATATGTGTGTGTATGTGTGCAGGCTTGGAAACATCTCAACGTGTGTGTGTGTGTGTGTGTGTGCACACGCGTGTGCACGCACACGTGCACGTGCACATAGTACTGGGGATGGAACTCAGGGGCATCCTATCTCCAAGCTACACCCCAGTCCTGTTTTTTATTCTTCATTTTAAAACAGGATCTCACTGAGTTGCAAAGGGCCTAAGTAGCTGAGGCCGTCCACAAACCGCAATCCTCTTGTCTCAGCCTCCCAAATGCTGGGATTACAAGCGTGCGCCACCACGCCTGGCTTACATCTCAACTTTTGAGACTGCCACCTGTGGGAGATGAGATCATGTGGAGATGGAAATAAGCACAATGGTTCAAGGGTCAAGTGCAAAGGGCAGGAAGAGAGGAAGAAGACTATACAAACTTCCCTTTCTCCTGAAGGGCTCCACAAAGTAATTTTTTTTCTCAAAAACAATGATTTGAGTGTTAATTTACTACCTTCTTCTAGTTCTAGCCTAAAATATGATAAGTTTTGGTTAGTAAATAGGTGAGTCTCAGCCTCATAAACTTCTCTAAAACTCATGTCAGCAAGATCAGAAAGAAAATATTGATACGGTTATATGTACAAGCCACTGCCACAGAATCACCTTACCTGACACACCTCTCTCAATAACTCCCATCACATTGAGGAGGTAGCTGGGAGGGAGACAGCTTCTCTTAATCCTCAGATGGGCAATGGCAGGGTCTCCAATTTCTGCCTCCCCTTTAAGCATCCTGGTCTCATAACTTTCCCAGCACACACATCTTCTCCGATCACTATCATTCCACCCCTTCTTTTAGAGACAAATGAAAAGAGAACAGGGACCATTATTTCACTGTCATAAGAAGGCCATTATTTCCCATTTCAGTGGCTACAAAGCAACAACGGTAAACGTTGACCTCAAGCCCAAGAATACTTTAAGTGATTAGGAACTCTTTCCAGACCCAAGACATCACAAACTTAGAAAAAGAATGAGCACATAAGGATTTAGTTGGCTGTCTCTTTTAATCAAAAACATACTTTGTTACAGAGTTCTCAAGAAAGGTTCAACTATTTTTCAGCCACAGACGTCAACCAGGCAAAAGTATACAGAAAGCCACAAAGGAAATAACTGGAGCTTTATCTGACCAGTTTTCCCAAAAGCAGAAGCTAAGAGTGGCTCTTCTCTGGGTTTTAGTATAGCTGCATTCCTGGAACTTCAGGGAGCAGACAGAGTTGGGAGCTACTGCCACCAAATCTGTCCCTAATCCCCTAGTCACTTCTTCCAAACTGGGCTCTGCAGGCCCCAGGTTTTCACCAACTCTAAGCAGTCATACTTCCCCTTAAATCACATGTCCAAGGCATTAAACAGAACCCCATTCTTGGAGGGAGTTTGCTCACTCCATGTTTAGTCTTTTAAGCAATCCAAGCCCATGAGTCCTTCTACCAATGACAAGCAGCCTTAGCAGTAAGGAGCAGCTGGTTTCATGCCTCCCTCTCCAGCTACCACAGAGCTGGCCTCTACCAGGACTCCCCAGGCCCCACCCTTAGCCCTCCCCAAGGAAGGCTCCCCAGGTCCTTCAAAATGGCAAACACAGTAATTATACTTATCTACAGGAAGGCTGGAAGAGAACTCTGAGAGGAATGATCCAGCCAAAAGTTGTCTAATCAAAATGGACAGAGAGCCAAAAACAAAGCAGATAGTCACTGAATGGTACTCTTTTGAGTCATATAAACCATTTTAATTGATGCAGTTCAAAGGAACTTCCATTTTAAGCACAGAAGAGTTAGGAAACCAAACTCAAACTAATTACCTCTATTAACATTAGACATTAACAATAGGTTTTCAATCCATGTTAGTTGAAAAAAATTATCAGCACACAGCACTTAGGAGGATGGTATCACACACATACCATCTTGAAAGCTAGAATGACATGACCCAGAAAAAGCCTTTAGAAACTTTGAACAGAGATGATGGAAAACTTTAATGAAGGCTTTTCCCCATTCTTTCAGGTTTTTGTTTTTGTATTTATTGCAGACCCTAAGGTGGTGCTAGGCCTTTGGTTAAAATTAAGTCTTAAGAACGTATTATGTAACTTCTTGTCCATAGGAGAACAGTAATAAAATATCAAGCCTAGTCTCATCTGAATAACATGGAAATAAGTAAAAAGCCCCCTCAAACAGCAGAAAAAGGTAAGGAATAAATTCAAAACTGCTGCAGGTAGGCAAGGTCACTTGGAATTCAGAGCTGGAGGAACAAATTTAGTCCAACTCCCTCATTTTACAGATGAGGCAACTGAGGCCCAGAGAAGGGAAACGGCCCACCCAAGGTCACGCTCTGGCCGTGGCAGAGCACAAGCTGCAGAATGCAGCCGCCTGGCCTCACCCAGAGCGCGTTTCAGGCTGAGGATGAACAAGAACTCTGGACCTACTGAGCAAGCATCTGGAGTAAACGGCGTGAAAAGTACCCACGTCAACAGAGAGATGATTGTCGTCACCTAAGTCTTCTCCTCAGTCCTTCCTAGTTAAAAGGGGAGGGCATCATTCTTCCATTCAGATCTGATGTAAAGTCCCTGAAAACATCAGCCATTACTTTAGCTATTCCTTGGGGCAGATCAGATAATTCTAATAAAGGCACCTATGGGTCCAAAGTATCTTCAGAGGGGAGGCCAGAAGGTAGGGCTAAGAAGACACCAAAACAAAACAAAAATGTCTCTTTTTCCAAGGTGTGGTGTGTGTGGTGTGGTGTGGTGTGGGTGTGCAGTGTAGTGTGGTGTGGTGTGTATGGTGTGATTGGTGTAGTGTGGGTGTAGTGTGGTGTGGTGTGGGTGTGTGTGGTGTGGTGTGGTGTGGTATGGTGTGGGTGGGTGTGGTGTGGTGTGTGTGGTGTGGTGTGGGTGTGTGTGGTGTGGTGTGGTGTAGTGTGGGTGTGTGTGGTATGGTGTGGGTGTGTGTGGTGTGGTGTGGTATGGTGTGGGTATGTGTGGTGTGGTGTGTGTGGTGTGGTGTGGTGTGGTATGGTGTGTGTGGTATGGTGTGGTGTGGTGTGGTGTGGTGTGGGTGTGTGCAGGTAGTGTGGTGTGGGTGTGTGTGGGATGTGGTGTGGTGTGGTGTGGTGTGGGTATATGCAGTGTAGTGTGGTGTGTGGTGAGGGTTTGTGTGGTTTTCTGTGTCCTCGAGGGAAGAGTGCTGCCTCTGGCTGTTGATGCTAATTTAGGAATCCTTGAAATTCCAGTTTTTATATGAGCAGCACTTAAGTGGAAGCAATGAGACCTTTCCAATCATTATCTAAGGGGGGAAATATGAATGTAACTTGTTTCTCTCCACCTCAGCCACCTGAAATGAATTTCATCAAGAATCAGGGAGCACTAAGAGCAGTCTAACGACACCCAACACCGGTGTACTCGAGCCCTTCCAACACGTGATTCCTGGGGCCTGTCCCAGAGTTAATACCATGGTTTTAAGGGAAGTTCTAATAATTTTGGTTATCTGATTTCCTTACTCAAGCATTTAGAAATAATAAATCAGAAAAGGAGAAGAAAATACTATGGGGAAATACACTAACCACCACACAGGAAGTGGTAGCTTTCAGAAAAGAAGAAGACCACAAGAAGGGAGGGTTGAAAAGACTGAAAATTCATAATTGTAGTAATCTAGGACCATTCCGTAATGGCAAAACAGTTTTCAGAAAGCTAAGCACAAAAAGGAAGGCTATACCCAGTATATTTGGATATATATATTAAATAATTCCATCAAAATTTAAACTGTACTGCTTAGTAAGGCAAGTTTATGGAAAATTTCACCCCACAGTACTACCAGATAAACCACCCAGCAACACTGGGACAAGTGCTGGGATTAAGGCTGGGCCGAAGACGCTGCCATGAATAAGGCCACTGACTTGTTACATCCTTCTTGGTATATTAAAAAAAGAAGAAACTACCTAGATGCCAGAAGGAAAAACTGGAAAGGCTTAGACAAGACCCTCACAGCCTAGTCTCTAGAATCTTGCAAAGCAGGATCTCAGGTATTATTACAGACAGCTGTCTGCGACAAGAGGAGTCCTGCCTTCAGGAGGAAAGAGAAACATTTCTTCATGCTGAGTGTTATCTGCTTGACAGACTCTGGCCAGACCCCACTTTAGAAAGTTAACTGACTCCACAGGTCACTGCTTTCACGCACTCATTTATCACTGACCTCACTAAACTAATCCACCATTTCACCAGTCGATCATCATCAAATGCTGATAAAATGACAACACTTGAAGGGAGCGAACTACAGAAACTACTAAGAACAATTCTGCCCTCCTTGGACAATGAAACTGCTCCTTCCAGATGGCTCTCAAAAAGGGTCTGAACTAGTCATCTGACTTTGCACGAAAGAGCTAGTGAGTGACCACTGACCAGTTACCACTAGAATATGAGCACAGAAATCCTTCATCTCCACAAATACATTATGGGAAAATGTAAAATTTCCTTCCTCAAGATGGCCAGTCAGAAAGTGACCTGCAATTCACCCCCTTACAATTAGCAATACATGGTTAAAATAAGGTATTTAAAATCTGGAAGACAGGACATTTTACTCTGCCTTCCAAATTACTATTAAAAGCCACATCATCACCCACAAAACTGAATTTAACTTTGAAATGCAGCGCATCAAGTGTGTTGTTTACTTGGGTGTTCCAGGTACAGCTGACCAGATCTCTCAATCTGCACCCCTATACTGCTCACAAAAGGAAGAGGTGGTGGTCAGGCCAATACAAAGTGAGCTATGTTTCTGGAAAAGCAAGGGTACATGGCAGTGATTTTTTTAATTATTATCTTTGTTTACCAGGAGCAGTAAACTATAAAAAACAAGATAAGACTACCCCACAAAAGGATCTAGTCCCTGGCAAATAAAGGCAATACCATTAAGGACTCCCTTTGATAATATACAAAAAGGCACAAGACAAAAGTGGAATGAGTCTCACTCTGGATCTACCTGGTTCATCTCTCATTCAGAAATTCAACTTTGAGATACGAGCACGCTAGAGAAAACTCACCCAGAACCATCCCACATTGCAATCAGACTCCAAGAACTATAGAAACTAATCCATCCCAAGGTAGACAAAAAATTTAAATCTAATGAGATCCTTAGTCTTACTCATCACACATGAGCACCTCTAAGAAATGGAAATACAGTTTAACAACTGAGCTGTCAGGAATAATTGATAACATACTAGACTTTTCTCAAGAGCATGTGACAATCTAGATACGAATATAAGTCACTACTAACTAGAAGTACTTCTATAAGTTATGGCTCTTAACAGAAAGAAACCAAGATAGGTAGCTTGGCTCCCCAGAGATACTTCTTAGCAAATATTTTCACATACTTTCTGAAAACCTTCCTTGAAGTAATAAAAAAAAAAAAAAAAAAAGGCAACAGGTTATATACCATTGCATGGTTAAGGTTTTAATCAAATAATTTGGATTTTTAAAAAAATTATTCTAAGTACAATAGATCTAAAGACACATTTTTTTGGAGATGGTATCTCTATATAATTCTGCCAATAAAACTTTAAAAATCACCAAGCTTAGACAGAAGAAAAGTAAGCTTTATCAAGAGTATTTGTGAGTATTCAAGAGTAGAAATGAATTGATAGAAAAGCTGTTAAAAAAAACAAGATGTGTAATTTGGATTGAGATCTATGTTTAAATCACAGCAATAAGAACTCAGTGGTTTCTAGAACAATCTTAAGACTTTCTGAGTGAGGCCATAGAAGACTTGTTCATTTCAGCTGCTTTAAGGAGGACTACAACACATAAGTGATTTTAGAATGCAAATGTGTAAAACACATTAAAGAATTTTAAAGAGATTACAAAAGTCCTCCAAGCAAAAAATAGAAACATCTGAAAGATAATCCTTGATCTTATTTCATATTATTTATCCTGTAGACAATCAGGCCTACTTTTTGCTATAGTAAAATAAAAGTTAAAAAAAAAACAAAATAAAAAACCAACTCTATACATTACATAATGTCCATGGGAAAGTCCTGGTAGAGTATGAGGGAAAAACCAAAGCTGCCCAATAACTGGCTGCTGCCTGTCATTCAGTAGAAGGTGTCTTCCACTGAGATTGGACTCAAAAGTGCACAAAAAAAAAATTAAAAATCAAACCTAGAATTCAACTTTTTATGTTGAGATTCAGTTTTATTTAGGCTACTGGCTAGGTAAAAAGCATACATATTATGTCTGTGGTACAGTCAATACATCTGCAACTTTTCTACTTAAATTCTCTATACAAAACCACTGCCGATTGATATGATCATCGATGGCAAAGGGCTTAGAATAACCCAAAGGTATAAAAAAGTTTGCAGTCTTGCCCCAAGATACAAAAACTGAATTTTAAACAGTCATAACATACATGATTTAAATGGTATATGAAATAAAGGTCACACATCAAATCAAGTACAAAAATATCCAAACTACCCTATTATGAACTGCAATGTTTCCATTATTCTGCACAGTATTGAACATAAAATTTAGCAGTTCCAAAACACTCATTATTTAGTTTAAGCACTGCACCTTTGCAGAACAGTAAGATATTAGGTAGAGTGACACTGCTTTTAGTGTTTTTAAAAATACAAAACCTTTCCCTGTGAATTAATGAAGGAAAAAAAATTCCTCTTCTAGGCTTCTTAGCAACCATCCATGTGCCTAGAAATATAGAATACATCTACTGTTTAACAGGGCAAAAGTATACTTCTTGATAAACAGTCACCCAAATGGGATAACAAATGTAATATTTGTCTGATAATTTTAAGGAATTCTCAATATACACACAGATTAGTGTTTTGCCTTGGTAAAAATAAAACTGGAGTTGCAAGACAATCTGAATTGAAATCATCTTCACTAGTTTAACTTGCAAAAAATATTTCAGATAAAAGGTTATATAATACATTGCTATCTTATTTTTTAAACACAGAGTAAAGTTGCTCTTGATAAAATTAACTCACCCACATGGCACAATATTTTGGAGTAAAATATGTTCACCAATAACAATTTGCACAAAAAAATAACATAGGTGAATTAACTTTGAGAACTTCTCTGCCTTTAAAATCAATATTAAGTTTATTCTGTAGAATAACACACATACCAATGTTCTGCATATAAAAGGCTCTAAGACATTTTAAAGGGCTAAATTTTCCAGCATTGGAATGACTCCTTCATACATAACTGGTGAAGATTTAATAAGTGTTCTTCCTGATCTTCAAGCTCTGAACCATGCCTGAAAAGTTCTAAATAGGAAAAAAAAAGTTTTAATCCAGTTTCTGTCTGCTAGGAGCAAGGCAGCAAACACATCTTTCAACCCTTTATGAAAAGATAAAGCAGAACAAAAATGAAATCGATCTTCAGATTATAAACAGGATTGTATTTTGTAGTCCACCATCCTGACAATGGCAAGGGCCCCCAGAGAGAGACCTCAGTCTAAAGGCTGCGGGTCTGCAATAGGCATGGTGTGAAGTACTTCATCTAGGAGCTGGAGGGCCCGGTGTAAGTGGATCTCAATCCAGCAAGGCGTTTCTTTGATACTCTGTCTTGGGTAATCCGGTCCCCAGCCTTTCACAAAGCTCATCCTGAGTATGCATAAGCGACGGAGGTCATCAACGCCAATGCCGGCAGCAGCGGACAGACCTAGCAGAACACGGTGGGAAGACGTCAGAGGGCAGGTGGTCTCTCCCCATCCTCCCTACATTCTACTTTCGTTCTTTTCCTCAGCTTATAATGTCTCTGAAAATGCCAAGAAGCAGTAGATCTAAACCTTATCAACAGGGACTGAAAGCTTTTGGTTAAGACAGTTATATTCCACATGTGTCTTCTAGCTACCACCAATTACAAATTACCACAGTCCATCAATACCCCATCTATTTTTCTCTTTAGAGTGGAGGTGAAAGGATAAGAAACAACTTGTTTTAAGAGACAGTATATATCCACAGGTTGGTTCTAAGAACCTTACTGTCTACACAGCCTAGTTCAGAGTAAGACATGACTAATAACGAGACAGTTAACATGGCTGGCTCCACTAAGACCTCTCAGATGACCCAGATGATGTTTATCTCTCAACTTTGCAGTGTTAACAGAGATAAAATACAACAGAGGCAGTAGATGAGAATAAGGAATTTAAAACTAGTTCTGATTTCTGTAGAAAAAAATAAGTTTATAACATCAAAACTAGCAAATTAATGGTTTAGACGCCCATTTTGTTAAATTAAAACTCTCTACTGAATATGTCTTACCTACATCTAAATTGTAAACTCCTGAACATAAGTCACAATGAAGACTCTGCATCTAATTTTCCACTCAGAATATACAGTCATATAGTCATCTGCATAATCAGCATTACCATGAAACTAATGGGAAGAATTTGCATGTACTGTAGAGAAACCTGCAGGGCCACTGCAGTTTTCTTGGCCAGTGTGATTTGCTTACCACACTGAAGAGGTTAAGAACAGGGGTTGAATGAATCACTAGTTATGCCTTCAGACGTGGAAGATGGGTGCCACGTGTTTCCATCATAAAAGTCTATAGTCAGGAGTTTAACTCTGCAGTAAAAAATTCCCCATCAGTGTGAAACCTGGCACACAGTTCAATTTTACCCTAAAATTAAAAAGAAGTCTACAAGTTATCAAAATACCACCCTCACTTAAGTTTTCTCTCCATGCTTAGCATACTTGGGAAAAAATCAGAGAGGTGTTCAATTCTAAAATTCGAATATGCTTTCCTTACTAAACAAAGCCAAGCACTTCAGTGATTACAACCCACCCTGGGTGGTGAGGCACAAATCAGAATAAGCATCAATGAAAAGGGGAGACAGAATAATATAATATCATAATAAGACCCCTTTCTCCCATACTCCCTTTTTGATACAGAAAGAACTCAAATAGGGTTCTATCCTAGTCGAGGCAACTATTATCATCCCAGTAAAAAGAATGTTAACTTCTATTATTACTTAATTAATCATCTGAATAAATAAAAGAAAAAAGCCACTATTACACTTTTAAAGAGAAATCAAGAGTATACTTACTGATAGCAGGAGCTATGCCACCTACTGATCCAGGACCAGGGATGTTTCCTGCCACGGCTGCTGCCTGGGCAGCAGCGGCAGCCTGGGCGGTGGCCGCCTGCTGCTGCATCTGTCGATGACACTGACGCAAATCAAAGACCTTTAAAAAGAAGTTAAAGGTTATGAGTCTGTCAGAAAAGAATTCAAAGATAAAAAAATCAATGTCCAGCCTGGCATGATGGCACACACCTATAATCCTAGTACTTGGTGGCTGAGACAGGATGATCATAGTTTCACACCCTGCTTCAGCTACTTAGTGAGGCCCTCAGCAACTTAGTGAGACCGTTTCAGAAAAAAGAGTAAAGCTGGGCATGGTGGCGCACGCTTGTAATCCCAGCATTTGGGAGGATGAGACAGGAGGATCGTGGTTTGGGGACAGCCTCAGCTACTTAGTGAGGCCCTGTTTAAAAATAAAGAATAAAAAATAGGGCTGGGGGTGTAGCTTGGAGGTAGAACACCCCTGGGTTCCATCTCTAGTATCGGGGGGGAAAAAAAGAAAAAGAGGCTGGAGGTGTAGCTTTAGCTTGGAGGTTAGAATGGCCCTAGGTTCAATCCCAGTACCTCAAAAAATATATATAATTTATTGAAACTCACAGCTTCATTTTTACCTCTTACAAATAGCGAATTAAGCCGGATGTAGTGACACACGCTTGTAATCCCAGCATTTGGGAGGCTGAGACAGGAGGATCTGGGTTCACAGACAGTCTCAGCTATTACTTAGTGAGGCCCTTTGCAACCCAGTGAGACCCTGTTTCACAATAAAGACTAAAAAAATAGGGCTGGGGCTGAATGTGGTAACGCACGCTTGTAATCCCCGCGCTTGGGAGTCGGAGACAGGAGGATCGTGCAGGTTCGAAGTCAGCCTCGCTGGCTGTTTCCAAATGAAAATACTATAAAATAGGTCTGGGAGTGTAGCCCAGAGGTAGCAGGGCTTCCAGGAACCCCAGTACCACAAAAAAAAAAAAAAATAGGGCTGGGGGTGTAGCTCAGAGGTAGAATGCTTCTGGGTTCCATTCCCAATGCTGCAAATAAATATATAAACAAACAAGTAGAGAATTAAAATTTAAATTTTCTATGTAGATTGCAACCAGTATAAAACTAGTTAGAAAAGGTGGCTTGGAGCACCCCAAGAGGTACACTTCACTATCAGTACAACTCTGACCACCACAGGCCTCTGTACCCTTCATCTCATTCAGTGTGGACCAGCTGCTACTCTCCTTGTGAAAAGACCAAACTCAAGAGTTTTTCTTTAGACTAGAGTTGATGGCTTTGGTCACTTTGTCAACATCTTTTCTCACCATTCCTTATCAATATTGCTATCTATTTATTTATGCACTGGGATTAAAACTTAGGATACTCTAACTCTAAACTACATCCCCAGCCGTATTTATTTCTTAATTTGGAAACAGCATTTCACTAAGTTGCTGGGGCTGGCTTCAAACTGTGATCCTCCTGTCTCGGTACTGGAAGGACAGGCATGTGCCACCAAGTCTGGCTCATTCTTGCTATTTAAAGGAGTGTAATGTCACTATATAAAACATCTACATTTTTACAGATGTATGCTTTAGTAACTAGGAGCAAAATAACATGATAACTAAGGCTTTTTTCAAATTCTCCAAGGAAGAAAAAAAAGTATAGATCAAGTAAATATAAAATCTTAACTACTTCATCTGGGTGATGAATATATGGAATTTATTCGTTTTTTTTTGTATGCTTGAAAATGTTTATAGTTTGGCCAGGCGTGGTGGCGCACGTTTGTAATCCCCACGCTTGGGAGGCAGAGACAGGAGGATCGCGCAGGTTCGAAGCCAGCCGCGCGCACTGGCTTAGGAGACCCTGTTTCCAAATAAAAATATAAAAAAAATAGGTCTGGGAGTGTAGCCCGGAGGTAGAAGGGCTTCCAGGAACCCCAGTACCAAAAAAAAAAAAGTTTATAGTTTTAGCTCTGTGTGTGTGTGTGTGTGTGTGTGTGTGTGTGTGTGTGTGTGTGTGTGTCTTTTTGCAACCAAGGATCAAACCCAGAGCGCCACACCCGTAAAGCAGGCCCTTTTCCACTGAGCTATATTCCAGCTACAAAAATGTTTAATTTTAAAAGAAAAAGACCAATTTTGAATTGTTGCTACCTGCGAATTGTATAGGTTAAGTTTGATAACCTATCTGGAGCTTCAAATTTCTTATCTCTAAAATTAAGACTGCTAGCCAGGTGTAGTGGTGCACACTTGTAATCCCAGTACTTGGGAGGTTGAGACAAGAGGATTGCATAGGTTTGAAGCCAGCCTCAGCTACTTAGTGAGGCTCTCAGCAACTTAGTGAGATTCTGTTTCCAAAGGAAATAGAAAATAGGTCTGGGAGTGTAGCCTGAAGGTAGAATGCTTCTGGGTTCTATCCCCAGCACCACAAAAAATAAAATTAAATTAAAACTAGACTGCTAAATATATGCACTTTTATAGGATTATTATAAACTCAGTGTAATACATGGTAAGGTATCAATGCATTTCCCTTATTATTTTGTTTCTGACCTCCCCGGGAGCCATTTTTCTTTCAGGATGAGTGAAGGAGTAGCTGACATGTACTTATACTATCCTAATTTTAATGCTCTCTATCACAAAGCAGGGGAAAGAGGCCAAGAGGAGGGCAGAGGCAAGGCAATTCAGTATCAACTCTTTTTTTCTTTTCTTTTTAAACATGGTCTTGCTAAATTACTGAAGCTGGCCTGGAACCTACAATCCTTCTGTCTCAGCCTCCCAAGTCCTGGGATTACAGGCATGGGCTACAGTTCCAAGCTCAGCTATTTTTTAAATCGTTTTAACTTCTGGTATGGAAATAATCCAAATATGAACAATTATCACTGAAACTAAATCAAAGAATGCCTAATAGGTGACAGGTCTGGAGCCCACAGTATAAATTTTGAAATGCTTGAAAAATCTTTAACCATGGTATTTACATAAACTGTAACAAACAACACACAATAATAAGCTCTTTGTAAACTATAACTTAGAATAATACACTCTCTTCACACAGCAAAGCGCCTTCCTATTTACTTCTCCACTGAGTGCCTATCTTCTCTAGTCATTCTCAGAATCAATGAAAGACAAAACTTATACTGTCCTATTCTATGAGGAGATAAGAATTTGTCAAATGACCAAATTATTAAGTCCTAATATATATTCCAAGACAGAAGCATGACAAAATCAGGTTCTAGAAATCAGAAATCTCAGATGCCCAAAACTTTATCAGGATTTCCCAACAGTTCATTAGATTCTAAATTATTTCCCCAGGGTATGACCTTTGTAGAAGGCATTACCAAGCATGGCACAAACACTCTAAATGACCATACAAATGCTTCTTTTAAAAAATAAGAAAATGCTGAGCCAGGCATGGTGATGCACACTTGTAATCCCAGCACCTGGGATTGGGAGGCTGAGACAGGAGGATCGCACAGGTTCGAAGCCAGCCTCAGCTACTTATTAAGGCTCTCAGCAACTTAGTGAGACCCTGTTTCCAAATAAAATATAAAAAAATAGGTCTAGGGGTATAGCCTGGAGGTAGAAAAAGCCCCTGGGTTCAATCCCCAGCACCACACACGAAAGAAAGAAAGAAAGAAAGAAAGAAAGAAAGAAAGAAAGAAAGAAAGAAAGAAAGGAAGGAAGGAAGGAAGGAAGGAAGGAAGGAAGGAAGAAAGAAAGAAAGAGCTAAATTTTTACATTTTAGATAAGTTTTAAGCTTATAGAAAAACTGAATAGAAAGTAAAGTTCCTGTTTCCTCAACATACACATACACTTCCCCCCACTATCATCTTTAGTACAGTGTAGAGACAGTGACATCTTATCACCCTAAGTATACAGTTTGCAACTGTTTGATGTATTACCATTTACTCACATATGAAAAATATCTTGGCTGCTTTCAAGTACTGGCAACTATGAATAAAGCTGCTACGAACATCTGTGTGCAGGTTTCTGTGTAGACTGAAGTTTTTAATTTATTTGGGTAAATGTCGCAAGGAGTATGATTGCTCGATCGTATGGTAAGAGTATGCTTAGTTTTATAAGAAACTGCCCAACTGCCTAATGACGACACCAGTTTGCATTCTCACCACAATGATGAGAGCTGCACCTCCTGGCCAGGACTTGCTGGGTAGTTTGGCTTTCCTAGTAGGTGTGTAGGAGGGTCTCATTTTAGTTTCCATTCACAATTCCATACAGCATGTGACACTGAGCACCTTTTCAGATGCTTGCTTGCCATCTG
Source organism: Muscardinus avellanarius (assembly GCF_963383645.1). NCBI lineage: Eukaryota > Metazoa > Chordata > Mammalia > Rodentia > Gliridae > Muscardinus > Muscardinus avellanarius. The sequence goes on from NC_137803.1 coordinate 24,646,716, forward strand.
TGTATTTTTTTCACTGAATTGTCAGTTTAGGTATTTTGTCCATTTTTTTAACTGAGTTGTTATTGTAAAATTTATTAAGAGTCTCTGTATATTTGGAATGCAGTGCTTTATCAGCTATGTCTCTGGGAAATATTTTCTTCCTGGCTGTGGCTTGTCTTCTCGTTCTCTTAACATTGTCTTTCAAAGAGCAGAGATTATTGTCAGTGAATTCAGGCCTATCCATTGTTTTTCAAGAATTATGCCTTTGATGTTACATCTAAAAATTCATCACCAATATCATTAGATTTTCTCCTGCTTTTAGTTTTATAGTTTTGTGTTTGACATTTAAGTCTATAAAAACACTTCTTAAACCACCACTAACCAAGTACGGTACATATGTAATCTTATTATCTGCGAACATGGAATAAAACTTATTACTTCTGTTGATGATGAGATCTAGGTTGGTTCCATATTTTGGCTATTACAAACTGTGCTGCTATGAACATGGGTATGCTTATGTAAACGTAGTTCTCTGATTTCAACCCCTTTGGAAAGATACCCAGGAGTGGTATAGCTGGATCAAGTGGTGGATCTATTCCCAGTTTTCTAAGGAATCTCCATACTGATCTCCATAGTGGCTGAACTACTCTGCACTCCCACCAATGGTGTAAAAGAATTCCTCTTTCCCCACATCCTCGCCAGCAATTGTTGTTTGATTTCTTTATGTTTGCCACTGTGATTGGGGTTAGATGGAATCTCAGCGTAGTTTTGATTTGCATCTCCCTGATGGCTAGTGATGTTAAACATCTTTTCATGTGTCTATTGGCCATTTGTATCTCTTCTTTTGTGAAATGTCTTTTCATTTCAGTTGCCCATTTCTTGATTGGGTTGTTTGTTTTGCTAGTGTAGAGTCTTTTGAGCTCTTTGTATATTCTGGATATTAGCCCCCTATCAGAGTGGTGGCTGGTAAAGTTCTCCCATTCTGTAGGCTTCCTCTTTAGGTTCTTGATGGTTTCCTTTGATGAGAAGAAACTTTTTAGTTTGAAGAGATCCCACTTATTAATTCTTGCTTTAATTTCCTGCGCTTTGGAAGTCTTATTGAGAAAGTTGCTCCCTGTGCCTATATGTTGGGAGATAGATCCTATGCCTTCCTCTAATAACTAGATCTCCATCAACAGATGAATGGATTGCAAAATTATGGGAAATACACACAATGGAATTCTATTCAGCTATAAAGAAGAATAAAATAATAGCATTTGCAAGAAGATGGAAGGAAATGGAGAACATTATGTTAAGTGAGATTAGTCAAGCACAGAAAGAGAAGGGACATATGTTTTCTCTAATATGTCCAAGCTAAGGAGTAGTGGTAATACCAGAGGGACTTCAAATGATGGAGGGGAAATCTCAGCAAAGCTTGAATGGAAAGATAGGAGAGGAAGAAAGCTGAGGTTGTTCAATGGAGGAGCTACATATGAATATGTGTAATAGTATAAATATAACATGGTTAACCTGGACACTCTCTATTGGGAGGGGGGAAGGGAAATGGAAGGGAAAGGCATGAAGCACAATCTAAATGTACACCACTTTCAATATGTTCCACTTATAAAAAATTAAAATTAAACAAAAACTTATTACTTGAATTCCAAGATTCAAATATGCTCAACATTCCCCTGCCTCACCATGAATCACTAAAAACAACCAAGTAATCATCACACAGTCATGCTACAATTACACTGTAAATAATCACATTTAAGGTTTAGCCTGAATCTATAATACTGAACACCAGCAGTATATATTATAGACAATCACAAAGATAAAACTGGGAAACTTTTATCTGAAGATGTAGCAAAAATGATTCATTAGACATCTCGGCAAACTTTCCTTCTATGATAGACTATACAACACTCAACCAAAAAATGTAAAATTCCTCAGTTAAACTCCGTAACACTACTAAGACCTGGATTGTCTCCTAACTTCACTCCACTGATACAATACACATAACATATTTATCTATTATAATAAATGGTAAAATTGAGGCTGTCATTGAATGGTAAAGTTGGGCATGGTGGCACACACTTGTAATCCCAGTACTCGGGAGGCTGAAACAGGAGGATCGCACAGGTTCAAAGCCAGCCTCAGCTACTGAGTGAGGCTCTCAGCAACCAAGACCCTGTTTCTGCCGGGCGTGGTGGCGCACGCTTGTAATCCCCGCGCTTGGGAGGTGGAGACAGGAGGATCGCGCTGGTTCGGAGCCAGCCTTGCTGGCTTAATAGACTCTGTTTCCACATAAAAATGTTAAAAAATAGGTCTGGGAGTGTAGCCCGTGGGAGTGTATATCGGAGGTAGAAGGGCTTCCAGGAACTCCAGTACCACCAAAAAAAAAAAAAAAAAGACCCTGTTTCCAAATAAAATATAAAATAGGTCTGGGAGTTTAGCCTGGAGGTAGAAAGCCCCTAGTTTCCATCCCCAGTTCCACACACACACACACAAAAACCTGACTATCACTCCTGTAACTACCATGTATGTTTATATGTAGTTTCCTACAGTTACTCTCATATTTTTCCTTCAAATTTTTTATTCAACATCTTCAAGATAACTTCCTTTCAATCAAGAGTCACATTTTGACATTTTTCTTTCACAAGGTTTAATTGCAATAACACTTCCGTTTGAATTAACACCAGAAAAAGTAATATGGAAGGAGAAAAAAAATGGTTTTGTTGGTAATTGGGGGGCATCTGAACATAAAAATGCATTAAGAACTTGCTAAGTAAGCCGGGTGTGGTGGCGCATGCTTGTAATCCAAGTGCTTGGGAGGCTGAGACAGGAGGATCGCACAGGTTCGAAGCTAGCCTCAGCTACTGAGTGAAGCTCTCAGCAACTTAGTGAGACCCTGTTTCCAAATAAAGTATAAAAAAGGTCTGGAAGTATAGCCTGAAGGTAGAAGAGGCCTTGGGTTCCACCCCCAGTACCACACACCAAAAAAAAAAAAAAAAAAAGAAAAAAGAAAAAAAAAGAACTTGCTAACTTATGGAGGAACTGAGAATAAATTTAAGTGGATTTCATAATACCCTTCAACCTAACACACCTGTGGCTTAGAAGCATCTTGTCTTCTCTCCCTGACATGGCCCGACTCAGGATCAGAGAAAAGAAAACCAAAACCACCACAAAAGCCGGGCGTGGTGGCACACGCTTGTAATCCCAGCACTTGGGAGGCTGAGACAGGAGGATCCCACAGGTTTGAACCCAGCCTTAAGTGAGACCCTATTTCCAAATAAAGTATAAAATAGGTCTGGGAGTATAGTCCAGAGGTAGAAAGCCCCTGGGTTCCACCCCCAGTAAAACACACACACACACACACACACACACACACACACACCCCACCACCACCACCACCACCACCACCACCACCACCACCACCACCAGATTTCTCTTCACATCTACTAGGACAGTGAAATAAAAAAGATAACAAATATGGATGAAAACGGAAACTGGACCCTCACACACTGCTAGGGAATATGAAATGGTATAGCTATATTTTTAGAAAACACTAGCTGATCCTCCAAACATTTCACACAGAAGCTACCCTATGATCTGGCAGTTCTACTGTCAGGTATATTACCAAGATAAATAAAAATATGATCACACAAATATTTGTACACAAATTTCCACAACAGTGTCATTCATAATATGGCCAGAAAGTAGAAATCCATTGCCTATCAAACAATGAATGAACAAAATGTGGCATATGGAATATTATTTAAGTATAAAAAGGAATAATGTCCTGCTACATGGTACATGGATGAAGCTTGAGACATGCCTAGTGAAAGAAGCAAGTCACCAAAGACCACATTATATGAATCCATATATATGAAATGTCCTGAATAGGCAAATACATAGAAAAACTAGTGGTTGTCTAGTATTACAGAAAAAAGGGTCTGGTGGTAATAGCTAAAGGGCATAGGATTTATTTCTGGTATGATGAAATGTTCTAGAATTGAACATGATAATAGCTGCACAATTCTGAATTGTACACATGAAAGGAATAAAATATGGCATATGAATTATATCTCAATAAAGCTGTTGAAATTCAGAATTCCCTGTGTGCAAGTAACACAAAACAAGACCTTACTTGTGGAAGTAAAAGAACAAGGCCACCTAAAGAGAAGTTAAACATGTTTTATTTAAAGCTTGAAAAATATCATTCCACTAGATTTTTATGAATATCAGATGACTATATTATGAGAGAAATAAAAATATCAACATCTAAGAAGAAGAAAATTTAAATTCTAGCTTCTTGGCTTATAAAATTATGGCTCTCTAAATCTATGCTTTCTTCACTAATTAAAGAGGGGAAAATGTGTATGTGCACTTACACTCAGTGCCTAAGCACTCTTCCTCGGGTTACTGCATACAACTCCCCAGTAATACCACTCCTAGTGAGACTCTTATCTGGCAACCTAAATATTAATTTATATATTCTTTCATTACTGCTGCCCCAAAAATTTGACTAATAAAGAAAATGTAAATGGTTAAATTTAAGGTATACTTGCATCTGTCTCTTTTTAAGAGTCTTCTGAATATCAGCCATATAGTTAATAAAAATAAATAAATCATGCCGGGTGTGGTGGCGCATACTTGTAATCCCAGTGCTTGGAGGCTGAGACAGGAGGATCACACCTTTTCGAAGCCCAGCCTCAGCTACTGAGTGAGGCTCTCAGCAACTTAGTGAGACCCTGCTTCCAAATAAAATATAAAATAGGGCTGGGAGTATAGCCCAGAGGTAGAAAAGCCCCTGGGTTCCACCCCCAGTACCACAAAAATTTAAAAAAATTAAATCATCTTTTTTTTTTTTAAGCTTTCTTTTTTTACAGTACTGAGGATGAAACCCAGGGGCATTCTACCTTCAAGCTACATCCTAGCCATACCCTATTTTTTTCCCCCTTTATTTTGAAACGGAGTCTCACTAAGTTGAGGAAGGCCTCACTAAGTAGCTGAAGCTGTCTGTGAACTGTGATCCTCCTGTCTAAGCCTCCCAAGTACTGGGATTACAAGCGTGGGCCACCAAGCCCAGCTAACTATATCCTCTTAAATTTTAGTTAACATGACAAGACAATATGTCTGTGTTTTGTTTGTGGCAAAGTATGAGATCACTATTAAAATCAATCCATGCCAATGGTAAAGACTTACTTCAAACCTTACAAGTCTCTTTCATACCTTTGAGCCCTATGTACCAATATAGAAATGTTACATTCAAGCTGGGCATGGTGGCACAGGTAAAAACTTTCTCAACAAGACCCCAAAGGCACAAGAAATTAAAAGGCAGATCAATAAATAATATTGTACTAAACTGAAGAGCTTCGGTACAGCAAAAGAAACTATTAAGAAATTCAACAGAGAGCCAAAAGAATGGGAGAAAATTTTGCCAACTATTCTTCTGATAGAGGACTAGTATCTAGAATATACACAGAACTCAAGAAACAAAAAACCCTAGCAAAATGAGCAAGTGAAATAGACATTTCAAAAAATTATTAGTTCAAATGGCCAATAAATGTATAAAAAATCTTCATCATTAGCAATAAGAGATGCAAATCAAAACTACCCTGAGATTTCTCCTCACTCCAGCCAGAATGGTAATCATTCAAAACACACACACACACACACACACACACACACACACACACACACACACACACACACAATGCTGGAAAAGATGTGAAGAATTGGGAATTCTAACACATTGTTGGTGGGATTGCAAATTAGTGCAACCATTTTGAAAAACAGTATAGAGGATCCTCAAAAGAATAAGAACGAACATACCATATGATCCAGCAATACCACTTCTGGGTATCTACCCAAAAGAATGGAAACCAAAAGCCAAGAATGGTGGCATAGGCTTGTAATCCTAGTACTTAGCAGGCTGTCATGCCAGCCTCAGCAACTTGTGAAGCCCTCTATAACTTGTGAAGCCCTTTACAACTTGTGAAGCCCTCTGCAACTTAGTGAGATCCTGTTTTCAAATAAAAAATAGGGCTGGGGATGTAACTCAAAAGGTAGAATGCTCCTGGGTTCAATCCCCAGTTCTGGGAAAAAAGAAAAAAAAGAGAATGGAAGCCAAACTAATGTATGAATATCTATGTTCACAGCTGCACAATTCACAATTGCCAAACTATAGAACCAGCCAAGATGTCCATCAACAGATGAATTAATTACAAAACTATGGGATATGTATACAATGGAATTTTACTCAGCCATAAAGAACAAAATTAGCAAGCTAAACCAGGGCGTGGTAGCGCACACTTGTAATCCCCGCGCTTGGGAGGCTGAGACAAGAGGATCGCACAGGTTCGAAGCCAGCCTCAGCTACTTAGTGAGGCTCTCGGCAACTTAGTGAGACCCTGTTTCCAAATAAAATATAAAATAAGACTGGGAGCCCTATTTTATAGCCCGGAGGTAGAAAGCCTCTGGGGTTCCACCCGGTACCACCACCAAAAAAAAAAAAAAAAAAAAAAAAAAAATATATATATATATATATATATAGAGAGAGAGAGAGAGAGAGAGAGAGGGAGAAAGAGAAAAGCTTATTGATAAGGGGAGATGGGAGGAAGGAACAGGGAAAGGGGAAGGAAAGAAGATATAGAGACTGAAAAAGATAAACCTAAAATACTGAAGAAAATACTTGAAATCATGTATCTGATAAGAGACTAGTACTCAGAATATATAAAGAACTCTTCGAACTCGATAATAAAAGTTTACAAATGGGCACAGGATCTGCACGGATATTTCTCCAAAGATATACAAATAGCCAATAGCATGCCAAGAGATGCTTTTATTAGTCATTAGGGAAATGTAAATAAACCAAAACCATGATAACACTTCATATTCATTAGGATGGCTAAACCAAAACAACAGATCATAATAAGTCTTTGTAAGACTGCAGAGAAGCAGATACCCTCATATAATGCTGGTCGAAATGTAAAATGACACAGTAACTCTGGAAAAAAGTTTGGCAGTTCCTCAAAAAGTTAAAACACAGAATCACGTTATGATAAAGCAATTCTACTCCTAAGTATATGTCCAAGAAAAGAAAAACTTAAATTTACCTAAAAACTGAAGGCACTGCTGATTACAGCACCATTATTCAAAATAAACTCAAAGTAGAAACAACCCATATGTCTGTCAATTGATGATAAACAACTCAGAATGGAGAGTAGAGACTAAAGACAAAGGTCCTAGAGAAACCAAGACCCTAAAAGAGAGGGCAAAGGAGAACAATTCAACTTCTTGGAGTAACATGGAAGAGACAACAGCCAAACACTTTGGGGACTACAACTGGCTACCTACCTATCAGTCAAGTACTGGTAAACTACTTCAACAGCCAATTCAGAAATGGGCCTAAGAAAAAATATTGCAGAGACGGGAAACTTACACAATGGTAATTAGGCCCTGTAGAGACTAGAACTTAATTCCCCCAAGAGACAAAATCCCCCTACCTAATTAAAAGATTTGGTTCTGAAATGTGAATCCTGGTGCCAAGCAAAATTGCCCTATAGAAAGAGGCAATGACAGAGATGAAAAAAATAAAATGAATTTTTTTTTTTTTTTTGTGTGTGTGTGTGTGGTACCAGGGATTGAACCAAGAGGCATTCTACTTTTAAGCTACACTCCTAGTATATTACTATTTCCTCCTCCTCCTCCTCCTCCTCCTCCTCCTCCTCCTCCTCCTCCTACTCCTGGTGTGTGTGTGTGGTACTGAATCCATGGGCCGTGTGGGGGGGGGGGGTACTGAATCCATGGGCCTTTTACCTCCCAGCTCTGCCCTCAGCCCTATTTTTTACATTTTAGTTGGAAACAGGGTCTCTTAAGCCAGCAAGGCTGGCTTCGAACCTGCATGATCCTCCTGTCTCCACCTCCCAAGCGTGGGGATTACAAGCGAGTGCCACCATGCCCGGCACTCAGCCGTATTTTTTATTCTTTATTTTGAAAACAATCTCACTAAGCTACAAAGGGCCACACTAAGTAGCTGAGGGTGACTGCAAACCTGTGATCCTCTTGTCTCAGCCTCCTAAGTACTGGGATTACAAGCATGTGTCACCACATCCAGCTCATTTCTTTTTATTTATTTTTTGTTTGTTTACAAACAGGGTCTAGCTAATTTGCCGAGAGTCTTGCTAAGTTGCTGAGGCTGGTCTTGAATCTGAAATCTTCCTGTTACAACCTCTCAAGTACTAGGATTATAGGTGTGCCCCACACCCAGCTTGATTTAATTATTTCAAAACAAACTTTTCAACAAGTACAAACTGCAAAGCATGAGGAAATTCAACATCATTTAAAATAACAGGCCAGGCTCAGTGGCCCATTCCTGTAATCTCAGCACAGTATGGGGAGTCCAAGATAGAAGAATTCCAGTTAGCAGCCAGCCTCAGCAACCTCATGAGGCTCTCTGCAACTTTTTGAGACCTTGTTTCCAAATAAAAAATAATATGGGCTGGGATATAGCTCAGAGTCAAAATGTTCCTGTGTTCAATTCCCAGTACCACAAACAGAACAACAAAACAAGCCAGGTATCATGGTATACATTTATTTATTTATTTATTTATTTATTTATTTATTTATTTATTTTGCAGTACTGGGAATTGAACCCAGGGGCATTTGACCTCTGAGCTACACTCCCTGCCCTATGTTTTATTCTTTATTTTGAAACCGAGTCTCACTGAGCTGCAGAGGGCCTAAGTAGCTGAGGCTATCCATGAACCGCAATCCTTCGGTCTCAGCCTCCTGAATGCTGGGATTACAAGCATGCGTCACCATGCCCAACTTGATTTTTTTTTTTAACCAATTTCCATGTTGAAGGAATATAAGTTTAGAGGTTTTACTCAATATTTCCGAAATTCTATATATTATCCCATCACATTCAACACATCTGATAATAATGCACTAATGCACACAGGTAACCACAAGAGTAGATAACCATGTCAATAAATGCTCCAGAAATGTGTTTTATGCACAAAAAAGCACAATTTTTATAATGTTTCCACATACATTTTTCTATTCTTCTCACATTCACTTCAATTTTTTAAGCAACAGAGATTTCTAAATCTAAAATATTCAAATAAAATTGCAACTAACCTTTATATACGCACTTGGGTAGATCTTATGAACTGCGTCTCCAGGAGCACGTCCAGCTTCTCTGTCTAAGTAATAACTCTGTACAAAGACTGCATGGTCGCTAAGGCACCTGACCCAAACATCACCTTCACCTTTACATTCCAACTGCACGCCTTTGCCTATGTGCAACCTTAGGAAGAGAAAAAAATTACATTTCATCTTAAGTATCTGCAAATAAAATTAGTTCAGATTATACTGCATACTCATATACTGCATATTGAGAGTTACAAAGGATATAACACCATCACCAAACGATAACCATGGTTACCATTTTTGCATTTTCTTTTCCTATGCATACACAATAATGAGAAACATCTACCTAGAGCTTACTATGTGTCAGAAGCACTTAAAAGACTTCTCATTTAACCCTCACAACTCAATGAATTAAATGCTATAATTTCCATTTTATAAGACAAAACTAAGGCTTATAAGCTACATTGTCCAAATCAATAGCCACAAGCAACATGTGACTAAGTTAATTAAATTAAAAATTCAGCTAATCCCATGAGCCATATTCTAAGTATACAAAAGCTACATGTGGCTAATGGCTACTAAACTGAACAGTACAGATATAAATTATTTCCTTCATCACAAAAAATTCTATTAGCCAGCACTGACATAGAAAGTAACTTGCCAAAGTCACACACCAAGTGATAAGATCAAAATTATGTGCTTGTGCACGTGTCCTTAAATAAGTGAGACCAAAGGCCTATGTGTGTTTCCCTGTCATTTTGAGCATTTCCATTTCATTAAATTTATTAACACTTTAATCATTACATAAAAGTAAAAGCTTATCAATTTACTTAACCATTTTCCTTTTTGTGTGTGTGGTGCTGGGAATTAAACCCAGGGGCATTCTACTTCCAAGCCTCACTAAGTTGTGGAGGGCCTAAGTAGCTGAGGCTGGCTGCAAACCTGCAATCCTCCTGTCTCAGCCTTCCAAGTACTAGGATTACAAGCATGCACCACCCACACCCAGCAACCATTTCCCTTTTATTACCAATTTTTCAACATTATAAATAAGTTTCAGAAACATCTGTTATATATTTCAAAAATTTGCAGATAAAACATATTATCAGAAAAAATAGAAATTAGTTTTCAAACTGAATTCTAAAAGAACTAGTTACTATATTAAACATGGAAACCTCAATTTTTATCTTTAGACACTAAACAATTATCTACAATTAAAATAGAATCCTGTCAGGTGTGATGGCACACACTTACAATCCCAGCATTTGGGAGGCTGAGATAGGGGGATCGCAGTTCGCGGACAGCCTCAGCTACTTGGTGAGGCCCTAAGTGAGTGAGACCCTGTTTCAAAATAAAGAATAAAAAATAGGGCTGGGGTGTAGCTCAGAGGTAGAATGTCCCTGGGTTCCATCCCTAATACCTAAAAAAAAAAAAAAAAAAAAAAAAAGAATTCTTGCAAATTCCAAATTTTCAAAATTATCTTTACTCCTTTATTTATATTTCAGAATGTAAATGTACATAGAAAAACACAATGCCAAATAAAAGACAACATACTGTGCTGGGCTTTTTAAAAAGCTGTGCAACTATACAGTCAGTACCTTGCTCTCTCAATGGCTTCTGTCCTGTGGACGTTGGAGAGTTGACCCAGGCAAAAGCGATCTCCTCCAGAAGGATCCACATATCCGTCAACAGTTACAATAGGGCAGCTTGAAGGAACCTTAAATGTCTCTCCTACCTGGACATCCATTTCAAAGTAAGCAATGGAACACCAATACTCAGGAGCTATAGGAAATAAATGAGAAAGAACATCCACCCATGTGAGACGTTATGCTTTCACTTTCCCTCCAAAAGACAGCTTTTCCTAAAAGAAAGGATGAAGGGAGGGGAGAGGAAAATGAAAAGCACCCAAAAGAATTGGATTAAAATAACACAACACAATAAAAGAAGAAACTTTCAAGCCTTACATTTTCTAGCTTAATATCTCACTCTCTTCTTAAAACTCAAAAGCATTTCTTGAATCTAGAATTTGGTTCTTACCTCAAAGGACCAAGTTAACTGAAAATTTAAAGAACACAAGTAAACAGAAGCTAAATTATTTTGCCATGATGTTTCATTTAACTGCACTTATTTCCTATATTTTTCTGAACTTTCTTTTTTTTTTAAATACACTGACCCTGAGGCATATTCCAGGAAAGAGTTGTTGAATATCAACCCATGCTGTATGTATGTATGTGTATATTATATATATATTTTTTTTTTCTTTTTGGTACTGGGAATTAAACCCATGGGCATTCTATCTGTAAGCCACATCTCTAGCCCTTTTTAGTTTTTTACTTTGAAAAAGGATCTTGCTAATCTGCTGAGGCTGGTCTTAAACTTCTGATCCTCCAATCTCAGCCTCCCAAGTACTGGGATTATAGGCATGAGCCACTATGCCCAGTTCATGGTTTATTGTTATAGAATCTACCTGAAAGAAAGTGCAGAAGCAGATGAGCCATCAGAGGACTGAGTAAAGGCTAATTACACTCTTAAGTGCACAGTTGTTATATACAGAGATTCTCAATTGTCTATGGGTGGAAGGTCTTTTGTTCCATCAGTGCCGTATCCCACAGCAAGGAATGTTTTTAGTGAAGTCAAGTCATATTAACAATTATAATTTTACAATTTTAACTTTGAAGATGTATTTAGTGAATTCATTTGAACGACAATTTTTTTTTTTTTTTTTGCAGTACTGAGATGGAACCCAAGGGCATTCTACCTCTAAGCTACAACCCCTGCCCTTTTTTTTTTTTATTCTTTATTTTTGAAAGAGGGTCTCAATGAGTTGCAAAGGGCCTCACTAAGTAGCTGTGGCTGTCCTCTAACTGCAATCCTCCTGTCTCAGCCTCCCCAATGCTGGGATTACAACCATGTACCACCACACCCGGCTGAATGGCAAATAATTTTAAATAATTTTAGAGTGATTGGGGAAAGGCATTATTAGTTTAGAATGCAGATACAGCTGGGCGTGGTGGCATACGCTTGTAATCCCAGCACTTGGGAGGCTGAGACAGGAGGATCACACAGGTTCGAAGCCAGCTTCAACTACTGAGTGAGGCTCTCAGCAACTTAGTGAGACACCGTTTCCAAAAAAAATATCTAATAGGTCTGGTAGTATAGCCCAGAGGTAGAAAGCCTCTGGGTTCCACCCCCAGTTCCACAAAAAAATAAATAAATAAAACAAATAAAGTAAAATTGAATGCAGATACAATCAATCAAGTACTTCTAAATTTATCTGACTACAATCACATTAAACCCATACACATGAAAATTACTTGGTTTTCCTTTTTTTTTTTTTTGCGGGTCTGGGGATGGAACCCAGGGGCATTTGACCTCCGAGCTACACCCCCTGCCCTATTTTTTATTCTTTATTTTGAAGCCGGGTCTCACTAAGTTGCAGAGGGCCTCACTAAGTAGCTGAGGCTGTGCGCAAACCACGATCCTCCAGGTCTCAGCCTCCCAAATGCTGGGATTACAAGCGTGCACCACCACGGCCGGCTCTTGGTTTTCCTTTTCTAGTTCATTTGACAGATATCAGCAGAGCACCTAGGGATGACCTAGGCATCATATACACAGCAGTGAACGAAGCAGCTTAGCCCTAGTCCATGGAGGTACAGGGCTGACAGAGGAACAAACAAATGAACAAGGTAAGTCGGGGAAGGATCAATACTGAGGGAAGAATGAAAAGATGACTGAGAAGAACACTTGGGCTGGTCGTGGGAACATACTATCTGAAGAGACAAGACCTGATAAGTCTTATATCTAGGTGAAGACTGGAAAAAGCATTTCAAGGAAGAAAACAACAAATATAAATAAAAATAAATTTAAAAAGAAAAAGGCAACCCGGATGTGGTGGCCCACGCTTGTAATCCCCACATTTGGGAGGCGGAGACAGGAGGTTCGAAGCCAGCCTTGCTGGCTTAAGAGACCCTGTTTCCAAATAAAAAAATATAAAATAGGTCTGGGAGTGGAGCCTGGAGGTAGAAAGGTTCCATCCCCAGTACCACCAAAAAGAAAAAAAAAAAAGGCAAGTACCATTTATTAAAGAATGAAAGGGAGAATGGTATATAGCTCTATCTATAGGCTTATGTGTATCTCAATGTGTTTGTTATTTATTAATTTGGACTAGAATTTGAGGAACAAAAATTTCAATGGTCCGAAAACATGGCCCCCAAAAAAAAAATAAGCCCTCCTGCTAAAAAAAATCCTAAAACAAAAATTTAAAAAGAAAAAAAAACCCACAACTTATGAACACTAGGTATATTTAATTGCTTTTTAAATGCTGTCAAGTAACAAACTACTTCCCAATTAAAAATTAATAAACCAACCACATGAAGATTGAGTGGAAAAAAAATAAAATTCAGCCAGGCACTGGTGGCCGATATCCGTAATCCCAGTACTTGGGGAGCTGAAACAGGAGGGCCACAGATTCGAGGCCAGTCGCAGTAACTTAGCTAGACCCTGTTTCAAAATAAAAAAAAATAAAAAAAACCTGCTGAGGTGTAGAATGCCTAGGATTCAATAGCCAGTAAAACACACACACACACACACACACACACACACACACACACACACACACACACACACACGTTTTGCCTCTTCCATGTAATCAATGCATCACAAATACAAGTTTTTCTGTAAGTATTTAAGTTTACAAAACTATACACCAGGTGTGGTGGTATATGCGTGTAATTCCAATACTTGGGAGGCTAAAACAGGAGGATCACAGATTTGGGAAAAGTCTCAGCAAGTAGTGAGGCTTAGTAACCTAGCAAGACTGTTTCAAAATAAAAATAAAATAGAAGTGCTTTCTACTTGAACCTCATGTTTTGTTTTTACCCAGCATTATAAACATTTTGCAACAAAATATACCTTTTGGAATTATTATTTTAATTTTAATTTTTTGTGGTACTAGGGATTGAACCCAGGGGCATTCTACATCTAAGCTACACTCCTGGCTTTATTTTATTTACTTTTGAAACAGGATTTTGCTAGGTTGATGAGAATCTTACTACTTGCTATAGACCTGAAATCCTCCTATCTCAGCCTCCCAAATCCTGGGATTACAGGCATGTACCACCATGCCCGGCTTAGACTAATGAGAGAGAGAGAGAAAGGAGAAGGGGGGCAGGGGTGGCAGGCAGGCAGACAGACGTGCAGCACAAGGGACTGAACCCAGGGCTACTCAACCTCTGAAGTACATCTCCGGCCTTTTCTATCTGGAAACAGGGTCTTAGCTAAATTACCGTGTGCTGGCCTAGAACCTGTGATTCTCCTCTTTTATTCTCCCAAGTACTGGGATTACAGGCATGTGCTGCCACATCCAGCTTAAAGACCTCTTTCTGGGAGCTAGTACTGTTTGTTGCTGCCAGAATATTGGGTAATTGTTACTGTAGCCAGCAGACCTGCCAGTCAGTTGTCTGCTGGTGCTTCTTGTCAGTGGTATGTGATATCAATAAAGAATTTTACTGTAGAAAATATCTTGTATAAATACTTCGTGATTGGCTTTTTAAGAAGATCCTTAAGCATATCATTAATGTGCATTTTCTTTTCTTTGCTTTTGGTACTGGGGATGGAAACCAGGGGCATTCTACCTCTGAGCTACACCCCTAGCCCTTTTTATTTCTTATTGTGAAACAGGGTCTTTCTTGCTAAGTTGTTTGCAACTGGGCCTCACTAAGTTTCTAAGGCTGGACTTGAACTGCAATCCTCCTGTATCAGCCTCTCAAGTCTTGGGATTACAGATGCGTACCACCACATTTGGCTTTTTTATTTTGAAACAGGGTCTCACTAAACTGAGGCTAGCCTCAAACCTGTTATCATCCTTCCTAAGCCTCTCAAATACTGGGATTACAGGTGTGTGCTAGCACACTCAACATGGTAAACAGGCCATTTTCTCTGAGTCAACTCAAGGAGGGGGAAAAAAAGGTGTTTTATAGCTCTTACGTAAGAAAAAACATACTTTTATCATTATAAACTGCAACACCTGCAATTACATTTCAACCTTATTATTTCCCATTCACCAACGGTCTTCCTTGATGTTGCTTTGCCTCATATTTCAGACACCATTCAGCAATGGTTACATAGAGCTTCATCTTGAACAGGTATAACAGGAGTTGACCTGCTAATACTGGGAAAAGGAGCTTTAAGAAATGAGAATAAAAAGAAACTGGCACTGGAGTTGTCTTACAGACCAGGATGAAAAAAGAAGGCCTACAAAGCAGGAAGGAGGCCGTTACTTTTTATGAGGCTAGAGGGTGAGAAGTAATCTAAGTTGGTCCCATAGAATCTGGTGGCACTAGGGCTATAAAATACAACATGAATAACTCTCACAATCTGCTCAAAAGAAAGGAATCTTCCTACTTTAGAAACAGAGGAAGCTGGGCATGGTGGCGCATGCTTGTAATCCCAGTACTCAGGAGGCTGAGACAGGAGGATTGCGCAGGTTCGAAGCCAGCCTCAGCTACTTGGTGAGGTTCTCAGCAACTTGGTGAGACCCTGTTTCCAAATAAAATAGAAAACAAATAGGTATGGGAGTGTAGCCCAAAGGTAGAAAGCCTCTGGGTTCCATCCCCAGCACCACAAAAAAAAAATAGAGGAAGGCAATAGGAAGTACCTATTTAGCCTTTCTGAATATCTTTATGCCTTGTTGCCACAAGGACCAAATACCATATAAATAATGATCCTGCAGCTTCTCAGCACCAGCATGAAGAGAAGGCTGGAGTGGCTCAGTTCTGAGAGGGCTTTCTTAATATCCTGACTAATCTGAAAGGAGCTAGGAATGTTATGTACTCACTGTTATTTTTAATAGTTTGCTCCTAAATTAGTAAAATAAAGTCATAAAGTGAAGCCTATTGGTTGCTTCATCACTAACCAGGAAAAAAGGTTTTATTTTGTGTGTGTGTGTGTGTGTGTGTGTGTGTGTGTGTGTGTGTGCGTGTGTGTGGTACTGGGGGTGGAACCCAGAGGTTTTCCACCTCCGGGCTATACTCCCAGACCTATTTTATATTTTATTTGGAGACAGGGCCTCACTAAGTTGATGAGAGCCTCACTAAGTAGCTGAGCCTGGCTTCGAACCTGTGTGACCCTCCTGTTCAGCCTCCCAAGCGTTGGGATTACAAGTGTGCGCCACCACACCTAGGTTGAAAAAAGGGTTTTAAAAGACTGAGTTATAGTAGAAAGGCTCCTCAAAAGACCATAAATGGAACCTCCACATAACCCAGCTGTACACTCCTAGGCATGTCCCCAAAAGAATCCAAAGTTAGAATACTACAGCAATACAAGCATAACCATGTTTGCAGCAGCACAATGCACAATAGCCAAATTATGAAACTGATCTCAGTGCCCATCAACAGATGAATGGATAAAGAAAATATGGAATATACACACAATGAAATTTTATTTAGCCATAAAAAAGAACAAAATCATGTCATTTGCAGGGAAATGAATGGAATAAGGGAATATTAGGGTGAGATCAGCCAGTAACAGAAAGCCAAGGATCTCTCTTATGTAGACGCTACAGAGAAAACCAATAACAAAAGAAATTTCAGTTAATTGAGAGAGACCAGTAAAATAGTGAAAGAGAACTAGGGGAGTAAGAGGGGAGGGCTACAATGAGGCTTGAGGAGGGAACAGTTTAAATAATGTTATGGCCATACATGAAGGTACTATCACAATCTCATTTAACATGTACAGGGAGAGGAAGGGCAAGCCTGGTGGGATTGAGAGGGAAATAAACCAAGTGATGTGTGCATGTATGATTGTCTCACTCTGAATCTCATTATTAAGTATAAAAGTAATTATCTGGACGTGGTGGTACAAGCTTATAACCTGAGTACTTAGGAGGCTAAGACAGGAGGATCACAGGTTTGTGGCCAGCTTTAGCTACTTGGTGAAACCCTGTTTCAAAGTAAAGAATAAAAAATAGGGCTGCGGGTATAGCTCCAAGGTAGAATGCTCTTGGGTTCAAACACCAGTACCACCACCAAAAAAAAAAAAAAAAGTATAAAAGTATTTAAAAGGAATACTGAGAGTTGGGCTAGGGATATAACTCAGTGGTAGAGCCCTTGCCTGGTATGTCCAAGGCCCTGGCTTCAATCCCTAACCTTGCAAAAAAAAAAAAAAAAAAAAAAAAAAAAAGACTGAATTAACAACATGAATTTTTAAGAATTTAATAAATATATATTAATAAGTATTTCTTTAAAAGGGAAATGTATCATAAATCACAATTTTATACAAGTAAATGTCCAATTATAATGGTGTGTCTTAAAGGCGTTATTTTAATTTCTGAAATAAAAATAAAATCACTCAAAATAAAAGTTAAAAATCTGGCCAGGCATAGTCATGCATGTCTGCAATCCTGAGGTAGGAGTACTGCCAGGTTCAAAGCCAGCTTTGGCAACTACGTTCAATCTTCATTATGGGGGGAGAAGGGTAAAAATCTGATCAAATGCCTAAAAGATTCATAAATTATTCCTTTTACTATTCAGATTTAATTGAGATCCCCTGTGAGAATATTTTATGAACACATAAAAGTAACTCTCTTGGACAGTGGATAGTTCCAAAGTACCAGAACATGCCTGAAGTTGGAAAATTAGGGATTTTAAATTCATTTGTGAATTTGATCTCAAATGACCTCAAAGACACTGAAGAAACCTTTCACTTTAACTTGCAAATCAGTTTTTAGTTAGGTGACTATCTACCTCAGCTTTATGAAAAAGTAAAAAACAGAACTAAGTCTGTGAAAAAGAAATGGAGTAGCCAGGCATGGTGGTGCACACTTGTAATCCCAGCATTCAGGAGGCGGAGATTAGAGGATTGTGGTTCAGACAGCTTCAGCTACTTAGTTAAGAGGCCCTCTGCAACTTAGTGAGACCTTGTTTCAAAATAAAGAATATAAAATAGGGCAGGGTGTGTAGCTTGGAGGTCAAATGCTCCTGGGTTCCATTCCCAGACCCAAAACAAAAAAAAAAAAAAAAAAAAAAAAAAAGAAAAGAAATAAAGAAATGGAGTGATTAACCCTTTCCAAAAATGCGTGGCTTTGGTTTCTTTTCTATTTATTCACTAAAAAAGGTAGCAGCCATATAAAGTAGCAACTATAATTTAGTAGAGTGAGAAAGTACTAGGTAGAAGGGGACAAAGGATTAGCGAGGCTTCCCAACAGTGCTGTGTCCACAGTACATTTAGTACAGCCAGACATGGTAGTACTCCCTTGTAATCCCAGTACTTGGGAGCTGAGACAGGAGGCTCGCAGGTTTCACAGCCAGCCTCGGCTACTTGTGAGACCCACTGCTACTTGAGTAAGACCCTGTTTTAAAATAAAGAAAAATAATCGAGCTGGGGATGTAGCTCTGAGGTAGAATGCCCCTGGGTTCAATCCCCAGTGCCACACACACACACACACACACACACACAAAGGGGGTAAGGATGCATGGGACCTAGCATTAAAGATGGTTTCAATGATTCTCACCTTCTGATATTCCTATCTATACACAGTCCCTTCCCACACTTAAAGAAATCATAAGACTCTTGAGACTAAGATTTAAAAGACACTGAGGTTCTTATCACTCATTAACTGTCAAGTTGTAAAGGCAGTCAAGCAGCTCTGTAGAGAAGTCTGTATGGAAAAAATTGGGTCTTCCGACCACTAACAACACTAACTTGCCCTGTATGTTGGTAAATTATCCTGAACATGAATCCTCCACCCTCTAAAATACCTTCAAAAGTTGAGAGTCCAAACTAGCAACTTTAATACAACTTAATGAGACCTCCCTCAAACCAGAAGTATTCAACTAAGCCACTCTCAGGTCCCACCCACAGAAACTAAGTAATCTAACAAATCCTTATTTTGTTTTTGTTTTTTCTTCCTTTTGGTGGTACTGGGGTTCCTGGAAAACCTTCTACCTCCAGGCTACACTCCCAGACCTATTTTTATACTTTTTTTTTTGGAAACAGGGTCTGTTAAGCCAGGGAGGCTGGCTTCGAACCTGTGCCATCCTCCTGTCTCCGCCTCCCAAGCGCAGGGATTATAAGCGGTATTGCAAAGTTCTATTTCTCAATCTGGGGACTGGTGAAAAAGATGGTGACTTTAATGTTATCATACCACTTACTTGTGTTATATACTTTTCTGTATATTAATTTCTCAAAAAAATTGTTTATGAAAAGGCAAGACCACAAGACCCACAGAAGTTTAAAATTAAAACAGGTACACAATGTAAAACATACACAGAAAACCTATTAAAGCGGATAAATGAAGAAGTAAATATGTAGTTTTAAAAAGGTTTCTGTCCCACCAGCAGCACTTTCCTCCTAACCAAAACAAATATTAATGGCCTTCAAATTCAACAAAAAGTTGATTACATTTACAATTACATCTACTGCTCATGAGAATGGTAAAAACTGGTTCATACTCCTGATATCGTCACTGTAAAGTAATTTGGTCTTTAAATCCAGAAATTCTGTTAATCTCTTAAACTGAAAGAAAGTTATATACTCAAAGACTATCCCTTCAATTATGTTTGAATAGCTAGAAGAAAATTTAGAATCAACAGAAGTAGTCAATAACA
This sequence comes from Muscardinus avellanarius, assembly GCF_963383645.1. NCBI lineage: Eukaryota > Metazoa > Chordata > Mammalia > Rodentia > Gliridae > Muscardinus > Muscardinus avellanarius. Next base: position 24,666,434 of record NC_137803.1, read on the forward strand.
GAACTGATTTACACAAAGAAAATTACATAAAACTACTTAGAATTGCAGTTTAATTATATGAACATTGTGGTGATTTTTTAAAATCTTTATTGGAAATATGTGCAACTGTCTTAAGTATCCATGAGATATTGTTTCTAGGACCCTCTGTGGACAATGAAATTTGCAAATAAAGTGGTGTTATTTGCATATGACCTACAAACATCTTCTCATATGCTTTAAATCATGCTTTATTTTTTTTTTTTTTTGGTGGTACTGGGGTTCCTGGAAGCCCTTCTACCTCCGGGCTACACTCCCAGACCTATTTTTTACATTTTCATTTTGGAAACAGGGTCTCCTAAGCCAGCGCGCGCGGCTGGCTTCGAACCTGCGCGATCCTCCTGTCTCTGCCTCCCAAGCGCGGGGATTACAAGCGTGCGCCACCACGCCCGGCTTAAATCATGCTTTAAATCATGATGTATCGGTTATATGCAAATGTCATTCTATTTTACATAAGGAACTTGAATATCTGCCGATTTTGGTGTTTAAGAGGTATCCCAGAATCAACCCTCTGCAGATACCAAGGGACAACCATATTTGTATCTTTATAAGCTAAGAAAAACAGTTATGAAGTAATGGAAAGGAATTTTTTTCCAAAACCCTGAGTTTGTACTATTGGGGACCTTTCGTGTTATCTATTTTCCAAACTCTTTGTTTTATCACTTCTACAATTTAAAAAATTATGTACAAACTTTTTTGGTGTGTGTGGTATTGGGACTGAACCCAGGAGCATTCTCTCTGTGTTATACCCCAGCCCTATTTTATTTCTTTTTTTGGAAAAAGTCCCTATGATCCTCTTGTCTAAGCCTCCCAAGTACCAGGATTATAAGCATGCACCACCATGCCCAGCTCAGGTATACATCTGTATTTGAAAACAGTTACTTAGCTATTTACTCTTCAAATGTAAGTCAATCAAATAGTTTCTAAATTCCATTTAACTAGCACTTTCTAAATGTTTCTCGTAAGGCAATACAGTGAATTATTTTACTTTTCAGCATCTACTTCAGATTCTTCCCCAGCTTTTTAAACTACAGTTTTATAGCTGCTCTATCTTAAAACCTAGTTTTATTCCACCGCATATTTATATATTCAATACTGAAACAAGTATCTCTATACTTTAAATTTTAACTGAAAACAGAGTTCTTGTCTTTTCTTTCAGAGACAGCTAAATTGAATCATATATAGCTGGGCATGGTGGTAAACAACTTTAATCCCAGCTACAAAGGAGGTTGAGGAAGGAGAGGAGCATCACAAGCTCCAGGCCAGCCTGGGAAATAGAGCAAGATTCCATCTCAAAGAAAAAAAGATTTTTAAAAGATCAAACATAAACCGGTTGTGGTGGCACACGCTTGTAATCCCAGAATTTGGAAAGCTGAGACAGGAGGATCACGGTTCGAGGCCAACCTCAGCTACTTAGTGAGGCCCTTTGCAACTCAGTGAGATTCTATTTCAAAATAAAGAGTAAAAAATAGGGCTGAGGGTGTCGCTCAGAGATAGAATGCCCCTGGGTTCCATCCTTAGTACCACAAAACAAAACAAAACAAAAATAATCAAATATAGTCAGTTCATCTATGTATGACTTTAATTGCTACTCTTAAAACTGTTGATTAACTCATAATGAGTATCACAGTTGTCTGTGAAGCCATCCCATAACCATAGTAAAGCCTGCATTTGTGATCCAATTACCTTAATAAAAAAATCTAAACATAGAAAATCAATTTGAACTACACTTACCAGGATGATTGGAAATGGGAGGTTGGAATGCAAGCTCATTGTGAACTGGCCCTAAAGAAAAGACAATAAATATCCCATTTTTATTTATTAAAAGTTTTCCAATGCTATTTAATAAACCTTACATATAACTACCAAACCTTAGTACTTTTTAGATCAAGCTTATACAATGCCTAAGAACTTAAAAGCTTAGTTTAAGTTACTTTATAAAAACCAAATACTCTTGAATTATTTTGTGGATTTAACAGCTAACATTTTAGTGCTGTCTGCAAAGTACTATTAAACAATTTGCAAATAGTTTTACATGCAATATTTAATACAAAATATAAATTAATTATTCATATAACATGTAATATAATTTATAATACAATATATAATAATTTAAATTGTTAGGGCTATTCTAAAAACAAGTGCTTATGTTTGTTAAGGATATTTATATAATGAATAATAGCTAACAACTAAAAGCTTATTATGTGTTACGACATTGTGCAAAAATCTCATAAGTTAACACATTTTCTTACAATACTCCTTGAAAAAGATGCTATTAATACCTTGAGGCTTAATGTGGCTAAATAAGTTATTAAGTTACCAATAATCATATGGTCAAACCCAGCACCCTTAACCACTATGTTGGTCCAGGCAGACATTGAAAAGTATATTCTCTTAAGACACAGAAAACAGTAACATAATTGAAAAAAGCAATATATAACAATATACATATAGCATGACAGCCCCCTTCATATATACCCATTTATATGACTGGAAGAAAAATAACAAAATGTTAAAAGTAGGTATCTCTGGGTGTTAGGATTCTGAGTAATATTTTTTATTCACATTTTCAGTATTTTCCAAGTTTTCTTTGGTACTACTAACCTTAAAGTGAGAGGAAAATGTTTTATATATATATATATGGAAGATTTATGCTCCTAATTTTACTAAGCTACATGAAGTGTTCCTATTCTTCCTCACACTACAGGCTATCTATAGGAAATCCCTCCCAATCATGCCTGCACAGATTCGTAGTATCTGAGGACTGTATCCTATGGTGAGGGAAACCTTGAGACTGCAGCACTCACGGGTTCTCAATCTGTTATGGGTGAATACACAAATACACATGAGGTCTAAGAACATATACAAACAAATGGATGGAAATCAATGTGGTGTTAATGAAACATCAGCAACAAAGAAGTAAACGTATTTAGTAAACATCACTCTAAAACAAAAGTATGACAACACTACTAAAAATACTGTAAAAAGTAGTGAAAAGCACTAATTTAATAATTGTAGAATGAATAAAAGATGCAAAAATGATTTTTTTAAAAAAAGAAAGAAAACAAAGTCCTACGAAAGAAAAAGCCCTTACAACAAAAACAAGAGCTTACAGTAATGTCCGGGATGGGGCGGCATAGGCGGGTGGTGCTGAAGATGGCCGTTTTGGTGGTGAGGCAAATTAGGTGTGTATGGTGCAGTCCTACTTCCAGTCCAGGTGGTAGTGCTGTCTAAAAATTAAGGCCCACATGGATTAATTTGCTTTTATAAAGGCTGCCTATTTTTCTCAACTATTTAAAAGATTTTAAAAGCATGTACATACTATGATGGTAAGTGGCTGGCTGACCAGTAAATCCATTCTGCTGCTGTCCTGGCTGAGGCCCTGAAGCTATCTGCAACAGTCCTTCACTATGGCTGCCTGCCAGAATACTGGCAGGCTGACCTAGAGAAACAAGAAGAAATTAACATGGCACATGTATAGATGCAATCTATGCTTTTACATAATAACTAAAGGGCCAATTATATCTGATAATCCACAACTATAAGGATGAGCCAAAAGCAGAAGTCACCCATTGCCTACTAAATAAATCTTTTTAAAAACTGAAATCATCTATCAAGGCAAACCTTAATTTGAAGTTCAAACTGATTCCATTCTAAAGTAATGTCATCCTAATTTTAGTTACCTATTTCTTCACAAATACTCTTCTAAGGGCAGCAAAATGCCACTACACGTCCAGTCTATCATAAGGTCAGTAACACATCACTTCAGGACCTATCTGATTAAGACTCTCAAAACCTAGGCTCGAGAAAATGTTAAACACTGCAAAGTTAATTGTTATCAGCACTGGTACTGGTACTGGCAGGATGATAAAAGAAAAGCAGAGCAGGCAAAGATTTCAAATGGAATGTGATGGGGAAGGTGAAGTCAGAAAACATCTAGCTCCACTGTTCAATAAATAAAGCATTTGGTGGAAACAAAACAAAAATCCCTGTCTACTTGGAAACTTTTGCATATGCTTTTAAAACACATATATCATGCCTTTTCAAGATAACTACCGTATTTCCAGATGTATATGAAATTGTCCTCTCTCTGTATAACATATTAGGAGGACTAAGTTTCCCGCTTTTTGTTTTTTGTTTTTGTATTTTTTGATGGCACTGGGAATGGAACGTAGGGGCCTTCTACCTCTGGGCTATACTCCCAGACCTATTTTAGATTTTATTTGGAAATAGGGTCTCTTAAGCCAGCTGAGCCTGGCTTCAAACCTGTGCAATCCTCCTGTCTCAGCCTCCCAAGTGCGGGGATCACAAGGGTGCGCCACCACGCCTGGCATCCCTGGTTTTTATACTACTCAAAAACCATTTCATGATATTGCTTATTGTCTGACATTCTTAAGGCTTTCCTCCTCCCCATATATAGAAAGTTTATTATTATTATTTTTTTGTGTGTGGTACTAGGGGTGGAACCCAGGGGCTTTTCTACATCCAGGCTCTTGGAAACAGAGTCTCACTAAGTTGCTGAGAGCCTTATTAAGTAGCTGAGGCTAGTTTTGCACCTGTGTGAATCTCCTGTCTCAGCCTCTTTTTTTTTTTTTTTTTTTTGGCACTGGGGGTGGAATCCAGAGGCTTTCTTTATCTGGGCTATACTCCCAGACTTATTTTATACTTTATTTGGAAACAGGGTCTCACTAAGTTGCTGAGAGCCTCACTAAGTAGCTGAACCTGGCTTCGAACTTGTGGGATCCTCCTGTCTCAGCCTCCCAAGCATGGGGATTACAATCATGCGCCACCACGCCTGGCTCAGCCTCTTTTTTTTTCTTTTTTGCGGGTCTGTGGGTGGAACTCAGGGGCATTCAACCTCCGAGCTACACCTCCTGCCCTATTTTTTATTTATTTTTTATTTATTTATTTATTTATTTATTTATTTATTTATTTATTTATTTATTTGGTGGTACTGGGGTTCCTGGAAGCCCTTCTACCTCCGGGCTACACTCCCAGACCTATTTTTTTTTTACATTTTTCTTTGGAAACAGGGTCTCCTAAGCCAGCGCACGCGGCTGGCTTCGAACCTGAGCGATCCTCCTGTTTCTGCCTCCCAAGCGCGGGGATTACAAGCGTGCGCCACCACGCCCGGCTTATTCTTTATTTTGAAACCGGGTCTCACTGAGTTGCAAAGGGCCTCACTAAGTAGCTGAGGCTGTCCGCGAACCATGATCCTCAGATCTCAGCCTCCTGAATGCTGGGATTACAAGCGTGCGCCACCACACCCGGCTTCTTAGCCTCTTTTTTAAAGCAAGCATTAAGCCAACTGTTTATCCCTCTTGGAAAGTACTGAAATTTCATAATTGTTCTTTGTCACTGGTATTGCCTCTCTTTTCTCATCTAAATAGGAAAGTAACCAAATAGAAGAGTCAATGTCAACTCTGCTCAAAGAAAATAAATGCTTTCCTCCTCTATAAAGCTAAGAATCATAAAATAAAAAGCTAGAGAAGCAAATCCCTTTCTATGAATCCAAAAAATGTTTGCAAGTTATCTTTAATAGGTATGTTTTGCTCATTTTTAACACCTGTTCATGCTACTTACTCCTGCTCTTAGCTAACTTACAAAGACTGCTACTACACAGAAGAAATTACATCATTTTCATTTAAAGATATCTATAAATAAACCCTGAAGATAAGTGCCAAAATGAGCATAAATTATAAAGTAATGCACCGCAGTTATTGACTATTTCCATTACACAATTCTAGGGGCATAAGATAAACAATGTAACAAAATTAGCTCATGCAAAATATCTTTCCAATTCCTCTACTTTAGTCCAAATTCTTTTCTTTCTTTTAATTCTTATAATACACCTTTTAGGTATTAGGGAACATTTCACTGCAAGTTCTAAAACCTACAGTATTTACTATTTGACTATGGAAATCTACTCCAAAAAATACCAAGACAAAAATTAAAAACATTTCATGCATTATCACTTTTTCTTCAACCTGGACTCAGCCCCAAGGAACAAAACAGTCAAAATGAAGTCACTTTAGCAATGCACAGTGGTTTGCACCTCGAATCCCAAAATTTGGGAGGCTAAAACAAAAGAATCAACAGTTTCAAGACAGCCTCAACAGTTTAATGAGACCTTGTTTTAAAACAAAAAATAAAAAGGGCTGGAAGTGTAGCTGCAACAACATACTGCTAAGGCAGGTTTAAATACAATCTCCTTAGCAACTAGATACAATTAACAACATATGCACACCAAGACAATACTTTATAATTCATTTCAATTTAAAAAACATCTTAAACTGGGTGTGATGGCACACACCTGTAATCACAGTACTTGGGGAGGTAAGACAGGAGCATCATAGGTCTGAGGCCAGTCTTAGCAACTTAGCAAGACCCTCAGCAACTTACTGAAATATTATTTCAAAATAAAAAATGAAATAGGGCTGTTGGTGGAACTCAGAGGTAGAATACCCTTGGGTTCAACATCCAGTTCAAAGCCAGCTTCAACAATTTAGTGAGACTCTCTGCAACTTAGCAAGATCCTGTTTCAAAACAAAACATAAAATAAGGCTGAGGTGTAGCCCAGAGGTAGAACAATGCCCCTGGGTTTCATCCCCAATACCACCAAAAAATAAAACCAACTTTTTTTTCTTTCTTTTTTAGCTATTCTACTTGCCAAATACAAGCTGTTCAACCTTTAAGGAATACTAACAGAACCAGGTCACAATGTCTTTATCAGTTCTTAAGAGAAGTTGAACCTGGGCTGGGGATGTAGCTCAAAGTTGGAGTGCTGGCTATTATGCTTTGGGTTCTGGGTTTGATTCCCAGCATTGCAAAAAATGTAAAAGAAAATCTCTGTCTCCTATGTATGGCAGAGACGGTTAATACTGTTACCAAGGGAAACACCTTTTGAAACTGGTGTGTGTGTGTGTGTGTGTGTGTGTGTGTGTGTATACATGTATGTACGTATGTATGTATGCATGTATGTATGTATTACAGGGAATAGAACCTGAGGCAGTTTATTTCCAAACTATATTCCTGGACTGATTTTATTTCTTATTTGGAAACACAGTCTCACTATGGTGCTGAGAGCCTCACTAAATTGCTGAAGCTGTCCTTGAACCTGTGACCTTCAGTCTCAGCCTCCCAAGTACTAGGATCATAAGCCTTTGCCACCACCCCCAGCCTTTTTCTTTTTTTAAATGGTACTAGGGATGGAACCCAGGGGCACTCTGCTTTTAAGCCCCCAGCCCTATTTTTTATTCTTTATTTTTTAAATAAGGCCTCACTAAATTGCAGTTGCAGATGCAAAGGGCTTCACTAGGCAGCTGAGGCTGTCCATAAATCCACAATCCTCCCAAATACTGGGATTATAAGCATACACCGCAATGCGCGACTTTTTTTTTTTTTTTTTTGCAGTACTAGGGATGGAACACAGAGGCATTCTACCTCCAGGCGACACCCCCCAGCCCTATTTTTTATTCTTTATTTTGAAAAAGGGTCTCAATGAGTTGCAGAGGGCCTCATTAAGTAGATGAGGCCACCATGCCCAGCTTCTGACTTCCCATATTAAAAAAGTTTAACCAGGCATGGTGGCACATGCTTGTAATCCCAGTACTTGAGAGGCTGAAAACGGAGGATCACAGGTTTGAACTCAGCCTCAGCAATTTGGTAAGTCCCTTTGTGAAACCCTGTTTTATCCCCAATAAAGCACGCGCGCGCGCGCACACACACACGCACACACACACACACACAGAGTTTAAAATCTGAAAGAACTGTAGAATTTAGCTTTAGAACTAAGTTTGCACTGAAATGACTATTATAAAGTAATATTCTCCCAAATAAAGAAAATAAGAATACTAAAAGATTCCAATTCCATTAACACATACTTTTTTTTTTTTGGCAGTACTAGGGATAGGACCCAGGGGCATTCTACCTCCAAGCTATATCGCCAGTCCTATTTTTCAGTCTTTATTTTGAATCAGGGTCTCACTGAGTTATAAAGGGCCTTACTACATAGCTGAGGCTGTCCATGAACCGCAATCCTCCTGCCTTAGCCTCCCAAATGCTGGGATTACAAGCGTGCGCCACCATGCCGGGCAACACATACCTTTATAAAGAGTTGGTTCACTGTTGTTATCTATCACTATGAACTGCATTATGATGTGAAACTACTAGACTATAATGCACCAGTAAAAGTATTAGAAAATAAATGTAAAAGAAACAACTATTGGTTTAAAACTACTTGTTAACTACCTAAATATTTCTCTAAAATCTATCGTGAAAATTTAAGAAACTTCTTACTTCTGCATATAATAGTAAATAAAGTACAACTTAGATAGTTAATTAAAGTCAATATTAAGCCAGGTATGGTGGTGCATGCTTGTAATCCCAGCATTTGGGAGGCTGAGATAGGAGGATCACAGGTTTGCGGACAGCCTCAGCTACTTAGTGAGGCCCTTTGAAACCCAGTGAGACCCTATTTCAAAATAAAGAATAAGCCGGGCATGGTGGAGCACGCTTGTAATCTCAGCACGTGGGAGGCTGAAATAGGAGGATCACACAGGTTCGAAGCCAGCCTCAGCTACTTATTGAGGCTCTCAGCAACTTAGTGAGACCCTATTTCCAAATAAAATATATAATAGGTCTGGGAGTATAGCCTGGAGGTGGAAAACCTCTGGATTCCACCCCAATACCACAAATAAAATAAAATAAAATAGAAAGAAAGAATAAAAGTGGGCTGGGGGGTGTTGCTTGAAGGTAAAATATTGCATCCCCAGTACCACAAAAAAGTCAATATTACAATCAAAACCATTAAATTTCAAGTGGCTATCAATATAAGAATATATTAAGACACTACTTTTATTTAGACCTTTAAATAAATTAGATATTATTTTTTACCAGGACCAACTCACACACCTATTTAATGTTTGTGTGCTTAGGGGCTGGAGTGTAGTTCAGTGATAAAGCCCTTACCCACATGAACTAGGCCCTAGGACTGGAAAAAAACCTGTTTACCTATGACAGATAGCAAAGCACTTTTTTACTTACTTGGGAGTTTTCCTCTATGTGTTTACACAGAAACGATCAATGGTTAGGAAAAGTCAACTTGCTAACTACATCTGATTATGTAACTCACTTGTGGAAGCCACAGGAATGTTGGGAAAGTTGGTGGTGCTGGCAGCGTTAGACTCAGATGGGGCTAACAGAGCTGGGGTGCTGTATGTCTCCGTCGATGCTCGATTGCTTGGTGGATGCTGAATGGTTTGAATTGAATGTCCTTCAGTGGATAATGATGGCTGTCCCTCAAAGTCATGAACATATTCATCCTTCACCAACATACTTGGTGGAGCTATGCAGAAAATTAAACATATTTTTAAATTTTATAACATCTATGCACAGGAAGAAAAAATATATAAGTAATACAGCCTAAAATCAACTATAGTATCAATAATTATAATTTTTTCATATTATTTTTAAAAGCATACTACTTTGTCAGCAAAAGCCATTTATTTAGTGGCAATAACATCAAATATATTGTATCAATCTAACTCTGAAATCTGAAGCTAGACTACATTCCAATAGCCTCCAACAATGATCCTAAAGAAGTACTCCTCCGTTTCCTGAAAAACCTATAAGTAACAATCATGTAAACACATTAACATAAGGTAGGTAAAAACCAAATGCCTAGTAAAATATTTATTCAACTGAAAAGACCACTTATTCCACCCATACTGGGATTAACTACTTAGCTCTATCTTCTTGAATTTCATACTATTGAAGTTTGAGTAGGATCTTACAGGTATCCATTTCCAGGATATTGAATTATTGTTAACTAACATTCCTTGAAATTAAAGTGTACTGAATGTCCCCTATAGGTTTTGAAACAAACAGAAAAATTCTAAAACTTCTTTCTAGAAACTCAATCCAAATAAGGATGCTTGATAAATATGTGGTTTGAAAATCTCAATAATCAATATCTTTCACATATGTGGTAACAGTTTAAGAAGTAGTTAGACTCTAGCAGATCAAGTGCAATACTTTTCCACTAACAGACTTGGGGATATATATTCTGAATTGATTTTATAATGTCAATTCTCTGCCCAGATCCTCTTCATCTGTTTTTGGGCTACTGTTCTGGGATTTGCTTTTTATCTTTAGCAAAACAAAACTACTTACTTTCTTTGAACTAACACAAACTCCAAAATTTTCTAAATCTACTAAACTTTGGTAGTATTAGGGTTTCCTTTTAGAGCAGTCAATAATTCACCAAAAAATTCCCTTTTCCATTAAGAACCAGCATATTACTTCCCTTCTATTTCTCAATGTCAGTCTTTGAGAAAATCTATTATAAATAATTATCAATTAGTTACATGGCTATTTTTTACTAAATGGCATGTGCCACTACACCTGGCTTACTGTTCAAGTTTCTATGACAACCTCTTCAAAGAAGTAAGAATAATTTGTTGTTCAAGTTTGGTTATATTTGTGTTTGTCTGTTTGTTTGTTACTAGGAATTGAACTCAGGGGCATTCTACCTCTGGGCTACACCCACAGCCCTGTTTTATTTTTTCTGAAACAGGGCCTCACTACTTGCTGAGGCTGTCCTTGAACCTGCGATCCTCCTGTCCCAGCCTATCAAGTACTAGGATTACAAGCATGTGCCACTACGCCTGGCTTACTGTTCAAGTTTCTATGACAACCTCTTAAATAACATTTTCATGCATCAAAAGTAATGAAAATGTTGCTATTTTTAAGACCCATTAATTCCACTTCCAAGTTTTTCTTCAGAAAATTTGATGAAAACAAAAATATAACCAAAAGGATGCTTAAAACACCATTACATATTAGTAAAAAATTTACCTAATCACTCATCATTAGAAGTGAGCAAATTTATAAAAATAAAGAAAAATTGTACAGGGTATAAATATGTCTACCTCAGTCTTTTATTATACCCTTCAACAAAGTTCTGTTATTTTCTTCATATAGGTTCTGATATATCTATTTAATCTCCAGACATCTTAGAATTTTTCTTATTATAGTGACTAAAATCTTTTTACTAATATTTTAGTATTAGTATATAAGGACAAAGCTATTGACTTGAGAATATAACTGGTCAACTTGATGTTCACTGCTTCTCTAAAAAGGCGTAACAGGCAATCACAACATCTCCAAGTACTGTTTTCTACTCTAAATAGTTATAACTTCTTGCCTCTACTTATTGCCTCTATTTTCCCATATATAAGTATGGAACCTCTATCAGTCTATACATTTTTTAATCAACCTAAAACACGTATTTTTTAAGGTAAAACTGAAGGTATCAATAAGGATAAGAAACCTGCAACATATTTCTGCCAATACAAAAAAAAAAAAGCAAGTTACAAAACACTATTATACACTTTGGTTATATGCATGTTTGAAAAAAAAGTACACTGAAAGTAAAAAAAAAAAAAAAAAAAGCCAGGTCCAAAAAACAGTGTGCACAGTATGCTTTTTGTGTAAGAAAGGAGGGAAATAATACATGTTCTTTTTTTTTTTTTTTTTTTGCATAAAGAAACCCTGGAAGGAAATACCAGAAACTAATAAAAGTGATTGATTACCTGAGGTAGGGGGGAATGGGGGCAGGGGTGGGAGCACTTCTTTTCACTGTATACCTTTTTATAGTGTTTTGATTTATGGACCATGTATTGCCTATTCAAAAAAATAAAATTAAAAAAACATATAGTATATACTTTTTAAAGTCCAGAAAAACAGACACCAAACTCTTAAATATTTCTCCTTATGGGCTAACATTCAACAAATTCATTTACTGAAAAAACATTTATTGAGCACCTAGGCTCCAGGTACTGTTCTAGCACCTGGGATAGAGCAATAAACTAAACAAATATCCCTGGCCTCACAGAGCTTAGTCTTTGGTAATATGTTTCTGTTTTTCAAATATTTAACAGCAAGCATATATTACTCCAGCTCCTTCTATCTAATATTGGGAAAGTTCCATGACCTTTCCAGGCACCAGTACCTTCATCTAGTAAAGTGTAGGTAATCTCATCATACGAGAATCAGGAGAATGACAGCACAATACTCAAATCATTCAACTAAGTACCTGACACACAATGAGTACTCAGTGTTGGATATTATTTAACCATATTTTTAGAGTAGTCACACATACAGAGTGATTATAAAATGCTCTCTGAGGGGCAAAAAAGTATTCTACAGGTGACAAAAAGGCTGCAGCCACTGGGCTTGCCCTACAACTATGATCTTTATCACTACCAGCAGGCAGTGATAAAGCACTTGTCTGATGGTTGAGTCATATCTTTCTTAATTTTTCTTTCCTCCCCCAGACTAGGAACTGAGTGTGGGGGAAAAAAGTAGCCTTATTTACCGGAGTATTCTGGAACCTAATATAGTACCAGGCAATACAAGCTCATCAACTATTTGTCAAATGGATATAAAGGTCAATGTAGTCATGAAAAATTTCATGAAAGAGATGAGAGGCTAAAAATGATTAGTACAAGACCCCAAGTCAAAAGTGAAAGAACTGTCCCATTTTCTTAACTTTTGGTTACCTGGTCTTATCTTATTTCTTTATCCAAATCTAGAAAGAGCTGTGAGAAAAAACTCCTTTTCTGAGGAAATAAACCATTCTAGACTGTCTTTACAAAACCAACACTAGAGGATCCACAAGGCTGAATATAGCCTTAAGAGTCACTAGAGACTATCGACCCACATAATCCTATCAATGACAAGTATTCAAGACAACATTTCTAGGATGGGAGAAAAATGTTAGCAGCCTTCAGAATTTAGACCCCCTAACAGCCACCAAAATAGGGCAATTCTGAAATTACCACTGTAGTCTCCTAATCCCTACTATCATTTGAGCTAAATGCTTTATTTTATCAAAAACATGAATAGTGGAGAATAGTGAAGATATGATGGGTATTACTGTCAAAGAAAAGATTGCCTATCAACATCTATGTGGCAAACAGGCAGAGCTTTAAGCAACCTTAAAGCTATCATTCCCAGACCACCAAAGCTCCCATTACCAACTCACACTTAAAATATCTGCATGGCAGTAACCATGGTGTATTAACAAGGCACTAGCACCTTCCTCCATTACTAGTGATGCAGAGAAAAGAAACAAGTAGGCTTACATGCTCTTCCTAAATTTTAAGGCCACATTTCTGCAATTCTAAAATTCTGCAACAAAAGAGGTAGCAAGCTACTAATTGCCTATAGAATAGCACACTTTCTAAAATAATAGTGACTCTATCAAACCTTTTCCACAAATTTACTCTTAAAAAGACTTTAGTTCACATTAACAAGTTTTAAGGCAACAGAGCTATGAGATTTAATAAAACCCCATTCATATATACTATGCTAAAAAAAAAAACACACATTCCAACTGGATTTCCTTTTCTCACCTCAAGACAGTTTTTTCTTTCTTAAAGCAAGATTAAATCATCTGTGATTGGTATACTTAAAACAGCATTGTTTTACTTGAAACATAACAAGACTCAAAAAGTACTAATGCGTATCATCTTAAATCATTCTCAATATTATCATTCACAAAATATAAAGTAAAATAAAGTCTAGATTTTTTTTTTTTTTGTGGTACTTGGGAATGAAACCAGGGCCTTGCACATGCTAGGCTAGTGCTCTACCACTGAGCTACATCCGCAGTCCTTTATATTTTATTTCTGACAAAGTCTCAATTGCCCAGGATGGCCTCAAATCTCCCAGAACCTGGGACTACAGGCAGGCACCACTGTACCCGGCCAATGTTGGCATCTTTCAAGGATACATTATGCATAATTCCAAATCACCACACATTGTGGGAACTTACTTAGACCCACTTAAACTGGCTCTGAGATTCTCTTCAAAACTAGCCAGCCAATTTTTATTGATTCAAAAAATATTAAATTGAATACTGAATTGTTTTTGGTACCAGTCCAACTCCAAAGAGCCAAATGCTAATTTAAATGGCTTTTATGTATGAGGCATACACTCCCCCATCTACATTTCCAAAACAGTTTTTTCTTGTTAATATCACTGGCACTTACATAAACTACTTTTAAGTGAACACAAAAGTAAAAAGAACAGGCAAAAAAGAAAATAAAGTTACAAAAAACAGATTACCTACCATTACTCTGCAGTGTTAATCCTGAGAGATCTTAATTTTTTAAGGAGAAAAAAAATAAAACATTAATCATTACCATGAAAATATATTATTTTTATAGAATGTAAATTTAAGCAAGAAATTACAAAACTTCATAAACCATTTCAGTTCAGAAGTAGTTTATACATCTAAAAACTTATAAACCAAGTATTCAAATCCATATTTCTATCTTACTTTTCAAAAACAATGCACTACATGGGCAAAATAGCAATTATTTTAGCAGTCAAAATACAAGTTTGTTTCCAAATTCACATTTAAATACTTGTATTTCATATGAAATGTCTAATTTTTAATCTTATTTGTTGTCCTAGGTGATCCCCAAATATATAACTTAACAGAAAAATCTAAACTACTGAGTTTTTTTCCCCTTTTATCTGGCCAAGGATTAAAGCAAAGTCTACTTACCAATTCCAGGAGATACGACCCGTTCATAGTGATAGGGGTTTACACAGACACTGTCACATTTTAAGTCAAATGCATACTGACAATATTTAACATGCTTCAGTTCATTTTTGTGAAGATCAGGCCACCTCCACAGACGAGCATAGATCACATGAGGAAATCCTTTCCGACCAGCCACCTGGGGAAAAATAAATAACCATTTACTAAGCACCGGTTATATTCCAGACCTTACAAAAAGAACTTGATATATGTTGTCACTTAATTCAAAAAATTTCAGTCAATATTTATGATACTGTGAAACACAATTTTGGTTTTGTTCCCCTTTCTTGGCATACATCTCCTAAAATCTTGGAATCTTCAAAGTGATGTGTCTTTTGTACCCTAGTGAGGTGACTGACAGCAGCAGCGCAAGGTGTGGTGGCACACCCTTTGTAATCCCAGAACTTGGGAGGCCGAGACAAGAGGATCACAGGTTCATGGCCAGCCTCAGCTACTCAGTGAGGCACTCCACAACTTAGTGAGACCCTGTTGCAAAATAAAGAATAAAAAATAGGGCTAAGGATGTAGCTGAGGGGTAGAATGCCCCTGGATTCAATCCCCAGTCCCACAAAAATAAATAAATAAATAAATAAATAAATAAATAAATAAATAAAGTAGTTATCTCAGAGTGTGGGGGTCTCTTCTGCCTTTAATTTTTATTTTCCAGATTTTCTTCAATTAACTATTTTTAGTCATAATATTAAAAAACTTTTAAGGTATATCTTTTTTACATTCTTCCATATAGTCCCATAATGCCCACTGTACAGAATGCATAGTACTGGAAGAGATGGACCTCACATTCAATTGAAATCTAACGCAATTTTAAGAAGAAACTTAAGATTTTTATTTTAATCTGCCACTACAGAAGATACATAAAAATCACTATAAGACTAACCTGAAGCCTTCCATCCAATGTCCTCTGTATGGTAACACATTTACTAGGATGAGCTCCATTTGTAGTTATAGCTGTTATTAAAGAATCCAATTCATCTTTTTTCTCCTTTAACTTCTTCACCAAACTTTCAATTGCTCTTTTTGCAAATGTTTCACTTTCTCCACCTTGTCTATGGCACATCAAACTATGTACAATGCTCAGACAGGCATCATTACTTGTTGGTGTATTCGTAATAGACATATTGTCCATTTGTTTGAGCTTTTAATTCTAAACCAAGTATCTCTCCAATTGCCAGAGCAATTTCAATCTTTTTGAGGCAGTGAAAAACAATGGCTAACGTTGCAAGAAAAACTGTTAGACATCTGCCGTTCAGGACAACCTTAAAAAAGAGAGAGACAGACAGATATGAGAATACATGTCACAAAGTACATTCAATTATTTGGGTAAAGACAAAATTGTTCTAGTTAAGTCAAATATTCAATGCACACAGTAAAACCTGATGCTTAGAATTTAAAATGACTTAATTAAAATGCTGCAGAGCTAGGCATGGTCATGCACATTTGTAATCCCAGCACTTGGGAGACTGAGACAGGAAGACCACAGGCTTGAGGCCAGCCTCAGCAACTTAGTGAGACCTAGAGCAATTTAGCAAGACTGTTTCAAAATAAAAAAGGGCTGGAAGTGTAGCTCAGAAGTAAAATGTCCCTGTGTTCAATCTCCAGTACCAGCCCCTCCAAAAAAAATGTTGCTTTTGACATTTCAAAAACAAAGGTAGGGCTTCTCAGTAGTATAAAGATATGTTCTATCACATCTTCTCAGGTATACCCGTAACCCTAAAGTAAAATCTTTCTTTCCATTTATTTGTTTTTTTACGGTAGTGCTAAGGATCAAACCCAGAGCCTCAGAACCTGCTAGGGAAGCACTCTTCCACTGAGCTACACCCACCCACCTCCGCCACCTAAAGTCAAATCTCTACCTTAGTTATTTTTGTCTCCTTTCTATTCTCCTCCTTTGTTAAGGTTTTGCGCCTTCTCAGAATTTATGTCATTTAGTACTTAATACTTGCTTTCCTCTAATGTAATCTCTTTTAAATAAGTGCCTCCTTCTAAAATCATTTTATGTCCCATAAAGAGAAGCCATTTTTCCTGTCCCTGTATACTTAACACTAACCTATATTCAACAAATATATATATTGAAAACACACATCCCATACAACCAGATTACTTGCATGAAGGGAGGGTAGGAGTCAGATCTGGATTAGAATCACTAATTAATTTTGCACTAAGCAGTAAAACAAATGAAGTTCTTTAAATTCTCTGATTTTGGAATAAAAGGAGGGTATGTAGAGCTCAAAGGAGAAAATCTGTATAGAGTATATGTAACACAATGCTTAGCAAAAAGCACATACTGTCTAAGTACAAATATGTTGTTTTAAGATCCTAAAATCCTTATGTTTTAAGATTATGTATTTTTATTAAAATTTGCAATAGAAAACGTAGGAACACAGTGACATAACTAAATAACTAAGCTGGGCATGGTGGTGCATTACTGCAATCCGAGGACTTGGGAGGCTGAGACAGGATGATCACAGGTCCCAGGACAGCCTAGCAACTTAGCAAAGCTCTCAGCAACAAGACCTTGTTTCCAAATAAAGAAAACGGGTCTCAATGTGTAGCTTGGAAGTAGAATGCCTCTGGGTTCAATCCCCAGGACCCCCCCAAAGGCATATACAGTCAAATTATTAAAAATGAACAAAATGTGTCAAGTATAAAGAAAAGTTTGAGGAATACAAATGCATACCCATCTAAAGTGGGTATCCACCACTCACTTCCAGAGCAGCATTTGAGAATGCTAGCCCAGCTGCTCTATCTTCCACTGAAAGAAAAACTAAAAAATGGCCACAGGATGTGAAATCTCAGGGTGATTTATTCAAAAAGAAGGAAGGGCAAGCAAGCAAAAGAAATCACACACATGCCAAACACAACAAATTTTCAATTGAAATCTGACCTACAAAGCCAGGCATGATGGCACACGCTTGTAATCCCAGCATTTGGGAGGTTGAGACCAGAGGATCGCAGTTCGCAGACAGCCTCAGCTACTTAGTGAATCCCTCCACAACTCAGAGAGATCCTATTTCAAAATAAAGAATAAAGTGGTGTATTCATTTCGAGTCACCCCTCCATGCCAGTCTGGTATGGAGCTGTATTTCTATTTTCTGTATTTCTATCTTTCTAATAAACTTCTTTAATTCTTCAAAAAATAAATAAATAAAAAATAGGGCAGAGGGTGTAGTTTGGAGGTCAAATGCCCCTGGTTTCTATCCCCAGACCCACAAACACACAAAAAATCTGACACACAAAAAACACCAGTGTGAATGTCAGACTCACATTTTTAATTTCTAGACAGAAAGCTCTAGTGGACAAAAGTAAGTGCATGCGTGCATGCGTGCGTGTGTGTGTTGCTGGGGATTGAACCCAGGGGCATTCTACCTTCAAGCTATACCCCCAGCCCAATTTTTTATTCTTTTTTTTTTTTTTTGAAACAGGGTCTCACTGAGTTGCAAAGGGCCTCACTAAGTAGCTGAGGCTGTCCAAGAAACACAATCCTCCTGTCTCAGCTTCCCAAGTGCTGGGATTACAAGTGTGCACCACAACGCCCGGCCCCTGCCTCAATTTTAAAACACGACTCTATTCCAGTTTAGCACATTATCTTAGAGTTGCTTCCTTATGTGTTTTTCTTACAAATCTGGAAGAAAACAGCAACACAAATCTAAACGTTTAAGAAAATAGCAACATGAATCTGCAAGTTCAAGAAAAACACTCTTAGAAATTCCCAGTATCGGGGCCTCCGAGGCCAGGATAAGAGCCTGCCGAGGGGTTAGGCCGGTGCTGGGGCCAGTGTGGCCGGCATCGGAGCCTGCCGTGAGGCATGACCAGTGCTGGGGCCTCCGAAGCCGGGATCAGAGCCTGCCAAGGGGTCAGGCCGGTGCTGGGGCCAGTGAGGCCGGCATCGGAGCCTGCCTTGAGGCAAGGCCGGTACTGGGGCCTCGAGGCCAGGATAAGAGCCTGTCGAGGGGTTAGGCCTAAGGTGCTGGGGCCAGCGAGGCCGGCATCGGAGCCTGCCGTGAGGCATGACCAGTGCTGGGGCCTCCGAGGCCGGGAATGGAGCCTGCCGAGGGGTTAGGCCGGTGCTGGGGCCAGTGAGGCCGGCATCGGAGCCTGCCTTGTGGCAAGGCCAGTACTGGGGCCTCCTAACCAGGGAACGGAACCCGCCGAGGGGTTAGGCCGGTGCTGGGGCCAACGAGGCCGGCATTGGAGCCTGCCGTGGGGCTAGGCCGGTGCTGGGGCCTCCGAGGCCGGGATTGGAATCCTGCCAAGGGATTAGGCCAGTGCAGGGGCCAATGGCCAGCATTGGAGCCTGGCGTGAGGCAAGTTCACTCCTGCGGCCTCCAAGGCCGGGACCAAAGCCAGCTTAGGGGTTAGAACGGTGCAGGGGCCAGCGAGACCAGAACTGGGGCCTCCCATGAGGCAAGGCCGCTGCTTGAGCCAGCGAGGTCTGGATCAGTCCACTGAGTAGCCAGGCCACTACTGGGACCATCAAGAGTGGGATCAGTACTTGCAACGCAGCATGCACAGAGAAATATCGCAGAAAATATGAATCAGACGCTTCTCTTAATCAGCAATAACTAGGAGGAAAAGGGCAACAGGAAGAGGTTGAGCTATAGAAAGGGCCCTATAGTGAAGCAACTAATGTGACCAATCAGAGGGTATGTAATACTGGAAGATGGAGCCTCTTTAAAATGCAGGAGGTACATAAACAAATGTATCAAAGTAAATCACCAAAGAAGCGTGGGATGGAGGGAGGGGGAGGGAATGGGATGGGGGCTGGAGGAGGGCTAATTGTATGATGTGTGCTTGTATATCTTCTCAAGTCTTGTACTCCAATGTGATTGATATATGACTACAATGCACCAATTTAAAAAATAAATTAATTAAAAAAAAAGAAATTCCCAGTATCATGCATGGTTACTGACATACCAAGCAATTATTTGTGGACTGACTATACCATTATTCTGTGGAATATTCTGGCAATAAATTTTGAGGATTGAAAATATTTTTGTTGAACTCCTTTTCTAATATTATAATCCAATTGATAGATAGGTAACAATTTATCATACAATTAAAGCGTTTAAGTGTAACTATTTTACAACAACCTTAACCATCAAATGTGATCACTTCTAAAATGTATTCTATTGCAGGGTGTGGTGGCTCAAGCTTGTAATCCCCTCACTTGGGAGGCGGAGACAGGAGGATCATGCTGGTACGAAGCCAGCCACGCTGGCTTGAGAGACCCTGTTTCCAAATAAAAAAATATATAAAATAGGTCTGGGAGTGTAGCCCGGAGGTAGAAGGGTTTACAGGAATCCCAGTACCACCAAATAAATAAATAAAATGTATTCTATTTGGGAGTCTAGTGGTATCAGGAAAGTTGCTTTAACTCCAAGTTTCTTTCAACATAGATGAAAATAACCGTATTTCCTTAAATACAGCTGCCTCATATTTGTCGTTATATTCCTATGACAATGCCTCAAACATGATTTAAAAGTTTCTTATATAAATAATTGTTGGGGTCTGCTCAAACTGCCTGACAGAACTTCCGATGAATTAGCTACATGTAGCGCCAAGCGCATTTACGTCTGCACAACCACCTGACAGAACTTCCGATGAATCAGCTACATGTAGCATCAAGCGCAGGTCTGCACAACCGCCTGAACTTCCGATGAATGAATCTGCAACATGCAGCGCCTAGCGGATATGGAGGGTGCAACTACTCGCCTTGCCCCCGTTAGCCCAATTTAGTAATGTTGAGCCTTATTGGCTCAAATAATGCTTCCGTGCTCGTTAACCCCTCGTGCACTGGATAATGATTGGCTGCAAGTTATGTACTTTACACATGCAAGAGTGACCTTTAGCTTAATAGGTTAGAATAGTTTCCTGTTGGAAATCCCCCTTGTGGTTTTTGGCTTTAAATTGGGTTGCCTGAGAGAAATAAACGAAATCCTGCTTGACACGTCTCCTGGCTCGTGTGGTTCTGTTCAGGCCGTCGGCACTCAACCCTCCTGTTAAGCCCCACAGCTGACGGGCTGGACCCGTCAAATAATAACAATAATGAAAATGATAATGCTGTAGCCAGCAGGGACATGAGATATATTACAACATTATATTTTTTTGATTATGAAATATGGCAGACAAAGGTAGAACACTGGTATAAATAAAATTGCATGTTCCAAGTGAAGCTATAGCAACATCACTAAGCATGTTAACTTCTCTTTTGATTGTACCATCTATAAAATGGGAACAATATCTGCTCTGTCAATTTTATAGGCTTAAGTCAGTAACCAAATGCAACAGTGTACATAAAAAGCATTTGGGGAACCATAAATTTTGGGAACTCAACAAGCATTTTATCTATCATGTGCAAAGGACTACAAAGACAAGTAAGCATAAAATCAGAAGGTGGTAGTCAACTCAATCAGAGGAACATCACATTTTTTATAACAAATAATTTATGCCAGCTCCTTAGCCATCTTGAAAGAACATTTCTAACCTACTGACACATATTTGTAAAAACTTAAAAATATCCACCTGGGAACATTAGTGCATGCCTGTAATCCCAGCACTTGGAAGACTGAGGCAGAAGGATCACAGGTTCAAAGACAGGCTTAGCAACCTAGCTAGGCCCTGTTTCAAAACAAAAAAAATAAAAAGGAGTATAGCTCAGAGAATGCCCCTGGGTTCAATTCCCAGTAGTTTAAAAAAAAAAAATTTAAGCCAGATGTGGTGGTGCATGCTTGTCATCCCAGAGCTTGTGAGGCTGAGACAGGAGGATCACACAAGTTCGAAGCCAGCCTCAACTACTTAGTGAGGCTCTCAGCAACTTAGTGAGACCCTGTTTCCAAATAAAGTATAAAAAATAGGTATGGGAGTATAGCCCGGAGGTAGAAAGACCCTAGGTTCCACCCCCAGTACCATAGAACTTTACAAAAGGGAAGCCAGGTGTGGTGGTACAAGCTTGTAATCCCAGCATTTGGGAGGCTGAAACAGGAGGATCATGATTTACAGCCAGCCTCAGCTACTTAGTGAGGTCCTTTGCAACTCAGTGAAATCCTGTTTCTAAATAAAGAATAAAAAATAGGGCTGGGAGTGGGGTGTGCTCTCCATCCCCAACCCCAACTGCAAAAAAAATTGTTTTAATTAAAAAGAATATATAATGTATAATAAAATGTGTATTTTAATATGTACGTAAATGCTTAGGCATACCAACTAATCCAGAATATATAATAAATAAGTTGGAACTGGGTATGTAGCTCAGTGGTAAAATACATAGTTAACATGCTGGAGATCAACCCCAGCATGGATGGATGAATGAACGGACAAATATGTAAAATCAAATACAAGTAGAAATCTTTCTAAAGCAAGTGTTTCATTAGTCACTCGAATAGTACAATGTTGTTGGTGACAAAGATTTTCCCAAATGGTAAACTTACAAATTCCAAAGAAAACAATTTCAATTAAAAAATTGCATTAAGAGAAGTTTAATTCCTAGAAAACTGAGTTGATATTAAATGAAAATGCATTCTAGGTTAATTTCATATTTCCCTCCCACATGAATTTCTGCAGTATTTTAAAGTCTTGTGGAATGCAAGAAAATTCTTCATTATCTCTTACAAAATGATATCCCTAGATGCCACTACAAAAGCTCTTCTCACATATTTTCACAACACCCCTTAAAAAGTAGTGGCACAGAGGCACAGGTTTGTAATCTTGGTACTTGGGAGGCTGAGACAGGAGGACTGCTGGTTTGCGGCCAGCCTCAGCAACCTAGCGGCTCTCCTCAACTTAGCAAAACCTGCTTCAAAATAAAAAATAAAATAGGGCTGGGGGTATAGCTCAGAGATAGAACGCCCCTGGCTTCAACTTCCAGTAAAACACACACACACACACACACACACACACACACACACACACACTTACTCCATTAAAAATTAAGTGAACCTGGCCAAACATGGTGGCACACACCTGCAGTTCCCAGCTACTCAGGATGTCAAGACTAGGGAATCACTTGAACCCAAAAGTCAAGACCCACCTGGACAAAAGAGTGAAATCCCATGTCAAAAACAAAGCAAAACAAAAAAACCCTACTGATCTAGGGGCTGAGGATGTAGCTCAGTGGTAAAGTAGGTGCTTAGCATGAGCAAGACCTTGAGTTCAAACCCCAAAACCCCTTCCAAAAACTACTGATCTAGAATATAAAAAATATCACACTAAGTAATAAATGTTAAATGAGATATGTATTAATGAAATGATTTGGGACAACAAATGAGGAAGCATGAAAAGTCCATAGGTAGGCTAAGTCCTGACATACTGTACTATCAGAAAAGGACAGGCTACATGACAGTTAAAACCAACCCCAAATTATCAATAGCTTAAAACAAAGATTCAGCTAGGCATAGTGGCACATGCTTATAATCCCAGTACTTGAGAGGCTGAGAAGGAAGGATCACAAGTTCGTAGCCAAACTTAGCAACTTATGGAGGTCCTCAACTTAGTGAAACCCTGCTTAAAAATTAAAATAAAATAGGGCTGGGGAGTAACTGAGAGGTAGAATGCCCCTGGGTTCAAGCTCCAGTACCCCCCCCCAGGCCACACAGATTCATTTTCTGCTTATTTGTTCATCACAAGTAACTGATAACACTGTTCAGTCACCCCTTTGGGATTAGAATGACAGAGGTCCCTCTACATATGTCCTTAAATAGCAGAGGAAGCGATAGGAGAGCTCATGCATTATCTTTTAAAGGTATCACTTATGCTCATATTTGATTGGTCAGAGTCAAATGGGAAAGCCAGTAATTCTCAACCAAGGGCAACTCAGTCCCTCAGGGGCCATTTAACAATGTCTAGAGACATTCTGATAGCTATATCTGGAAGGGAGAAGTGGGAGACAGAGTGCTACTGGGGATTTAATGGGTAAAGGCCGAGGCCCCTGCTAAACATCCTGTAATACACAATGAGTCTCCCAAAAAAGTTTTTACCCAGCCCAAAATTCAGCAGTGCCAACTTGAGAAACTCAGGGCCATGCCTGCTATCAAGGGAAGGAGGCAGAGAGGGAGACAAAGTGCAATTCGACCATGTTCCAAAAGCGAGCCGTCAGAATACTGGTAGAATAGTACTGATGACTACCACATGTGAATATGAATTTGCCAAACTGAAGGAAAATCACAGGAAAAATACAGAGAGGGGTAAGAGTCAAATAATTTGCTTAGAGCATGTTCATGTCAGGAAAGAAAAGAAGAATAACAGCATTAGATTGATTAAGAGAAAAGAAATTTTAGTGAGAACATGAAGAATAGCCTTGGAAAAAGAAAGAAAAATGGAGACAAGGATGAAAAAAGTGTTAAGAGCCTAAATCAAGGGCCTGGCAGCAGAAACAAAGCAGGGAATCAGTGAGATACTTCTAGGTAGAAGAACCGGATTCTTTAACCTACTGAATATGGGGGGTAAAAAAAAAAAAAAAAAAAAGAGGACAGAAGACGACCAATCCATTTCCCCGATAGATTCACTAAATGATAAAGAAGGAATACTTTTTTTTTTTTTTTTTGGTGGTACTGGGGTTCCCGGGATACACTCCCACGGGCTACACTCCCAGACCTATTTTTTTTTTAACTTTTTTATGTGGAAACAGGGTCTCTTAAGGCAGCGAGGCTGGCTCCAAACCAGCACGATCCTCCTGTCTCCGCCTCCCAAGCACGGGGATTACAAGCATGCGCCACCATGCCCGGCAGAAGGAATAAGTTTTTAAAGGGATATAAAACAAATCCAGTTTCAGATGCCCTCCAATTAAAGAGCATAACAGAAGCTGGACATGGTGGCACATGCTTGAAATCCCAGTACTTGAGAAGCTGAGGCAGGAGGATAGCAGGTTCACAGCTACAATCAGAAAGGGATGAGGCCCTACGGAACTTAATGAGACCCTGCTTCAAAAGAAAAAATAAAACTGGCTGAGGGTGTAGTGTGGAGGTACAATGCCCCTGGGTTTAATCCCCAGTACTCCAATAATAAGAAGCCACTAACTTATACTACAGAAATTACAAAGTCAAGGTAAGGGTTAATGGGAATTCAAATAAACAAGAGAAAGAGGTATGTTCTTAAACCTAGCTATTGTGTGCTATTTCTCTAGCCTTCCTATTAATCATGCAGTCAATACTGTTGTTAGCCACAGGTATAACAACTAATTCATGGACTAAAAGCCAGAAAACCAAACAGATTAAGACACTCTCTAAAATTAAACAGGCTGAGTACAGGTCCCCGAAGCTCTCATGTAAATTCATAATTTTTAATAAATATTGATAATTATTTCCCAGATATTAGTTTATGTTTGAACTGACTGCATTAGATAAGCCACACATACAATTTTCTAGAAATTGTGTTTTTATCAGTTATTAAGAAACTACTCAGGCCAGGCATGGTGGCACATTCCTGTAATCCCAGTACTTGAGACTGGGACAGGAGGACAGCAGATTCAAGGCCAGGCTCAGCAACTCAGCAAGCCCCTCAGCAAATTATAGACAGCCTGTTTGAAAATATGAAAAATAAAAAGGGCTGGGGCATAGCTCAAAGGTAGAATGCCCTTGGGTTCAATCCTCAGGACAAGGAAGGAAGGAAGGAAGGAAGGAAGGAAGGAAGGAAGGAAGGAAGGAAGGAAGGAAGGAAGGAGAAACTACTTAGTATGGGAATGTTTGAGAATAGTGCTTATGTGCTTTTTAAGGGAGGGAGGGTCTGGACTGGTGAATTATCAATAAGAAAAATTCTAAACATGAGCTTTACATGCAGAAAAAGCAGCAGTTAAGCTCAGTGGAACTACTAGCAGCCCCAGTTCCAGCATAGATTCTAGGTAATGTTAGGGTTCATCAACTGAAAGAACCTCCAAGAACACAAAGGATTAATGCAATCAAAGCAACAAAAAGAATGCTTTTATGGTAACCTTTTTTTTTTTTGCAGTACTGGGTATTGAACCCAGGGACATTCTACCTCTGAGCTACACACCAGCCCCATTTTTTATTCTTTTTATTTTAAAACTGGGTCTTACTAAGTTGCGGAGGGCCTAAGTAGGTGAGGTTGTCCGAGAACCTGTGATCCTCCTGTCTCAACATCCCAAGTACTGCGATTACAAGGGTGCACCACCACTTGTGGTAACTTTTATGGTGAACCATAAGAAAAAAACTGAGAGGCATGCTTACCCAAGGATTTTGTTTTGTTTTGATTTTTTGTTTTTGTGGTACTTGGGATTAAACCCAGGGATATTCTGCTTCTGAGCTATGCTCTCAGTCCTTATTTTTTATTTTTACTTTTTTAGTTTGAAACAAGACCTCACCAAGTTGTTGTGAGCCTGAGAACCTCCTATCTCAGCCTCCCAAGTACTGTGATTACAGGTATGTCACCACACCCACCTTATCCAAGGGTCTTAAATGTTATTTTATTAAACCGACTTTAATTCAAATAATCTTATTCAAAAATTAACACTTTCTGAGCTGGGCATGGTAGCAATCCCAGCATTTGGGAGGCTGAGACAGGAGGATAGAAGTTCAAGGGCAGTCTCAGCTACTTAGCGAGGCCCTTTGCAACTCAGTGAGACCTTGTTTCAAAATAAAAGAATAAAAACATTAGAGCTGGGGGTGTAGCTCAGAGGTAGAATGCCTTTGGGTTCCATCCCCAGTACCACACAAACACAAAAATTAACACTTTCTGATTCATAAATTAGCAGCTGCTAAAAGAAGAATAACAAATACATAGCTGACACTGGCTTTTGTCTGACAGAATATATTTCCCCTTTTGTAACAAAAGTCTGAGTTTTCAATAATCTCACCATATGAGCAGGTGGGACTATGCCCAGCCTGAGTACCCAGAGCCAACCCCAGTCACACTGTTGTCCTAGAAATAAAAGAACCCAGGCCAGGCAAGTGGCAGCTCCAGAAGCTCTGACAGAACTACAAAGGGGCAAAGAAAAAAAAGCCTTCTTCATGCAGGACTTGAAAGTGGGAGCAGCTAACCTGGAAACTACCCGAGAATAAAACTAGCAGAAAAGAAAGCAAAAGCAAAGCCAAGAAATAGTCCTGATGACAGTGGTTGAGACCCGGGATCCAGCAATATGAAACCGGCTCTATGTCCAGACCAAATCAATAAAGTTCCCTTTTAATTTAAGTTTGAATAGTGTATGTCCCCTAGTAAACATAATTGAACAAAATTTGGATTACTAACATTCCCAAACAGTAATCTAGTCAAAAGAGCTAGCTACTTTAAAATAGCAGTTGTCAATCTCTCTAGTCTCAGGATCCCTTTGTTAACATTTTTAATTATTGAGGATCCCAATTAGTTTATGTGGGCTATATCACTATCAAATTACAACTAATAAAATTTTAAATATTTATCTTATTATTCACTTAAAATAATAAAACTGTTACATTAATACAAATAAATTGCATATAAGCTTGTCTAAAACAAACACAAGTTAATAATATGAATGATATTTTCACATTTTTGCAAGTTTCTTTAAAGTCTCACTTAATAAAAGACAGTTTTTCCTCTCTGTTTTGGCATTCAATCTACCATGATATGCAATCTGAAGTATGTAAAGAAAATGTACCTTATACATATATGCAATTTAAAAAGACAGTAGTAGCCGGATGCGGTGGCGCACGCTTGTAAGCCCAGTATTTGGGAGGTTGAGACAGGAGGATCACGGTTTGTAGACAGCCTCGGCTACTACTTAGTAATGTCCTTTGTAACTCAGTGAGACCCTATTACAAAATAAAATATAAAAATAGGGCTAGGGGTGTTAGCTCAGAGGTAGAATGCCCCTGGGTTCCATCCCCAGTACCGCAAAAAAATAAAAATAAGAATAAAATAAAAATAAAAATGCCGGGCGTGGTGGCACACCCTTGTAATCCCCACGCTTGGGAGGCAGAGACAGGAGGATTGCACAGATTCAAAGCCAGCCACTGGCTTAAGAGACCCTGTTTCCAAATAAAAATATAAAAAATAGGTCTGGGAATGTAGCCCGGAGGTAGAAGGGCTTACAAGGAACCCCAGTACCACAAAAAACTAAAAAAAAAAAAAAAAAAAAATAGACAGTAGTATTTCAGTAGTCTTATAAGGTTCTGATTAGACTAGTCTTCACTATAGATTACCAAAAAGATAGTGAAACAAATTATAATATCATGAATATATGCAAGTAAAAGACTAATTACAAAGAAGTTGTGTAATTTTTTTCTTTACAATTAGTTGGGCACTTCATTTCAATATCTATACACATAAAATTATTTGTTTTGGACCAGGCCTGATGGTACATGCTTGAAATCCCAGCATTTGGGAGGTGGAGATGGGAGGATTGCTGTTTTGCAGACAGCCTCAGGTACTTAGCGAGGACCTTTGCAACTCAGTGAAACCCTGTTTCAAAAATAAAAAGAATAAAACTAGGCATGGTGGCGCATATTTGTAATCACAGTACTTGGTAGGCTGAAACAGGAGGATCAACCAGGTTTGAAGCCAGCCTCAGCTTCTTAGTGAGGCTCTCAGCAACTCAGGGAGACCCTGTTCCCAAATAAAATATGAAAGAGGTCTGGGAGTATAGCCCGGAGGTAGAAAAGCCCCTGGAGTTCATCCCCAGAACCAATAAATAAATAAATAAATAAATAAATAAATAAATAAATAAATAAATAAATAGACAGACAGACAGACAGACAGACAAACTGACTAAAAACTAGGGCTGGGGGTATAGCTCAGAGGAATAATGCTCCTGGGTTCCTTCCCCAGTGTCACACACAAAAAAATTATTTGTTATTCTTTTGGGTGGTAATTAAGGATTGAATCCAGGGGCATTCTACCTCAGACCTACACCCCCAGCACTTTTAATTTTTTTTTTTGAAACAGGGTCTCTAGTAGATTGTTGAGTCTTGCTATAATGCTGAGACTAAGCTCAAACCTTCAAGTCCTCCTATCTCAGCCTCCCAAGTACTGGGATTACAGGTTTGCACCACCACGCCTTGCTATAAAATTCTTAATTCAATGTCATGTATTAGTAGAGTGTGTTTTTGTATGATGATTCCTAGCTTAGGTTAGAGCCCATTAAATACTATTTCTGTCATCCTTTCAACGGACTGGCCAACTACTAGAATTCATTAGGACATAAATACCCTTAATTCAGTTGTACATTTAGAAAAACATTTTTACTTGAAAAAGACATAAACTATATATATTCCTCCATACTGAGATACAGAAATCATACCATACTATAAACATAAATATTTGGTAACAGTCTTTTTATTTAATCATAAATAAGACTTGCATTCAAAGCATGGAAACTGGGTACTGATAAGATTTTAAGTAAATTAGTCCAATGTACTGATGATCAAAGGGTAAAACTTGTATTTATGTTAAAACGATGAAGCAATAGGATAGGATAAGCTTTATAAATAACCAAAGCCTTTCGAATCAGGAGGGCTTTAAGCAGGGCGTGGTGGTGCACACTTATAATTCTAGTACTTGGGAGGCTGAGCTAGGAGGATCACAGGTTCGAGGACAACCTCAACAACATAGCAAGACTCTCACTTGCTGAGACCCTGTTTCAAACCAAAAGTTAAAATAGGGTTGGGGGTATGGCTCAGAGCTAGAACTCCCCTGGGTTCAATCTCAAGTACCACCAAAATTAAAAATTAAAAAATCAACAGGGCTTTAAAAAATAATACAGATTCCATGCCTCCTCCACTCCATTACCATCCTTAATCAGTGTGCATTTGTTTAAACCAGGTGACAAAAGAAAAATACTTTTTTATTTTTTAAGATAGCCCTTCTAAAGCCGGGCATGGTGGCACACACTTGTAATCCCAGCACTCAGGAGGCTGAGACTGGAGGATCATGGTTTGCGGACAGCCTCAGCTACTTAGTGAGAGCCTCCACAACTTAGTGAGACCCTGTTTCAAAATAAAGAATAAAAAATAGGGAAAGGGGTATAGCTGGGAGGTCAAATGCCCCTGGGTTCCATCCCCAGACCCGTAACAAAAAAAAAAAAAAGATAGCTCTTCTAGAGACAGAGATGCAAGTATTTTTATAGCAGTACTTGGGAACCACTTCGGGTGATGTAAATGGAGAAATGAACATATTCCTAGATGATCTCTAGAGAGCTGTCAACTAGTTAAGCTAGTTGAGCAACTTTCTCACAGTGTTTAAATTATGCCCTGAGAGGAAAAGCTAAATCAACACAACTTGCCTCTCAAGAACCAGTGAAGTGACCAGTTAACTAGTGGCTGGAAAATTTTATAATTTCTAATCAGATTAACCCCCTAAGAAGAGCCAATTCCACTGAGAGATCCTAATGTAGGGATCTAAGTCTCTGCTCTTCCCAACCCTCAAAAGTGTGGGGCACAAGGACACATGGTGAGGAAACCCTATAATCCCAGTATTTGGGAGCCTGAGACAGGAGGACTTCAGGTTCAAGGCCAGTGCAGGATAACTTAAGAAGACCCTGTCTCAAAAAAATAATAAAAAAGGGCTGGGGTGTAGCTCAAAGGCAAAATGCCCCTGGGTTCAATCCCCAGTACTAAAAAAAGGAAAACAGGCCTGGAGGTATAGCTCTCTAAAAGACCAACTTCCTATTTAAAATGATATACCAAGCCAGGCATGGTGTCGCACACTTGTATCCCAGCATTTGGGAGGCTGAGACAACTTTAGCTACTTAATGAGGCCCTTTTTAACTCAGTGAGACCCTGTTTCAAATAAAGAATAAAAAATAGGGCTGGGGGTGTAACTTGGAGGTAGAATGCCCCTGGGTTCCATCCCAGGTACCGCAAAAAATAATAAGATAAAATACCAACTTTTTATCATAGGAAATACAGTTTCCTAAAACTTGCTACCAGACAGTTCAAATCAATTGAAAAAAATGAAGAAAGAGAAGAGAAAGGAGATGGGGAGGAAAGAGGCAGTGAGAACAAAACAAACTTGAAAACAAAACAAATGAGGCAAGCCTTCCAAAGACCCATTAAGTTAGATGTGATTCGACTTCACTCTGTGTGTATATCACTGTATTAAAGGATGTAAGGTTGACCCAAGTCCAAACAGTTGAATAGAGAGTCAAAAGACACTGATGGCTCAATTATGGTGGTCTGACCTGACTGCACCCCAGTCCAACTGAATCAAAATTTCTGGGGGTAAGATCCAGGCATTAATATTCTGTGGAGCTCTCCAAGAAATCTCAATGTGAAGCCAAAGTTGAAAACCACTGCTCTAAACCTTGGGGTTTAAAAAGCAGAAAAAAAAAAAAAAGCTAGGGTAGAGCCAGGTGTGGCGGCACACGCTTGTAATTCCAGCATTTGGGAGGCTGAGACAAGAGGTTCACATACTGCCTGAGCTATGTAGTGAGGCCCTTTGCAACTCAGTGAGACCCTGTTTCAAAATAAAGAATAAGAGCCAGGCGTGGTAGCACGCGCTCGTAATCTCAGCGCTTGGGAGGCTGAGGCAGGATGATTACACAGGTTCAAAGCCAGCCTCAGCAACTTAGTGAGGTTCTCAGCAACTTAGTGAGACCCTGTTTCCAAATAAAGTATAAAAAAAAGGTCTTAGAGTATAGCCCAGAGGTAGAAAAGCCCCTGGGTTTCACCCCCAGTCCCACCAAAAATAAATAGATAGGTAGGTAGGTAGGTAGGTAGGTAGGGGAAAGAAATAAAGAAAGAAAGAAAGAAAGAAAGAAAGAAAGAAAGAAAGAAAGAAAGAAAGAAAAAAATAGGGCTGGGGGTACAGTATGGAGGTAGATTGCCCCAGAGGTTCCATCCACAGTACTACAAAAAAAAAAAAAAGAAAGAAAAAAGAACAACAACAACTAGGGTACAGCTCAATTACCTTGCCTAGAGTACATAAGGGTCTGTGTTCACTTTTGACCATGGGATTGGAACAATAAAAAGCCTCATACATCAACAAGCTGTCCAAACTGCAAAATATTCTCATTTAAAATGTAAATAATAAGGGCCGGGTGTGGTGGCGCACACATTTGGGAGGCTAAGACAGGAGAATAGAGGTTCCCGAACAACCTCAGCTACTTACAGCCTCAGCTTCTTAGCGAGGTCCTTCGCAACTCAATGAGATCCTGTTTCAAAAATAAAAAAAGAAAGTCAGCTGATGGCGCATGCTTGTAATCCCAGTATTTGGAAGGCTGAGACAGGAGGATCTCAGTTCGCAGGCAGCCTCAACTACATAGTGAGGCCCTTTGCAACTCAGTGAGACCCTGTTTCAAAATAAAGAATAAAAAAAAAAAAATAGAGATGGGGATGACTTTAGGGTTCCATTCCCAGTACTGAAAAAAATTTTTTTAATTTAAAAACAAATAAGAATGAAAAATAAGGGCTGGGGGTGTAGCTTGGAGGTACAATGTCCCTGGGTCCTATCTCTGGTACGGCAAAAAATAAATAAATAAATAATAAATAAATAAATAAATAAATAAAATGTAAAGAATGAAATATAGTCCCTGAACTGGAAAGCATTTACAATTAAACCATTATCACCAACTCTAAATTAAAATATAACAACAAATGCTCTTTATAATCAGTCTCTGACAGTTATCAGACCTATGATATAATTTGCAGTGAACACCTATAATCCCAGTACTTGGGAAAGGAGATAGGAGAATCACAGGTTTAAGGTTAGCCACAGTAACTTAGCAAGACTCACGGCAGCTTAGGAAGACCCTGTTTCAAAATAAAAAGAAAAGCCAGGCATGGTGGCACACACCTGTAATTCCAGTACTTGGGAGGCTGAGACAGAAGGACTACAGGTTCACAGCCAGCCTCAGTTCCTTAGTGAGGTCCTCAGCAACTTAGTGAGATCTAGTTTCAAAAATAAAGAATAAAAATTAGGGATGGGGATGTATCTTGGAGGTACAATGCTGCTGAGGAGCATTCCACCTCCCAGCTGCACTCCCAACCCTTTTTGTTTTGGCAGGCCTTGAACCTGAAATCCTCTGGTCTCAGCCTCTAAATACTGGCATTTTAAGTATGCACCACCCTGCCTGGCTCAATTTCTCATTTTGAACTGAGTCCTCTTTAACTGTTGGGCAAAAAGCCAAAAATCTGAAAATTTAACAAAATTTTACTAAATGCTATGTTATGTTGGCCTAACTCCCTTAACTTTTATGTAGCATAGAAAACAAATCAATGAAACTATTTTAGTCAAGTTAGTTTATATGTGATTAAGGGTCATCTCAAGAATCTTCATTCCTCATCACTTTAGGCAAAATTTAAGACAATTTCTGCCTAATGACAAAATCTGCTAGGGAAAAAAAGGAAATCTGAATATGTACAATGAACACTGAAATGCCAAATATAAGATGCCTAAAGAACCATTCACTCTAAAGTCAATGAATTAAGCCGGGTGTGGTGGTGCATGCTTGTAATCCCAGCATTTGGTACGCTGAGATAGGACTTGGGTTCACGGACAGCCTCAGCTACTACTTAGTGAGGCCCTTTGCAACTCAGTGAGACCCTGTTTCAAAATAAAGACTAAAAAAATAGGGCTGGGGTGTAGCTCGGAGGTAGAATGCTTCTGGGTTCCATCTCCAGTACCACAAAAAATAAAAAATAAAAATAAAATCAATGAACTAATACTGAAAAATAAGGTTAGGCATGATCTAGAAGAGGACCAAGTAGAAATAAAATAAATTAAAAGTTTAAGACATCAGAAAAACAATATATGTTCTTAAGCCAGGCATGGTAACGCATGCCCGTAATCCCAGTACTTGGAAGGCTGAGACAGAAGGATCACAGATTCAAGGCCACCCTCAGCAACTCAGCAAAGCTGTCAGCAACACAGCAAGTCTGTTTCAAAATGAAAAATGAAATACAGCTGAAGGTGTAGCTCTGAAGTAGGATAGCTCTGGTTTCAATCTCCAATACCAAAAAAAGAAAAATATAATGTATGTTCTTAACCAAAACAGGACAAAATTTTTGATAAGACAGAGTATGCATTTAAGAGCATTTAAAATGCTCTACAGATTCTGTAGGGTTAAGTGGATACTAGAAGCACCAGAAAGTCACAGCTCAATTAGAATAATATCTAATGATGTTACTATAACACCGGCTCAATCAGAAAAAAATATATATATTTCAAGTAGCAGAGCTGGAGTGTGACTGAGCTGCATAAATTACTACTTACTCCTTAATGAGTGGTGGAGGGCCTGAAGGGGAATACAGAAAATGAATTCACACACAAATAGAGAAATACCTCAACTAAAATGTAGCTTAACTGAAGCACTGGTTCTCAAAAATAAGATTTGTGGCATCTCGGTGTAAACTAAATTGCTTCAAGCAGCAAAGCCATCATAAAAGTCCAATAGTCCACAAAAATAAGTATTCCAAAATATTTAAAAGTGATTTTTCCAGCCGGTTGTGGTGGCCCATGCTCATAATCCCAGCATTTGGGAGGCTGAGACCTGAGAATCGTGGTTCGAGGACAGCCTCAGCTACTTAGTGAAGCCCTTTGCAACTCAGCAAGACACTGTTTCAAAATAAAGAATAAAAAAATAGTGCTGGGGGTGTAACCTGGAGGTAGAATGCGCCTAGGTTCCATCCCCAGTACAAAAAAAAAACTGTTCTTCCCAAACTGGGCATGACGACACACACTTACTGTAATTCCAGTACTTGGGAGGCCGAGGCAGGAGGATCGAAGGTTCATGGCAAGCCTCAACTACTTAGTGAGCCCCTCCAAAACTTAGTGAGATCTTGTTTCAAAATAAAGACTAAAATAGGACTGGGGGTGTAATTCAGAGGTTAGAATGCCCCTGGATTCAATTCCCAGTAACACCAAAAAAATAATAAGTGATTTTCTAAGCACAAATTTTCATTAATTCTGAAAAGATTTGCAGTTGTTTATAACTTCAAGATTTACACTGAAGGTACTTACTAGCTAAACAGAGTAGGCATTCCCACTTCAAAGATGCAATACCACTTTAAAGCAAACACTCAAAAACTTGGAAGACAAAGCCACTTCTATTAATAGATTCACAAAACATTATGTCAATTTTTGTAAAAAGGTTTTTAGTTTTAATTCCAGTAACTTCATAAATCATCACCTTTATACCCAATGCTACTCCCAATCATAAATTCCTGGTGTGGCCTCTATTACATTTGTTCTGTAACAAACCCATTCAAGAAAATAAATCATGACTGCACTAATGAAAAAAAAGTAACTATTTCTTAATTGTTAATTATATCAATTATTTACACTTTGGAATATCAGATACTAACCATATCAGAACTTTCCAAGAGAAAGTTTAAAAAGTCTCTAGCAGAAAAAAAAAAAAAGACCGTCCTCCTATCCTACTTGTGTGTGTGTGTGTGTGTGTGTGTGTGTGTGTCCACACACGTATATGTGTATGTTACTGGGTGTGGAACTCAGGGACCTACTACCTCCTGGTTACAGCCCCAGCCCTATTTTTTGTTTGGAAATAGGGTCTTGCTAAATTGCTGAGTGCCGAACCTGCAATCCTCCTGCCTCAGTCTCCCAAGGACTGGGATTACAGACATGTGCCATCACGCCCAGCCCTATGGACATTTCAACTGAAATATATTTAGTTTTGGTACGACATGGCAAAGATAATTTATAAAATCCACAATAAAAATTATTCAAATGCAACTTTGTGCTCGTACAATGTCATCCTAGTAAGAGAAAGTACGTATTTTTATTAGGGGCGGGAGGAAGTTCAGTTAGATGCTAAGAATGGTTCCAGCACGCTGCCATCACCCACAATATCCAAAAAGTAAAAAATTCAAAAATTCGAATTATTTTTGAAATTATACATTTCTGCATTTTCGATTAAAACTCCATTGTTTCTGCCAGCAAAAAGTACTGAACCTAGCCAGCATGTCAATACTGGGGAGGCTGAGACAGGAGGATCACAGGTTCACCATCAGCCTCAACAACTTAGCAGAACTCTCAGCAACTTGGCTAGACCTTATTTCAGAATAAAAAAAAAAGGACTGTGGGTGTAGCTCGGAAGAATGCCCCTGAGTTCCATCCCCAGTAACACACACACACACATACCTTCTTAAAATACGGAAATAGTCAAGCTGCTGAACTAAAAGGATGCTAATTCTGGCAATAGTCAAAGGTTGTTAAAAGAGCAAAGACTACAAGCCTGCGAAGTCAACAGGGTGTTTAAGATGATTCCCTCATTATCTCTTTTATATTTGTTATCCCCAAATAGCTAGCAATTTCATCTTAAGGTCCAAATACTGCAGGCACTAAGAAACTAATTTCAAAGTAAATTAAAACTATGTTTTTTTAAAATAAAAAGTTTACCCCAGTTTTGGAAATGAGGAGCCACTAATTTTCGACATGGCTTTTAAAAGCCTCTCTACACCTGCAAAGGAACCTTTCAAGTTAACTAAACACACCCATGTCTTTGAAAAATAATCTCGCTTGAAAAATCCGAACAGCAGTTTATGGCATGTGATGAAGCCAACGCCCTCCACCCTACACCAATTTCACGCTCCGTACGCGGAGTCCTAACAATAAGATAAACTACGTCTTTTATTAGGAGACACGTTTTACTAGGGGCAGGAGGAGGTTCAGCTAGGTGCTAAGAATGTTTCCGGCTCGCCGCCATCACCCACAATACCCAAAAAAAAAAGTAAACAAATCCAAGCTAGAAAGAAAAGAGAAGGGAAAAAATTAAAAAAAAAAAAAGTCAACTGGAAGGACACTACCCAAAGAGAGAAAGTAAGGGACAAAGAGAAAAAGAAAAGATGGGCTTGAGAAGACAAGCCGCTGGGCAGTTTGATCGCGACCTGGGGCCACGCACACACACACACTCTCACACTCATACGCACTCCTGCAGCCGACCCTCGCGCGGCCAAACTACTCCAGAACAACAAAGAGGCGCGGAGGCTGCGGCAGGGCGCCGCGCGAGCCCGGAGTGTGCGGCCAAGTGCGGGCGAGTCGGGGCCGCAGGGCGGACCGCCCGGCTGGAGGCCGCGATCGCGCCCCGGGACCGGCCGCGGCCCGCCCCGCGCAGCGCCCGGAGCCCGCCCCGGGGCGGGGAGGCCGCGGGCGGGAAGGGGAGGGCCGTGGCCGGTACCTGGGCTGGCGCAGGCTGGCGAGGGGCGTCCGCTCCGCCGCCGGCGCTCCCCGCCGGCCCCGAGCGCTGCCCGGCGCCCGCCCCGAGGCGTCCGGGCCCCGCCGTCCTCCGGGCGCCCGCGCTCCCTCCGGGGCGGCCCCGCGGCGGGGCCTCTCGCGCGGGGCGCCCGGCGCTGCTCACCGGCTCCCGCCCCCGGGGGCGGCCGCGAAGCCGGGCGGGGGGCGGGCAGGGCCTCCCGAGGAGCGCGCGCGGGCGCCGGCCCGGCCGAGCCGCTCCGTTACCGCAGCGGCGACGACGACCGACCGGGGGCCGTGTTGTTGCTGCCAACTTGTCGAGAGGACACTGAGCATGCGCGCGCGGAGACCACATCCGGGTAATTTCAGGGTTTGGCCCGATTCCCCCCCGCAGCTCGCCTTTCTCCCGGCGGCCCCCGCCTCCCCGCCCCGACGGGCGAGGGCCGCTCTGCGCAGGCGCGCGCGGACAGCGCCTCTTCCCCGCGATCCCGGGCGGGGCGGCGCCGGCCGAGCGCAGCGCGGACTTTGGGGAGCCGCGCACCCTCCTGCCGGTGCGGCCAGCGGCGCTCGGCGCGGCCCCTCCGGGGTTTGCTTTGTTTTGAGGACCTGCGTGGACACTAGTTCGACTTTAACATTGCAGCACCAACTTCTCGTGGC
This sequence comes from Muscardinus avellanarius, assembly GCF_963383645.1. NCBI lineage: Eukaryota > Metazoa > Chordata > Mammalia > Rodentia > Gliridae > Muscardinus > Muscardinus avellanarius. Next base: position 24,703,824 of record NC_137803.1, read on the forward strand.
TGTAGTGGGTCACTTTGGGAAGAAACTGGCGACCGGCCGCACCTTCCTTCCCTTCCCACCAAGACCCCAGCATCGCGAGCTCCAAATTGTGTCTAAAATCGAGAGACGCGCAGAACCAGACCAGCAGTCACACATTCGGAGCCGTGACGGGCGTCACGAAATGTGGTTCCTGGTGGAAGAGATTTAGACAGAATCTCCAAGTTGGAAGCGACCTTCGAGACCATTGAATGTGGAAGGGTGTCAACTCTGCTCTGCTCTTAACTTTATAATGCTTTTTTTTTTTTTTTGTACTGGGGATTAGACCCAGACACATTCTATCTCACACTCCCAGCCCTTTTTTATTTCGTTGTGTTTTTTTTTTTAATTTTGAAACAGAGTCTTGCTAAGTTGCTGAGACTGATCTTGAACCTTCATCCTCCTGTCTCAACTTCTCAAGTACTGAGATCACAGACAGACACCCCTACAATAGGCAACCGTGGCATTTTTTTAAGTATCAAGATGTGTGTGTTTTATAACACACCCTCTGTTATTGGTGGTGGTGGTTGTTTGTTTGTTTGCAGTACTAGAGAGCTACACCCAGCCCAATTTTTTAAATTCTGTATTTGAAACAGGGTCTCACTGAGTTGCAAAGGGCTTCACTCAGTAGCTGAGCCTGTCCTCAAACCGTGATCCTCCTGTCTCAGCATCCCAAATGCTGGGATTACAAGCCTGGGCCACCATTCCCGGCTTGTTTCTTTTTTGTTTTTGTTTTTTGCAGCACTGGGGTAGAACCCAGGGGCATTCTATCTCCAAGCTATACCCCCAGCCCTGTTTTTGTTTGTTTATTTAATGCCTTATTTTGAAATTGGGTCTCATTAAGTTGCAGAGTGCCTCACTAAGTAGCTGAGGCTGGCTGTGAACCTGCAATCCTCTGGTCTTGGCCTCCCAAATACTGGGATTACAAGCATGTGCCACTACACCCGGCCTTTTGGTTGGTTTTTGTAATTTAAGAAGTTCCATCCCCGGTACCACAAAGGAGGAGGAGGAGAAGAAGGAGAAGAGGCATGGTCACACACACACTTTTAATCCCAGTACTTGGGAGGCTGAGTCAGGAGAATCACAGGTGCACCGCCAGCCTCAGCAACTTAGTGAAGTCATCTGCAATTTAGTGAGATCTGTTTCAAAATAATAAAAGCAGGTCGTGGTGGCGCATGCTTGTAATCCCAGCACTTGGGAGGCTGAGACAGGATGATTGTGCAGGTTCAAAACCAGCCTCAGCTACTTAGTGAGGCTCTCGGCAACTTAGTGAGACCCTGTTTCCAAATAAAGTATAAAATAGATCTGGGAGTATAGCCCAGAGGTAGAAAAGCCCCTGGGTTCCACTCCCAGTACCACAAAAAAATTAATTAATTAAAAATAAAAAATAAAGTATGCTGGGAGTATAGCTTGGAGTTAGAATGCTCCCTGGGTTCAACCCCTAACACTAAAAAAATAAATAAATAAAGAGAAGTACCAGACTGGGGGTGTGGTTCAGTGGTAGAAAGCTTGCCTAGCACACAGGAGGCCTGGAGTTGATCCCCAGCACCACAAAAACATAAATTAATTAAAAATAAAGAGTTCCAGAAAACACATTTATTGTATGAGTGTTTGTTTCACCAAACAGGAAATACTTCCCTCGGTTCAGTCAAGGTCCCTCCAAGACTAATTATCACACAGTTCTAAGTGGTTTCTAGGTTGTGCTGTCCAGAAACTCCAACTGCTAGCCCCTCACTATTCACACGCAGTGCCCTATTCTGTTCTCCTCACGAACACAGCCTGAATACTTCCTTCTTCTACCAGAAAGCCCCGAGAGCTGTTGTCATTAAACTGCTGTTCTCTGACCCCTGGGGTTTATGAAGACTTTCGAAGACAAGTTGTAAGGGAATTTATTTCCGGATCTTCAAATGTGTACTATTTTGTAAAATTGCTCAGCTTTGAGAAGGCAGCTGAGGACATAGCATCTCCTTTCAGAAATGTTCTCACGCTTTGCAAAAGAAAGTCAAAATTCTCACCCATCCATGCTAAGGTGACCCAAGATGTTAAAACCTCCAGGGCGATCCACAGGGACAATTCAAAAACTGGTTTCTGTGCTGAGAAAGTAAATCTCCTTAATGCAAAGGTATTAAATTCTTTGCACGTCAGTTGGTTCCATTTCTTTGTCGTCAACAAAATTGAAGGGAAATAGGTCAGCTGACATCATTAAAAATTATTTTGAGCTGGGCATGGTGGTGCACGCTTGTAACCCCAGCATTTGGGAGGCTGAGACTGGAGGATTGCGGTTCGCGGACAGCCTCTGCTACTTAGTGAGGCCCTCTGCAACTTAGTGAGACCCTGTTTTAGAATAAAGAATAAAAAATAGGGTAGGGGGTGTAGCTCAGTGGTCGAATGCTCCTGGGTTCCATCCCCAGATCCGCAAAAAAAAAATTATTTTGGCTGGGCATGGCGGTGCACACTTATAATCCCAGTATTTTGGGAAGCTGAGACAGGAGAATCCCAGGTTTGTCCCTCTGCAACTTAGTGAGACTGTTTCCAAATAAATAAAATAGGGTCAGAGGTCAAACTCAGAGGTAAAATGCCCCTGAGTTCAATCCTAAGTACCCAAGGGGGGAAAAATTTATAATAGATCAATATGTGATTCTTCAGTCATATACTTGAGAGGAAGTTTTTGTTTTGTTTGTTTTGTGGTACTGGGGATGGAACCCAGCAGTATTCTATCTCTGAGCTATACCCCTAGCCCTATTTATTATTCTTTTTTTTTTTTTTTTTTTTTTGGTGGTGGTGGTACTGGGGTTCCTGGAAGCCCTTCTACCTCCGGGCTACACTCCCAGACCTATTTTTACATTTTTATTTGGAAACAGGGTCTCCTAAGCCAGCGCGCGGCTGGCTTCGAACCTGCGCCGTCCTCCTGTCTCTGCCTCCCAAGCGCAGGGATTACAAGCGTGCGCCACCACGCCCAGCCGTATTATTCATTATTTTGAAGCAGGGTCTCACTAAGGTGCTTAGAGCTTCACTACATTGCTGAGGCTGGCTGCGAATCTGCGATCCTCCTGTCTCAGCCTAAGTACTGGGATTATAAGCATGAGCCACCACAGGCCTGGCTAGAAGGAATTTTAAAAACTGAGTAACATTCTTTTATTCTATATGTATTAGTTATCTATTTCCATATAACAATATTACCACATATGTGGAAGCTTGAAACAATATACATGTATTGTCTTATAGTGTATGGGGTGTGTGTGTGTGTGTGTGTGTGTGTGTGTGTGTGTGTGTGTTGCTGGAGATTGAACCCAAAGGCTTTCTACCTCTGAGCTATACCATCCCCCCACCCTTTATGTTTTGTTTTGTTTTTTGAAACAGGGTCTCATTAAGTGTCTGAGATTCTCACTAAGTTGCTGAAGTCCGTCCTTGAACCTGCAATCTTCCTTTCTCAGCCTTCCAAGAACTAGGATTACAGGTGCTGGCCACCATGCCCAGCTTGGCTTACAGTTTTTGTTTTGTGTTTTGTTTGTGTTTGTTTGTTTTGTGGTACTCAGAATGGAATCCAGGGGCATTCTACCTCCGAGCTACATTCCGAGCCCCATTTTTTATTTTGAAACGGTCTCACTGAATTGCAAAGGGCCTCACTAAGAGCTGAGGCTGTCCGGGAACCACGATCCTCCTGTCTCAGCCTCCAAACACTGGGATTACAAGTGTGCGTCACCACGCCAGGGCTTGGTTTACAGTTTTATGGACTCCAGGCAGGACTTAGCGAGGTCTTCTGCAAGGTGAGACTCCACTGGGGAAGGCTCTGCCCTAAGTCGGTTGAGTTGTTGGCAGCATTTGGTTCCTGTGGCTGCAGCACTAAGGGCTCCAGTCCCTTGCTGGCTTGTCACCTGGAGACCCCCTAGGTCCCTTGTCATGTGGTGCTCTCCATAGGAAAGCCCAAAAGCCAGAGGCTTCTTCAGAGCCAGCAAAGGAGATGGCCTCATCAAGACACTGTTTGCCTCCCTATCTCTCTCCCTCTCCCTCTCCTCTCCTCTCCTCTCCTCCCCTCCCCTCCCCTCCCCTCCCCTCCCCTCCCCTCCCCTCCCCTCCTCTTCTCTCTCTCTCTCTCTCTCTCTCTCTCTCTCTCTCTCTCTCTCTCTCTCTCTCTCGGAGGGGTTGTAGTGGTACTGGAGATTAAATCCAGGAACATTCCACCTCTGAGCTAACCCCAGCCCTATTTTTTATTCTTTATTTTGAAACAGGGTCTCACTGAGTTGCAGAGGGACTTACTAGCCGAGATTATTTTTATTCTTTATTTTAAAGTAGGGTCTCACTAAGTTGTGGAGGGCCTCACTAATTAAATGAGGCTGCCCATGAACCTGCAATCCTCCTTTCTCAGCCACTCAAGCACTGGGATTATAAGTGTGCGCCACCACACCCAGCTTTTTATTTATTTATTTTTTGAAACAGGGTCTCGATAAACTGCTGAGGCTGGCCTCAAACCTGTGATCCTCTTGTCTTAGCCTCCCAAGTACTATGATTACAGGCATGTACCACCATGCCTGTCTCCCCAATCTCTTGCCAAGTCAAGACGATCCCCTTCACTTCAGTAATCAAACTCACCACTTCTATGACATCTTTTATCTACCAAGTCTTTCCCAGCACAAACACCTGCCATTTCTCCAGTCCTAGGAGGTATCTTCTTTGGCCCTTTTCCTCTGTCGGCTACCACCCATGTCTCTGCTTCCTTTATGCAAGAAGACTTATAAAATTTTTTTGTACTCTACTTTGTCCCTGGTTCTACTCGGCATCCATACAATGTGATATGATTTCTGTAAAGTTCAAAACCATGTCAAATGCTCTGTGTGTGTGAAAACTACACAAAGAATTATTAAGGAGACACATGAGGTTACGTAGGTGGCACGTTGCAGGCTGTCAGCTGAAGTGTTTTGCTTTTTATTTTGAAACAGGGTCTCACTAAGTTGCAGAAGGCCTTGCTAAGCTGCTGAAGCTGGCTGTGAACCTGTGATCCTCCTGTCTCAGCCCCCCAGGTACTAGGGTGCCGCCAGGCATGTGCCATCACACCTGGCTCAACTCTTGGCTCTCTTGATTTGTCTGTAACAGAGAACTCAGTTAATGGCTTGATTCGCTCCCCTCCTCCCCCGTCTTGGTTTCCTTCCTTCTTCTCTGGTCTCTTTTGCCCTTTCCTCGTTGGTTACTGTCTCTCTTCTCTTGAAGCCCTTCACCTTGCAGTGAGTGGCCCAAGGCTCATTCCTTGGGCTTCTCTTTTCATTTGTACTTAGTGATCTCATCTTTTCTCCTGACTTTCAATACCATCTAAGCTGTATGATGTCATCAGATGTGATGACAGCTCCCAATTTTTATTTATTTATTTATTTTTAGGTACTAGAGATAGAATTCAGGGCCATTCTACCTCCAAGCTACACCCCCAGCCCTGTTTTTTTTTCTTCCAGTAGCAGATGGAACTCAGGGGTATTATACTGCCGAGCTAAATCTCTAGCCCTGTTTTTTATTCTTTTTTTTTGGGGGGGCGGTTTGGAGGGTTATTTTGTTTTTGTTTTTGGTGGTACTGGGGTTCCTGGAAACCCTTCTACCTCATGGCTACGTTCCCAGACCTATTTTATACTTTTTATTTGGAAACAGGGTCACTTAAGCCAGAGCAGCTGGCTTTGAACCTGCACAATCCTCCTGTCTCAGCCTCCCAAGAGTAGAGATTACAAGCGTGCGCCACCATCCCCGGCTTATTCTTTATTTTGAAACCGGGTCTCACTGAGTTTCAAAGGGCCTCACTAAGTAGCTGAGGCTGTCTACGAACCGCGATCCTCCTGGCTCAGCCTCCCAAATGCTGGGATTACAAGCGTGCGCCACCACGCCCAGCGTCAGCTCCCAAATTTCTATCTCCAGCTCCATCCAGCCTCTTACCTAAACTCCACATTCTGGTATCTGGCAGTGTACTGCATATCTCACATCCAGCATCACAAACTAAACAATATTCTCCCGCAAACCCGAATAACCCACCAGTTTTCCTCTCTCGGTCCATGAAAAGTCTGTCTCCAAGTTGTTCACATCCAGACCCCATCACGTCATGCTGAGTTTCTGTCTTTCGCATACACCCACATCTTGTGCCTGGTCAGAGCTTCCTCTGCTACCTCCAGGTCTGCGCTACTTCATTGCGTGCTTAGATCAGTCTTCTCCAAGCTCTCTTACTTCTTGTGCTTGGCCCCTCGAAGCACGGTAGCTGGCGCGATCCTCTTAAAAACATCAGCAGCCTGTTTTAAGTGCTCCTTTTTACAGGCTGTGCCTCTGCCTGCACACATTGAGAGCCAAACTGCTAACACCTTCCTTCTGTAGTCAAAAGTCACCTTCTCACTGAGACCCATCGTGACCTTTTTAAAATCACAGCCCATTCGTGTGTGCGTGCGCGCGCGCGCGTGTGTGTGTGTGTGTGTGTGTGTGTGTGTGTGTGTGTGTGTTATACTCCCAAGTACTGGGATCACAGGCATGTATCACCATGGTTGGTTTGGGTTTCTGGATTTTGAGCTTTTTGGGGTGTGTGTATGTGTTACTGAGGGTGGAAACCCAGGGGCTATCTACCTCTGGGCTATAATCCCAAACCTATTTTATACTTTATTTGGAAACAGGGTCTCACTAAGTTGCTGAGAGCCTCACTCAGTAGCTGAGGCTGGCTTCAAACCTGTGCGATCCTCCTGTCTCAGCCTCCCAAGCGCTGGGATTTCAAGCATGTGCCACCATACCTAACTTAAATTTTACTTTGAAACAGGGTTTTACTAAAGTTGTAGGGGGCCTCACTAAGTAGCTGAGGCTGTCTGCAAACCTGGATCCTCCTGTCTCAGCCTCCCGAATGCTGGGATTACAAGTGTGCACCACTACGCCTGGCTCCAGCCCTATTTTTATTCTTTTTTTTTTTTTTTTTTTTTTTTTTTTTTTTTTTTTGCAGGTCTAGGGAAATAGAGTCTCACTAAGTTGTGGAGGGCCTAAGGCCAGCATCAGCAATTTAGTAAAGCCCTCAGCAACTTAGCAAGATCTTGTTTCCAAAATAAAAAATAAGCCGGGTATGATGATGATGCGAGCCTGTAACCCCAGTACTTGGGAGGCTGAATGAGACAGGACGATTGCAGGTTCAAGGACAGCCTCAGCAAGTAGTAAGACTCTCATCGACCTAGGAAGACCCTATTTCCAAATAAGAAATAAAATTAGGCTGAGGGTGCGGCTCAGAGGTAAAATGCCCCTGAGTTCAACCTCCAGTACCACAAGTAATAAATAAATAACAAAATAGGGCAAGGGGTGTAGCTAGGCGATAGCATGCCCCTGCATTCAATCCCCAGTACCACAAAGAAAATAAAATTGTAGAGAAATATGATAGGCTGATCAATAAAAGAATTTCTAGCTTAAATGCTAAGGGACAAGCGTAATGGAAATACGAGATAAGGGACAAAAGAGTGATATAAAATTTCTTTTAAAGAAAAGCTTGTTCATATATTTTAAATGGATAACAGGTGTATTACAATATTTATATTCCCTTGGATACACTTAAAGAATGATGTAACAATTTTATTTAAAAACCCCAATACTCATAATAAGACAGAAATAAAACTTGCCATCATTTAAATGCATGATGAGACATTTTAGAGATGACCTTTAAAAGTGCAAGAGCCGGGCATGGTAGCGCACCCTTGTAATCCCAGTACTTGGGAGGCTGAAGCAGGAGGATCGCAGGCTCATGGCCAGCCTCAGCTACTTAATGAGGCCCTTGGCAATTTAGTGAGACCCTGTTTCAAGATAAAAAATAAAATAGGGATGGGGATGTAGCATGGAGGTAGAATGCCCGTGGGTTCCATCCCCAGTACCACAAAAGAGAGAGAGAGAGAAAGAGAGAGAGAGAGAGAGAGAGAGAGAGAGAGAGAGAGAGAGAGAGAGAGAGAAAACAAACAAACCTCGGAAACTACCTAGGATTTGACAGCTTTGGTCACTCAAGATGTTTTAATGTTAACTAATCAGGTAATACTGATTAACCTAAACATGACATGTTTCCCACAGTTCTAAAAGCAATATTAATAAATTGTCATCTCCTTTGGCTTAACATGCAGGGAGGTTTTGTTTTTATTTCTGTGGCACGGGGGATTGAAACCAGGCACAATTTACCACCGAGCTGTAACCTCAGCCCTCCCCCGCCCCTTTTTAATTGTGAAACAAGGTCTCTCTAAATTACCACTCATTGATTACCCAGCATTTGGAAGGCGGAGACAGGAGGATCGTGGTTCATGGACAACTTCAGCTTCTTAGCGAAGCCCGTCGCAACTCAGTGAGACCCTATTTCAAAGTGCACACTTGTAATCCCAGCACTTGGGAGGCTGAGACAGAAGGATCACACAGGTTCGAAACCAGCCTCAGCTACTGAGTGAGGCTCTCAGCAACTTATTGAGATCCTGTTTGCCAAATAAAATATAAAATAGGTCTGGGAGTATAGCCCGGAGGTAGAAATCCCCTGGGTTCCACCCCCAGTACCATACACACACACACACACCAAAAAAAATTATAAAGTCTAAAAAATAGGACCGAAGGTATAGCTCGGAGGTAGAATGCCCCTCGGTTCCATCCCCAGTACCACAAAATAAATAAATGACCACACATTGACCTCTAACCTATGACTCTCTTGTCTCAGCCTCCCAGTATGGGAATTACAGGCCTGCGACCTTGTCCTGCCTGGGAGTTATGTTTGAGGCTGACTTTGATGTGCAGTTGACCACAAGCCATTTGTCCTTTTCACTTTACAGGAGGCCACAGGCTTGACCCTAAAAGAGAGCGTATGGGTGGAGCTGAGAGTCCCGTTTTATTTTTATTTCTTTCAAAAAAGTTATAATAGCTGCTGGCCTTGCGAGATCCAGCCCAGGCCGCTAGTGCAGCCATGAACAGAATCCCTAGGGGGAAAGGGCGGAGCAGGAAGGAAGGAATTAGGTGGGTGGGAGGAAAAATCCCAGCCCACCTTTGTCCACAGCAGTCCTCAGTATTCTGGGGCTGGGAGGCTGCCACCCGTCAGGGATACCACAGTACAACGCCCCTGAGCGGCCCCTGTCTCTCCATCCACATAACCAATGTTTTATTTTTAATTTTTTTATAATGTGTTTTTATTTTGTGGTACTGGGGGTAGAACCCAGGAACATTGTACCTCTAAGCTACACCCCCAGCCCTATTTTTTTAGTCTTTTTATTTTTGAAACAGGGTCTCACTGAGTTGCCAAGGGCCTCGCTAAGTAGCTGAGGCTAGCCACAAACTGCGATCCTCTGGTCTCAGCCTCTGTAATGCTGGGATATAATGTGCTTTTATAATCAACGTTTTAGTCTGAGCCTACCAGGTACCAAGTACTGAGGGATTCAAAGGAAATATCTACTGTGCACACATCCTCAGCAGCTCTTTCTGACTGGAGAAGAATAGAGTGTTAAAAGGCAATTCCAAAGATGGGGGAGTAGAAGACTTTTAGAAAAAAAAAGAGGAGGATTCAGCCCGAGGGAATTCCCAAGGCTTCAGAGAAGGTGACATTTCGGCTGTATCTCGAGGTGAAGAAGGTGGTTGGCAGGAAAGAATGCAGTGGGGAATCCAAGGCGTAGCTTGGATATATGAACCTGGATCTGTGTTTTGAAGTATGGTTAAAAAAAGAAAATTCAGAGCCAGGCAGGTGGCGCACACTTGTAATCCCAGCATTCGGGAGGCTCAGAGAGGAGGACTGCAGTTTATGGACACCCTCAGCTACTTAGTGAGGCCCTTTGCAACTCAGTGAGACCCTGCTTCAAAATAAAGAATAAAAAATAGGGATGGGGGTATAGTTCAGAGGTAGAATGTGTCTGGGTTCCATCCCCAGTACCAGAGAGAGAAAGAGAGAGAGAGAGAGAGAGAGAGAGAGAGAGAGAGAGAGAGAAAAGAAAAGAAGAGAGAGAAGAGAAGAGAAGAGAAGAGAAGAGAAGAGAAGAGAAGAGAATTCAGCCAAGTGTAATGGTGCACGCCTGTAATTCCATTACTTGGGAAACTGAGACAGAAGGATCGCAGGTTTGAGGATATGTCCCCCTCCCTCTCCCTTTTGAGATCACTGAATTCTCCCTGGAATGTGTATTTCCTACTTTCTTAAACCTGAGCAAGTAGTAATGTTCTCATCAACCTAGTAAGACCCTGTTTCAAAATAAAACTAAAAGCCGGGTGTGGTAGCACACCCACCCTTGTAATCCCAGTACTTGGGAGACTGAGACAGGAGGATCTGGGTTGGCAGCCAGCCTCAGTCATTTAGTGAGGCCCTCTGCAACTTAGTGAGACCCTGTTTCAAAAGTAAAAAATAAAAAATCGGGCTGGGGTGAGCTCAGAGGTAGAATGCCCCTGGGTTCCATCCTCAGTACCTCAATAGATAAATAAATTATTCAATATGTAGCCATAGATATACTTGTCCATATATAAAACAAGACAAATGGGAGGAGGAGTTTCAAGGTATAGGGTCTCTTTTTTTGGGTAATAGAAATATTCTGGAATTACATAGTGCTGAAGGTTACACAAAATTGTGAATATACTAAAGGACACTGAGTTGTATACTTCAAGATGGTCAAAGTTGTGATTTCTATGTTATATCAATTTTATCTTTTTTGTGTACATGTGAGCTATTGGGGATTGAACCCAATGGCATTCTAACTCTGAACTATACCTCCATTCCTATTTTATTTTAATTTTTAAACAGGATCTCACTAGGTTAATGAGAGTCTCACTACTTGTGAGGCTCTCAGCAACTCAGTGAGACCCTGTTTCCAAATAAAGTATAAAATAGGTCTGGGAGTATAGCCCGGAGGTAGAAAGCCTCTGGGTTCCACCCCCAGTACCACCAAAAAAAGAGGTAACTTGTTCCATGTTGAAGTACATTCTACAACATAACTAGCTTATATTTTTCAAAAATGCCAGTGTCATGGCCAGGCATGGTGGTGCACGCTTGTAATCTAGGCATAACAGAGGATCGCGGTTTGCAGACAGTCTCAGCTACTTAGTGAGGTCCCTTGCAACTCAGATCCTGTTTCAAAAATAAAGAATAAGCCGGGCATGGTGGCGCATGCTTCTAATCCCTTCGCTTGGGAGGCAGAGACAGGAGGATTGCACAGGTTCGACACCAGCCGTGCTGGCTTAAGAGACCCTGTTTCCAAAAATAAAAAATAGGTCTGGGAGTGTAGCCCGGAGGTAGAAGGGCTTCCAGGAACCCCAGTACCATAAATAAATAAATAAATAAATAAATAAATAAATAAATAAATAAATAAATAAATAAAATTAAAAAATAAAGAAAGAAAGAATAAAAAATTAGGGCTGGGAGTGTTACTTAGAGGTAAAATGTCCCTGGGTTCCATCCCCAGTCCCCTAGTATCGCAAAAAAAAAAAAAAAAAGTCAATGTCATAAAAGACAAAAGCTGAGAAATTGTTTCAGATTAAAAGGAGATTAAATAAATAGGATGGCTGGGAGTGGTAGCAAATGCCTGTAATCCCTGTACTTGGAAGGCTAAAACAGGAGGATTGTACATTCAAGGACAGCCTCAGTAATGTATTTTTATATTGCAGGTCTGGAAATGGAACCCAGGGGCATTCAACCTTCAAGCTATACCCCCTGCCCTATTTTTTATTCTTTATTTTGAAAAAGGGTCTCACTGAGTTGCAGAGGGCCTCACTAAGTAGCTGAGGCTGGCCTCAAACCGTGATCCTTCTGTCTCAGCCTCCCAAATGCTGGGATTACGAATGTGTGCCACCACGCCTGGCTCAGTCTCAGTAATGTAGCAAAACTCTTAGCAAAGCCGGGCATGGTGGTACATGTAATTCCAGTATTTGGGAGGCTGAGACAGGAAAATCTGAGTTTGCAGCCAGCCTCAGCTACTTAGTGTGGCCCTCCACAACTTAGTGAGACTCTGTTTCAAAATAAAGAATAAATAATCTGACTGGGGGTATAGCTCAGAGGTAGAATGCCCCTGGGTTCTATCTCCAGCAACACACACACACACACACACACACACACACACACACACACACACACCTCTCAGCAACCTAGCAAGACCCAATTTTTTTTTTTTTTTTTTTTTTTTTTTTTGCATGTTTGGGGCTGAAACCCAGAGGCATTTGACCTCTGAGCTCACTTCCTGGCCAATTATTTATTTATTTATTTATTTATTTTTTGGTGGTACTGGCATTCCTGGAAACCCTTCTATCTCCGGGATACATTCCCAGACCTATTTTATATTTTTATTTGGAAACAGGGTCTCTTAAGCCAGCAAGGCTGGCTTCGAACCTGTGCCATTCTCCTGTCTCCGCCTCCCAAGCATGGGGATTACAAGCATGCGCCACCACGCCCGGCCTTCTCCTTTTTGGGGGGGGGGGGGTCCTGGGGATGTTTGGTCTGGGGATGGAACCCAGGGGCATTTGACCTCTGAGCTACACCTCCTGCCCAATTTTTTATTCTTTATTGTGAAACAGGGTCTCACTAAGTTGCAGAGGGCCTCACTAAGTAGCTGAGGCTGTCTGAGAACCGCGATCCTCTAGTCTCAACCTCCCGAATGCTGGGATTACGAGCGTGCGCCACCACGCCCAACTACGAACTAAAATTTTAAGGACTCAGCCGGGCGTGGTGGCGCATGCTTGTAATCCCCGCGCTTGGGAGGCAGAGACAGGAGGATCGCGCAGGTTTGAAGCCAGCCACGTGTGCTGGCTTAGGAGACCCTGTTTCCAAATTTAAAAAATATATAAAAATAGGTCTGGGAGTGTAGCCCGGAGGTAGAAGGGCTTCCAGGAACCCCAGTACCACCAAAAAAAAAAAAAAAAAAGGCCTTAAAGTGTAGATTAGAGGCAGAATGTCTATAGGTTCAATCCCCATATACCAAATAAACAAACAAATAAATAAATAAATAGGCCAGTTAAATGACATGCATTGGGACTGAAGGAAAACATTGTTGGCTATAACAGACTGTTACAGTTAGATATGAAATGTCCCCTAAAGAGCTCATTTATTAATGTATGGGGCTGATGTAATTGAGTCATGAGGACTGTAATCACAGTAGTGGATAAACCCATTGTAATAAATTTATCGGGGTGGTGACCCAGGCCAGTAGGGTAAGCCTGGATGGTAGTTCCCTGGGGTGCGGCCTTGGAGATTATATATATGGTTCTTTCGACCCCTGCTCCCTCTCTTGCTTCGGCCTCCATGATGTGAGGAACACAGCCCTGTGCTCTCCCTCTCTCCACCTCCTGCCGCCATGTCCTGAGATCTGCAGTCCCCAGCCTCACATAGCCTGAACCCCAAACCATAAGAAAATAAATCTTCTTTCCTCTAAATTATGTGATCAATCTTTTAGATTATAGCTATGAGAATGCTATATTTTTAGAACAACTGACAAAATTGGAAAGTAGATTATAGTTTTAATACTAGTATTGAATATTCTTGATACTGGCACGCAGTGTCAGGCCCAGAAAGGCAGTAGACGCTCCTGGGTGCCGAAGGGAAGCACTTCCCAGGGCCCTTTCCTGCCTCCCTCTGTTTCTGACCATCAGAAAGTGCATCAGCAAGTACCCTGTTCTCAGGCAGTAAACACTGAGGTTTTAAGGGTAACGTCACAGCAGGGTATGTAACTAGCTCTTCAACAGCTCAGGAATTATAATCATATGGAGGTGGAGAGTGAAAATGTCAAGGCATGGATAGCAAAAAGTTAACAAATGGTGAATCTAAGCGGGCTGTGGTGGCGCATGCTTGTAATCCCAGCCTTTGGGAGGCTGAGACAGGAGAATTACAGTTCATGGACTAAGTTACTTAAAGGAGCCCCTTTGCAACCCAGTGAGACCCTGTTTCAAAATTAAGAATAAAAAATAGGGCTGGGGGTATAGCTGGGAGGTAAAATGGCCCTGGGTTTCATTCCCAGTATCGCAAAAAAAAAAAAAAAAAAAAAAAAAAAAAAAGGTGAATCTAGGTAAAGAATAGACAGAAATTCTTTGTACTACTCTTGCAAGCTTGCAACTTTTTGTTTTGTTTTGTTGTGGGTCTGGGGATGGAACCCAGGGGCATTCGACTTCTGAGCTATACCCCCTGCCCTATTTTCTATCCTTTATTTTGAAACTGGGTCTCACTAAATTGCAGAGGGCCTCACTAAGTAGCTGAGGCTGTCTGAGAACTGCGATCCTCCAGTCTCAGCCTCCGTAATGCTGGGATTACAAGTGTGTGCCACCATGCCCAGCTAGCTTGCAAATTTTAAGTTTGAATTTTAAAAACATTTTTTGGGGGGAGGGTACTAGAGATGGAACCCAGGGGCATTCTACCTCTGAGCTACACCCCTGGTTCTACTTTTTAGTCTTTTTATTTTTTTAATTTTTTTGGTGGTACTGGGGTTCCTGGAAACCCATCTACCTCCAGACTACACTCGCAGACACCTATTTTTTATATTTTTATTTGGAAACAGGGTCTCTTAAACCAGCGAGGCTGGCTTCGAACCTGCGTGATCCTCCTGTCTCCACCTCTCAGGCACAGAGATTACAAGCGTGTGCCACCACACCTGGCTTAGTCTTTTTATTTTTTGAAACAGGGTTTACCTGAGTTGCAAAGGGCCTCACTAAGTAGCTGAGGTTGCCTGCAAACCATGATCCTCCTGTCTCAGCCTCCCAAATGCTGGGATTACAAGCGTGTATCACCACACCCGGCTTTGAACTTTAAGAACAATTTAAGTCACCATTTCATGTAATGAAGTTCAGTCCCAAGTAGAGCAGGAATTGGGGGAGGGGGCTTGTCGGGAATGAACCCGGGGCCTCAAGTGCCCTAAGCATATTCCCTGACACTCAGCTACTGGAATTTGAATCCTCCTCAGAACCAGAGGTTTGTTTTGTTTTGTTTTGTTTTTGGTGGTGGTACTGGGGATGGAACCCAGAGGCATTCTACCTCTGAGCTACACTCCCAGCCCTATTTTTTATTCTTTGTTTTGAAAGAGAGTCTCACTGAGTTGCAAAGGGCCTCACTAAGTAGCTGAGGCTGTCCACGAACCTCTGATCCTCTGGTCTCTGCCTCTCGAATGCTGAGATTATAAGCGTGCACCACCACGCCTGGCCAAGAGCCAGCTTTCTACACAGCGCACGGTGCAGTGCTCACCGGCTCCCCAAATAACTGTCTTCTGAAGCCTTGTGGGCTTCCAGGCAGATGCTGGGAATGTGTTTCTCCAGTTCTAGTAGGCACACAAACCACTGGGAATCCTGTTGAAAGGCAGGATCTGATTCGGTGGTGTGAGCTTGGGCTGGAGA